>NC_141109.1:13045689-13513189 GCF_041138505.1 Cibotium barometz
AGAAATTTTCATAAGCCAGGGTTTGACAAAGGCAAGGAGATGGTCAAAGGCGAATCAAATTCAAAGAAAGTCAACGGTGGCAAGCCCAAAGGTCCTCCAATCAAATGTTTTCGATGTCATAAAGAAGGACATATAGCACCAAATTGCCCAGAACCTGCAAAGAATCCGACACCTGCGGCACGAGTCAATATACTTGAAGGGGATGACAATGAAGATGAATCGCTCAAGGAAGAGGGTAACTCTGACCCTAACTATTCAGAAACAGAAGGTAAGCCTCAAGCTCATTCGCTACTCAAAATAAAAGGAAAAATTAATGAGCATGAAGTTATTGTTTTGCATGACGATGGTAGCACTCATGACTTGATTTCTGAAAAGGCAATTAGAGATTTAAACATTCAACCTTCACCTACACATTATAGAGTTAAAGCTGCATTTACTGGAACCAAGTATAATTGCATGCAAGAGGTGAAAGGTTTAACTTTAAGTATCAATTCCTTAACATAAAAAAGGGATTTCTTAGTTGCACCTTTACAAGGCGTAGATGTAATATTGGGTATGCCTTGGAGACATATATACGACCCTATTATAGACTATGATACACATAGAATTTGTGTAAGGAAGGACAATGAAAATATTTTCCTCCAATGTCTAGTCAAAGGAGAGATGAGCCCTTTATTGAGTCATACTCAAGCAAAGCGAGCTCTTAGGAAAAGGGAGAAGACTTATATGGTTTGGGTTAACCAGCTTAGCGTTGAGTTTAACACATCCAAAAGTCCAAAACTTGATCCTTATATCTCCAAATTCAGGGATTGTTTTATGGAAGATTTACCTTCAGGATTACCTAAGTCTAGGCCTGAAGACCATAGTATTGACTTATTGCCAGGCAACTCTCCACCTTGTAAAGCTCCTTATAGAGTCAACAATTTAGAGCAAAAATAAATCCAAAAACAAATTGAGGATTTGTTAGAAAGAGGCCTTATTAGACCTAGTAGTTCACCCTTTGGAGGTCCAGTCCTTCTTGTTAAGAAGAAGAATGGAACTTTCCGAATGTGTGTTGACTACCGGCATTGAACAAAATCACTGTCAAGAACAGATACCCTATCCCTAGGGTAGATGACTTACTTGATAAGCTTAGAGGTTCAAAGGTCTTTAGCAAGATTGACTTAAAGTCTGGTTATCATCAAGTACACATGACTGAGTCAGACATATTCAAGACTGCATTTAGAACCTAGACTGGCCATTATGAGTTTTTGGTTACGCCATTTGGTTTGACCAATGCTCCAGCTACATTCAGTCGTATGATGATGAATCGCATTTTCCTAAAGTTTCAAAGCTTTGTTGTGGTGTTCTTTGATGATATTCTTGTTTTCAGTGCAAGAATCGTCAAGAGCATGAGCAACACTTGGAGCAAGTGTTTAACCTTTTGAGAGAAAATGAATTGTATGTCAATCCTGAAAAGAGTTCTTTCTTTCAAAAAGAGATTGAATACTTAGGCCATATATGTCAATCCTGAAAAGAGTTCTTTCTTTCAAAAAGAGATTGAATACTTAGGCCATATAGTGTCAGCAGCAGCTGAAGGAATCCATGTGGATCTTGAGAAGATTGAGTGTATAGCCTCTTGGCCTACACCTCGAGACATTCATGATGACCTTAGATCTTTTCTAGGTCTATGTAGTTACTATAGGAAGTTTGTCACAAGAATTTCGCTTATATTGCACATCCTTTGACGGAACTTCTCAAGAAAACTACATTTTTCCATTAGACCGAAAGTCAAGATAAATCTTTTCTAGTACTCAAGGATGCATTAACTCATGCACCAGTTCTTACACTACCTGACTTTCAAAGACCATTCTTTGTGGTAGTAACTGATGCTAGTGGCAAAGGTTTTGGTGCTGTGCTTATGCAAGACAACCATTCTATTGCCTATGAAAGTCGAAAGCTAAAACCTGTTGAAACAAATTATAGTACATATGACAAGGAATTAGCAGCAATTGTGCATGCCTTGAAGATTTGGAAGCATTACCTATGGGTTCAGAATTTCTTATCAAGACTGATCAACAAAGCATTAGGCATTTGCTTTCGCAACCCCTTATTTCAGATAGGCACATCAAATGGGCATCTTTCATACAAAGTTTCCAACCCATGATTCAATACCAACCTGGAAAGGAAAATGTTATTGCCGATGCTTTAAGTAGAAGACCACATATCCACAACATTTCCGCTATTGAAAGTGAACCATTTGTACTTATGAAAGAAACTTATGAAGTAGATCCAGATTTTTCTGAGATATGGATCAAATTGCGTGAAAACAATTGGACTCCTCAAGGAAATTATTCTCATAATGATGGCTATCTTTTCTTTGAGAAAAGATTATGTGTTACTCAATCCTATAGACAACTTGTCTTAGAAGAGATGCACCAACCACCATTCATGGGACATAGAGGAGTTTCTGCAACACTTCAAGTAGTTTCTCGAGAATTCTTTTGGCCTCATTTGAAAAATGATGTAGAAAAATTTGTAGCTAAGTGTAACATTTGTCAAGCAATTAAAAGCTACAAAGGCAAAGCTTTGGGATTGCCTATGCCTTTACCCATTCCAGACCGACCATGGGAACAAGTGTCTATGGACTTCATTACAGGCTTTCCTACTACTTCCAGTCATCATGACATGATTTGGACAATAGTGGACAGATTTAGTAAGCAAACCTATTTCATTCCATGTAAAAAGACACTGACTTCTCGGCAGCAAGCTGCGACCATATTTGTCAAGCAAATCTTTGTTCATCATGGTCTACCCAAAGTGATAGTTTCTGATAGAGATTCCAAATTTTGTAGTCACTTTTGGATTGCTCTTTTCTCAAACTTAGGCACTAAGTTAGATTTTTCTACGGCTTTTCATCTTGAATCAAATGGGCAGACTGAAGTCACGACGAATAGCACTATCTTGGATATGCTTAGAGCCTATGTTTCCCAGCAACCTAGTTCATGGGATAAGTACATACATCTACTCCAATTTGCTTATAATAATACTCCTCATTCTGCTACTGGTCGAGCACCATTTGAGATTATCTATGGTAGAGCTTTGCCTATTCCGGCTACTAGACTCTCCCATAAGATTGAAGCTGCTGACCAATATACTCAAGACTTTGATCGCATTTTATTTGAAGTGCGTGATTGTATTGCAAGAGCTCAAGAGAAGTATACATTTCAAGCAAATAGGAAGCGTAAATATTTTTCATTCCAAGAAGGTGATTATGTACTTTTGAGAATTGAGAAGAGACGATTGAACAGTGTGGAAAAATTCTCTGCAGTCAAACTTGCACATAGATACTATGGACCATTTAAAATTATTGAAAATATTAACGATGTGGCCTATAGACTAGAGTTGCCATCTAATTGGAATATCCACAACTCTTTCCATATTCATCTCTTAAAACCCTTTCGAGTAACACTTCCTTCTCACCCAATTTATGAGGAACCACCTCTTATTGAAGGAGAGGAAGAAGTCTTAGTTCCTGATGCTATTATTGATCAAGAGACGATAACAACAAGAACTGGGAACCAATACATCAAATATCTTTTGACATTCAAAAACCATCCTCAAGAAGATGCAAAATGTGGATGCCCGAGAAATTTTTCCGAGCTTATCCTGAGATCCTTCGTTCTTTTCAAACCCAACAAACCTGCAATTGAGGGCAATTGCAAACTCAAGCAAGAGGGATGTCGTGTAGCTTGTAACCTTAGTAGTTGATTTGTCCATTTTGATACATTGGGAAAAATACATTTATAATGTTGAATTTATTAAAGCCTAAAGGCTTTACCCTAGCCCTAATTTTTGGGACACTCTATTTTTTGTTGTGGAAGAGTGTCATGCTCTCTAAAAGCACACTTTGTATATTTTTGGGAGCTATGGCCTATTTTTGGTTGAAAGCTAATAAAAATACTCTTGTGTAGGAAAGGCCACACGCAAGGGGGGGAAGATTGCACCCAGCATGTTTGTCTTGGAGCTAAGTATTATGTTTGTTATGCTTTTGTTCAATTTATTTGATTTTGTTGAAACCTGCAAAGCATGTGTTTTCATGGTTGAATTTATGTGTTGAATTTCTCAAGTGTTCCACAAGCTATCCTAGAGAATAATTTCGTTTTTAGCCCCTATCCAGGCTGCCAATCAGAGGTCTCTGTGGGCTGAGCAGGTGTCCCAGAGGCTGCCTGCCGAGCCGCATCTGTGGGCGGGTCATCGCAGGTCTGCTACTGCGGTGGAGGTCGGGTCTCCTGCGAGGGCAGGCCTTGGCCAGGTGGCCAACCTGCCTGCATATAAAACACTGGTTCGGGAGCCCCGAAAAGTCCACTCTCTGATCCATCCATCCCCCTTATCCTAGGTAACTGAATAACCTTTGGAAAGGAGGAGATGTTAGCAACCAAAACTCTGACCGAAGGAAGGCCAGCTGCTCTAGCCCCACCACTCAAACTGCTGTGGGGCCAGTCAAGCACCGAGCCCACCAATGATCCTATCCTAGAAAGGAGCGGAAGGTACTCGCGGTGAAGTCCAGGAAAGCAAACTGTGACATGGAATAGGCGCTCTCCCTGCTCGGCCCCACTGCTGGGTCGAAACCATGCTGCCAATGTTTGAAAAAGGCCCGAGCGCCCATGATGTCAAGGGGAATCATGGCTAGGACCTGGGCCACGCTCTGGGCTGTCTCCAAACTCAATCTGGTAGTGTTCGCGGCCCAGTAACTGAACATCCAAGATCTTGGCCACATCTGCAAGAAGGCAGGCCTGGAGAAGATGCCGGATCTCCCCTCTGCTGGGGCGAGTGCCAACCATACGGCAAATGGTGGAATGTGCCTGGAGGCGTTCCACCTCTACGGCGAGGCTCGCTTCCTCTTCTGGCAAAAGAGAAAGCCTGATGGGGGTATCCTTAGGGGCGGG
This sequence comes from Cibotium barometz, assembly GCF_041138505.1. Classification (NCBI taxonomy): domain Eukaryota; kingdom Viridiplantae; phylum Streptophyta; class Polypodiopsida; order Cyatheales; family Cibotiaceae; genus Cibotium; species Cibotium barometz. The sequence continues at coordinate 13,050,618 of NC_141109.1, forward strand.
CGAGGGGGATGCGGAGGAAGAGTCCCTCTGCTGAGGTGGGGCAGGAGGAACCTCCATCACAGTCTGAAGCTGAGTCGAGGGTGAAGGGAAGAGGGAGGGTCTTGCAAGAACCAAGCTGCACAAAAAAGTAGAGCGGGGAGGGGAAGAGGGGGAGGGGCGGAAGACAGAGGGGGAGAGGTGGAAGACAGAGGCGGGAAACGGGCAGTAGGGAGCGAAAAGGGGGCGAGAAAAGCACGAAAAGGGGGGGGACGCAAAGGAAGGGGGGAGCGGGGGGCGTGAAGGAGACGCAGGCAGGCGGGCAGGGCGATGGGCACGAAAGGGGGGGCGGGGAGCACAAAGAGCACAAGGGCGCGGAGGGGGGGTGCGAGCAGGCGGGGAGAGGCGAAGGCTGGAAGGCGGGGAGGGGGGGTGCGAGCAGGCGGGGAAGGGCAAAGGCTGGCAGGCGGGGAAGGGCGAAGGAAGCTCGAGCAGGGGGGGCAAAAGCTTGAGCGAGCCTTGATTTTTACTTTCTATCTAGCTCATTTTCATTATGTCGATCTTTTGAGTTAGTGGCTAAACCCAAAGGAGTAGCTGTGTTAGCTCACATTCTGATGTGCTTAGTTGATGTTTATATCATTATGTGTTTCTGATTATTGAGGATCATTGCATTTTAGTTGATGTTCATGTTTTTTTTTATTTTTTAACACTTTGGATATCATATTGTTTGTTGAAAATCACCCATCACCATATTGTTTGTTGAAAATCACCAAGCTTTGCAAGCATTAGGTGCTAATTACTAACCCCAACATGCTGCGATCATGACCAAACTTTGCAAGCATGTGAGAGTGGTTCCCCTCCACATGCTTGCAAAGTTTGGTCCCCATTGGAGCTTGTTTGGGTACGATGGTATGGGGAAGACCTGGATTTTCCATGGCCTCTTAAGCATAGAGACTTGAAAAATCCACACTGGGCACTAATTACTAATCCAAACATGCTCCGATTATGACCAAACTTTGCAAGCATGTGGGGGTGGGTCCCCTCCACATTCTTGAAAAGTTTGGTCCCCATTGAAGCATATTTGGGTATGATGGTATGGAGAAGGCCCAGATTTTCCAAGGCCTCTTAGGCACCAAGGGACTTGAAAAATCAGCATTGGGCGCTAATTACTAACCCAAACATGCTCCGATCATGACCAAACTTTTCAAGCATGTGGGGGTGCCCCCCCTCCACATGCTTGCAAAGTTTGGTCCCCATTGGAGCATGTTTGGGTATGATGGTATGGGGAAGGCTCGGATTTTCCATGGCCTCTTAAGCACCAAGAGACTTGAAAAATCCACACTGGGCACTAATTACTAGCCCAAACATGCTCTGATCATGACCAAACTTTGTAAGGTAATCAAGTGACAAAGTCCATACTGATACATTCCCACTTCATCTATGGAATGTCTAGAGGCTGCAGTTTCCCTAGCATCTTGACTCTCTCTGCCGCCTTGACTCTCTGACACATTAAGCATTATCACACATGATCAAGTACATCCTTTTTTAGTCCTGTCCAGAAGAAGCTTTTCTTCATAGACATATATGTTTTTATAAACCCTGGATGTCCAGTTATCAGGCTATCATGGGATTCTCTCAGAATAATTCCCTTTATTCCCTCATCATTGGGAATGCATAGCCGATTATTATAATACATGCATCCTTCATCCAATTTGTACCCAAGAACTCGACTCATTTCCCAAGGAGTCTTGCTTTCCTGCATCAGAAGGGTAGCAATAGGGGCAAAGAATTTTTCCTGCATGATTCTCTCCCTTGCTTCACTGATTAATGGATTTGACACCACTGTAATTGCAAGCAAGGAGGCTTTTCTACTGAGTGCATCTGCCATGACATTTTCTTTCCCTAGCTGATACTTGATTTCAAAATTAAATTCATGTAGGGTTTGCATACATCTCCTTTGACACATGTTGAGATCCCTTTGCGTGAAGATCCACTTCAGACTTTGATGATTTGTCATCAAGGTGAACCTCTCTCCCAAAAGATAATGTCTCCACAACTTCAGAGCATAAACTACTGAGAGTAAATCCAAGTCATGGACGGCATAATTTCTCTCATGTGTTCTGAGCTTTTTGGATTCATAGGCCACTGCATGACCTTCTTGCATAAGAGCACTGCCTAAGGCAAACCCACTGGCATCAAAAGGTTTGGTAAAATCTGGCAATTTAAGGATAGGGTTGGTTATTAAGGCTGTCTTCATCTTATCAAAGGCACTCTAACACATAGCAAACCATTGAAATAGGGTACTCTTCTTGAGAAGGTTAGTTAAAGGGGATGCCATCTGAGCATACCTGGGTATAAAGATTCTATACCATCTGGTTAATCCTAGGAATCCTCTGACTTCCTTTACCATCTTGGGTTCCGGACAATCTACGATTGCTTGGATCTTTGCGGGGTCAAGAGAAATCCCATCTTTTGACACTATGAATCCCAAGTATTCCACCTGGTCAAGAGAAAAAGAATACTTTCTCTTTTTTTGCAAAGAGTTGGTGCTTCCTTACGATTTCCAAGACCTTGCGCACATGATCTTTATGATCTCTACAACATTCTTTAAGTATACCAAGATATCATCAAAGAAGACAAGAACAAAATCATCCAAGTATTTTTTGAGAATATCCTGCATGAGACGGCGATTAAACATCGCCGGGGCATTAGTCAATCCAAACGGCATGACTGTGAACTCATAATGCCCATAGCGAGTATTGAATGCTGTCTTCGAGATGTCCTGTTCCTTGATTTTGATCTGGTAGTACCCGGATTTGAGATCTATCTTTGTGAACATTTGGGTCCCACTCAACCAATCCAGAAGTTCATCAATCCTAGGGATAGGATACTTATTTTTAATTAATTGATTCAATCCTTTGTAGTCAATACAGAGTCTTAACGTTCCATCTGGGTGCACCCCAAGGTGAGTTGGAAGAACTTCCCGGTGTTTGGAATCTCTTGAAGGATGAGGGAGTTGGCTTTGGCGGCGGGACTTTAACGATGAAGGCTTTGGCGAAGTCCTTCGCCATTCTTACAGCTTCAGCCATGAAAACTGGCTTGGTATTCTTGACCACGGTGTCTAAAGGTTTGTTCATTCCGTGAATGAACCTGGCCATAAGTTACTCTTCGTCTAGTGGTGGAGTACTTGAGGAGAAGAGCAAATGCCTGGTGATATTCTTCAATAGTTTTGCTCCCCTTGTTTAGCTCCAACAATTCATTCATCTTGGTTTTCTAAAAATCTGGGGAGACAAAATCTCTTCCTTAGATAGGCTTTGAGATCATTCCAGGACTGGGTACTCCTATCCAGATGGTTGGTGTCGCAATGGTTTCTCCATGCCAGCGTGGATGTTTCTACAATCTTCAGCCTAGCAAGAGCCCTTTTTCTCCTCTTGTTGTATCCGGTGACATCAAAATATTCCTCCATGGCTTCAACCCACTTCTCCACAGCCTCGCCTAAGTTCTCCCCTTCACCTTTGAATGGTCTTGTGAAGAGCCTTGCAAACGTCGGGGTCAAGCTCTTCCTCATCAGTGAGAGGATCTGGTTCCTCGCCCACGGTTCCCTTGCCTCATAATTTTGCCAAAAATGATACATTATTAATTTTTATTTCATCAATAAGATCCTAAGACTTAAGAGGTTCGAAAAATAATTTCTTAAACAACATAAACGATCTTATTAGAGATCTATGACATATGTCCGAGTAACAGATTTTGCTTCATCAATTCGTCATATAATAAACAATCACTTATACGATAGGGAATTTTTCCACAAAACATTTCTTTATTTATATAAAGGTTGTAATATGTACATAGAGCATCTCGGCTCTAGAAAGTCAAAACCTCCTCGAGAAATGCATAAGACAATGATACTGGGCTACAAACATGCCTTGATACAAACGTTCCCTTACTGCCGAGGGAGCTACTATCTTCTCCTTTGGAATAAAGTGGCTAAGAAGTATGTAGATATGGCAAGAAAGTCTGAAATCTTGAGATGTAGGGTGATATACCATGAATCACTTTTAGCCTCATCAAAAAAATGGCCAACAAGATATTTTTCCTCAGCATCACGTGCTAGTCACAAGAGGCGTGGACATACTGCCCTGCAAACCACTTGTGCTGCCCGTCTCTTCGCTGGGTCTGGGAAAAATCCTCGAAATGGCTTGCGAGTCGGCTTGTTTGAGTTGTAGCGGAAGAGATGAGATGCTCGAAGGCAAAAGCAGTCATATCTTATGACTGGGTGAGATCAGGAATACCGGATAAGTGTGGAACTTCCATCTATAAAACCAAATTCTTTGATTAAAAATCTTCATTAATGAACCTTAAGGAATGAAAATACAATACGTAAGTGCTCTTTCTGAGTTTTTATTATAAATTTCTGATAAGAATTCATTTTTCCTTATAAGCTTTCAACAAAGCTCTTATACCAGCTGTGAGACCCCCGCCCCCTCCGCGATGCCCCCTTCGAGGGTGCTGGTGGCAGAGGGCGTTGGCGGCAGAAGTAGCATCAGCAGCCTCTCACGCGGGGCAGGGATGCAAACTTGGGGCCTCGCCCCCCCCATGGATGTCCGAAAAAGAGACTAGCGGCGGTTCCTTTGAAACAACCGAACCCAGAAAAACTTCCCTCGCCCTCGGAAGGCATGGGCGACTCCACCAGGAAAACACGAGCGACATCCCTCGACGACTCCCCGCTAGTTGTTGCAACGAGTCTCTTCTTAGTTAAACACATACCAAATGCTTCCTCCATCATTCTGGCATAAAATAGTCCTTTAATAGAAAACAGAGGTTTTATCCAAGTAGAATTTCCAGTTCGAGATTGGTTCCACAAAAACCGTTTTTCCTTAATCCATATTTTCTTAATGAGAGCCATTGATCTCCCATCAGGGTAATCTACCCATCATTTGATTGAGTTTCCAACTAGTTTCTTGTTGATTTCCGTTAAGGGAAAACTATGCTAATTCAACAAGGGTCTATTCTTTATGTCAAGAATTGGAATTGGTCACGAGGTTTTCGCTTGATTTAGATCGAGAGATGGGCAAGTAGGTTTTTGGCACCATTCTCACAGTCATGGTCTAACCAAAATTATTCGGTTTACTTCTAACTTTGATTCCAATTTTCTTGAGATAAACATCTACTGAACTTCTAACCGCGTAAGGAAAATTTCAACTTTATGAATTTCATTCCATAATAGATTAAGAATTGGTTCTATATGAGAATATCGGGTTTTTATAAAAATACTCTTCTTCCATTAATCTAATTTTGGGTAAAAATAAATTTGGTGATTTTTCCACATAAAATATCTAAGAATATTCTTTCTACCAATTTAATTATCAACCCTAATTTTCTAGGTAGAATTATGGTGAAAATTCCACTTTTGTCTCACCAAAATTTAATTTAAACCTTTCTCAACTTAAAATATCATAAAAATTCTTCTTTTAAATTAAATATAAATATCCATTTTTTAAATATGCTTAAAATCTCTCTTTTTGCATTTAATTGATTGAATTCCAAATGTCATGGGAATTTCTCTTTTGTCATAAAATAATTTATCTAAAATTTCTTTTTTTAAAATTAAATAAAAACTATTTCAAATATCCCAAAAATTTCTCTTTTTGTAATTAAATGATTGAATTCCAAATGTCATGGAAAATCCTCTTTTATTATAAAACAATTGATCTAAAATTTCTCCTTAAAAAAATAATTAAATTAAAATATCCATTATTTCAAATATGCCAAAAATTCCTCTTTTTGTATTTAAATGATTGAATTCCAAATGTCATGGGAATTCCTCTTGTATCATTTAAAATTTTTTATACATAAAATAAATTTATCTAAAATTTCTCTTTTTTAAATTAAATAAAAATATCCATTATTTTAATATGCCAAAAAATTCTCTTTTATCATTTAATTACTTGGATCTCAATTATCATGGGAATTCCTCTTTTCACATAAAAATGTTTTTACCAAAAATCCCTCTTTTCTTTTCATTAAATATTTATGCATAAATACTAAAAATTTATTTCACATGAATATGATGAAAATCATTCTTTTTCCATAGGATGTCCTATCCTAGAATATGGTAGGAAGTCCTCTTTTAGCATTATGCATAAAAATAAGATATGTGTTATTTTCTAAAACTTTTGCCATAGCTTTGCTGCTATTACTAATAATTTTTAATTTTTTCCTTAAAAGAATAAAACATTGTAATGCAAATATGATAGAAGATCTATTCTTAAGCTTAAATCTAAACTATGAATTTAAATCATAATTTTAACCATAATCATAAACTTAATTATGATTATCCCACTAGATTAAGCTAATTCCATTTTTTCTCTTTTTTCAAATTGATAGGATTACCCCTTTCCCATTTAGAATCAATTAAAGTAGTTTTTAACTACTTATAAATAATTTAAAAGAATTAAGCATTATTTTGTTAATATAAAAGCATAAAAATACCATTTTCTTATTCTCTAGCTTAACAAGCTTAGAGTTTGATTTTGAATTAAGAATTTATCAATGAGAAGCATTCTTTTGCTAAAGAATTAGCCATAGGAATGACTATTTATTTTGAGAGAGAGACATACATAAGAAAGCATTCTAATTAAGTATAAAGATTAACTTTTTATTGATTACACATTAAAATTCTTAGGGAAAGCTGGATTTGAATTTAAACAATCAATTAGAAACTTCTGAAGCTTAAGAGGGGTTGAGAAGAGAAGTCGTTTTAGAATATTAACAAAAAACCATAAAATTCATTCTTACCTCAAGGATTAGCTTGCTTATTTTTCTAGAAGAGAAGCCGCCAACCAATAATTGGTTTAGCAAGTGGAGAAGAGAGCTCCAAGAGTTATGGAAGCGAGAGAGAAGCTCCAAGCTCCCCAAAAGTAGAGGATTTTTAAGGGATAATAGAAAGTATGATTATTTTAATGTAATACTGGCATGGTATAGCTCACAGATGAGAATACAAAAGAATGAGGGTCTATTTATAGGTGAGGGAGGCCACTAACTAAGTCCAACTGGGTTCTAAAATTTTCCAGCGTCAGTTTGACTGAATTTGGACAAGATTTGAACCAGTTTGGCTCCCCTTTTGATCCAGTTTGATTGAGGAGAGAGGAGAGATAAAAATATCACAATGTTTTTGAATTAAAAAACCCTCCCACACATGTGAAGGAGGTGCCTACCTCAAAGGTCTCCCTCTCCTTACCAAGATGTCAAAAATTCATCATTTCTCCAAAAGATCTCAGTTTTTTAGTAATATCTTTTAATGTTTAAGGAATAAACCTTGCACTCAGTCAACTCTTCATCTTATGTGAGCATTTACTCATTTTAGGGTATTTTCTTTTATTCATTGGATTTATCTCATCCCAACACTTGGATTAATCCTATTGGCCCATAGAAACCTTAATTGGACCTTAATCCAATTCTTCTCTCTAGGCAAAAACAAGGAAAAACAATATTTTCTTGCATTCTGAAATAGGGAATGATTATAGGGGATTGAGGTAAAAGCTTATTCATTATTCAGGCTGAGGAGGAATCTTACAACCACCATGGAAATCAACGGCAACAAGGCCATCGTCCTCTTGTGTTCCCAAGAGGAAATCATCCACACATCCTCACCCTTGACTGCCCTTCCTGTCATGCCCCCTCCTCATCACCAGAAGTCTCCCCTATTCCCCCACCCTATGTCTCACCTAAGCCAATCGATCGGCCACTGTCACCACCACCTACAAATGACAACCAAGCCTCATCATCAACATTTTCCCTCAACTCTACATCCTTGACCATCCACACTGCAAGCACCCTGACCTCATATCTTTATCATCTCATGACAATCAATGGTGGGAGACTAAGAATCTTCTAGCCGCTCAGGGATTCTACGATGGCTACACGGAACTATGCATACCCAAATGGCCATCTCTAAAACCCAAGTGCAAAAGGCCAACTAAGCCAACAACCAGCAACCCTAAGACAAAGCTTCAATGTTGGCTAGTCCCCGACCACCTACTATAAGCACAAGCCTACTATGAAGGCAACACTCACCTCTGGCTACCCAAGCATGCGACTTGTGCTCATTCCCCACAACAACTCCCCAAAAAGCTACAACAAAATGTCCCACAACCATGGGTTTGGCAACCCTAAGCACAACAAAGCCAATAACGTTCGGTGCCCTACCAATGTGCTCCAAGAACAAGGCTTCAATGAAGGCAGCAACACACACTTGTGGCTCAACCAAAAGCCTCTTCTCCACATCGATAACCACCTCATAGTTCAAAGCCTTGTCGATAAAAAATTTGGAATCCTCGCCAACCACAGAACTTCATCGCTCACTAGCGTTGGGTGCCCAAATGTCTCTTAGAAGCCCAAGGCCCTACATGATGGCAATTCCATCATTTGGCTCCCAAGGCGTACCCCTCAATAGTTTGCCCAAACCACACCCACCATGCCAGTACTTGTCCAATAGACAAATATGGTTTGGCAACCAAACGGGTAGGCAAGTTCCCTCCTCCTCGACAAAATCCTCTCGACTTGCTCACACCCACAACCCATGGGCACTCCAAAGCTCAATTCGCCTAACCCTTTCAACCCACGGAGCCTCCTCCATGAAGCTCCACCTTGCCCCTCGACTTCGTCACCAAACTAAGGGGAAGTGCTACACATGGCTACGCTTATGCAACCACTCAAAGATAAACTCAAAGGTAAGCTCACAACTCTAGCCACATGGGGCCACTCAGTACAAAACACTCTTTTAGGGGTGCTGACCAATAAACAAACACAAAAAAAAAGAGTCTCTAGGTGATTAGGACCACGGGCACACCTTTTGCCCTTGCCCATGCACAACACCTGCAAATCTCACTTGGCTCTATCCTATGAGCACACACCGTGTAAAGCTTCATCATCGACAGCCATCCAAGTACATCTTTGGATGGGGGACCATGGCGGACGCAAGCCTGGTCCATGGTACAACCCATCACCTGGATCTTCTTAATCACCCCCACTGCACCCAAATAACCACGCTTCATGTCTAATCAATCCTACCTAAAACTTCTTCTTCGGCTCATCACCTATGGATCCTCGCCACATCAACTACCACTCTTATCAAAATAGGACCCAGCTCCATGAGCTACCATGATAGAAGAAGATAAAGCATAAAAAGAAAAAGAGAGAATATTACAACCTGATGACTCAACATCCATTGGAGCCAAGATACCCATAACGATGTCGACATAGATGATAGAGCTTCATGAACATCGCCCCATCGGCCTACACCATCTCGAAGCATTAGGAGTCTCCATGCGTGTTGCCTTCTTGTCCCTCCGGAATTCCCCCTTTCCACTTGCTTACTAACCCCATTGTTTTACTAACTCCTCTTTAATCATACCACCTACCACCACTGGGATACTGGTCATTAAGTATTCCATGCTAGTCTACTCATTTAAGTACTTAGACTCCTATAATGAGGATGTCCCGCTGCAAAGGTGACAAAAATTGAAAAAATACCAAAAATATAATAAAGATTACTACTTGGCTACATAAAAAAAGCAAACTCATAAGAGACCATACGACTAGCTGGATAATCACAAAAGTACTCCAATAACTTCTTTGCATCATACTAACTCCCCCACCCCCTCCTTTCTGGAGAGACATTTTCGGAGAGACAGAAGAACCAACCAAGTGTGACCTTCCCCGTGTGCCTCACCAACCTCTCACCGATCACGAGGACGCGATTGACTTTAGGAAGGGGAGTATGTTAACCACATATTGGTTAACACATTCCTATGACAACTATAGCCGCACACTTATGTAATGGGTGCCCGTGCTATATTATAAATCCCTTCATTTGATGAGGGAAATGCCCTAAAGGTGCTCCCAGGTATTGATCTTTGAAGAACAGACAAGAGGACCTTGGTCAATTAGCCAATCCATAGAGAAAAGCCTTGTAACTATATTTCAAGTGCTCGGGTCACTTACTCCCGGGTGACCCAGTGGAGAAAATGATTGGAACTATAAACACCAATTTCTCTTGTTTGTAATGGATTCTCCCATTTGTGCAATAGAAGTGGAGTGTTCTCTCTCTCCCTCTCTCTTGCAACTCTAATCCAGCATGTGTGGTGTGCTTATGGTTAGGGTTTGAGAGTGATTAGTGCTAATCACTTGCTTCCCTCTCTCTCTCTCTCTCTCTCTCTCTCTCTCTCTCTCTCTCTCTCTCTCTCTCTCTCTCCCCCATGATTAGGCTAACCAACATGATCCTCTTCCATGGAGATCCCACATGATCTTCGCGAGAGAGTTTGCATCACCCGTTGGATTAGAGCAACCGCCTTGGTGTGACAATGAGTACGGAGGATGGTAGTGAATGACTGGCTACAATGGAGCTCTTGAGCCATGCTCAAGCTTGGCGGATAGGCAACTTCCCACGACACGGTTCGGCTAGGGTTTCCTTAACAATGCACCTATGTACCATAGGTTAATTCAGGGCAAAGAGGTGCAAGGCAACCAAGTGTAGGACCAGAGTTGACATAAAATGTGGTATACCAAGCTCGTGCCTGTAAGTTTGGGAAACTCTTGTCGATGAAGATTTTGCACACAAAGATCAAGGAGAAAAGTCGAGAAAAAGGCAGAAGGTTCTCCAAAAGGAATGTGAAATCAAATTTGAAGAAAGATGTTGGCGTCAACTTGGCATACAAGTCTCTACTTCAATGAAGACTTATGCATTACGAGCAAGCTGCATTGTCAAAGGTAATCACTCTAACTTGGCTTAGATAGGAGCTTTGGCGGGGAACATATAGATAATGTCACCAAATTTTGGGGGATTCTGAGGATTCTCAAGCAAGGGCTTGATGTCCAGGACAAAAGATAGATAAAAATACAAAAATATGTATAGTTTTCTTGTAAACGGGTTAGACATTGATTTTTCTCATGGCTATAAATCAAGGTTAAGACCTTTTGTGTTTATTTACCTTAGCCGCACATAGGCACATGGATCATGATTGGGTTAATACACTCACCCTAGTTTTGAAATCAATTGACGTTTGCGTCAATTCCATAAAGGGGGGGTGTATGTGCTGGTTGGGATTCCTTTCCAAGACCCCATGGGGATTTGGGAATATGCTAGCCCCTGTTGAATATCATGCATCTATATGGGGGTGTATGTGTTGGTCGGGATTCCTATCCAAGACCCCATGGGGATTTGGGGGTGAAGTGCAGGGGAGAGGGCATAGCATGACGGACCCATACTACGCACACACAGAATGCACCCATGCACTCGGTAGGCATAGTAGGCCTCTCGTGTTGCGGTGGGGGTTGTGTAATGCCGAGTAATTCACACCGTTTGCCTTTGAACCCTCTATGCTGACATAGAAAATGTGTGTCTCATTACAAAGGATAATCACCTCCCTTAGGGTCTCATCTTCAATATACTGACCTTTCTCGATGTTCTCATAGACCTCTTTAGTTAGCTTGCTTCTCCAGCACACTATCTTTTCATCCCTATACTTTGCTCGAACAGAGCTCGGGACTCTTGGTGCGACATTAGTGGTCCCCTAGCTATCGTTAGCCATCGGGAAAACTTCACCTACCTCTGATATAAATATTACAGAATGTAAACTTGCTATTCCATGAATACTTAGGTTAGTTCCCTAGGCCACATGCTAAACCCTACGAGCAGGCCCTATTTCTGTAGCCACTAAGATTGAGAGTCCTCTATAGGCATGCTAAGTGTTGCCTTCCTTTGGTTCATAGTCACTATCACATATTCTGGTCTATGATTATCATTTTCTAGTATAGCACTTGGGTTGGCCCATATATTTCCCTTTCTCGGACACTTGTATGTTCATGGTGAACATTCTACATTTCTGGACTATTAAAACCTGCGTCCTACATGGTCAAGTGTGTCATGTCTGCTAGTTTCTTACTAGCGAAGGCACCACCCTTCTTAGAGTAAAAGTGTTTCATGATTTTTTCCAATCCTGAGCCTATTCTAGTATACCCACAAGTGAGATGGGCATTGCAGTGTGCACTTTGAAGGACCACCCACCATGGAGAGGTCAACGGATGTGGCTTGAAATAATGTTAGGTTCTTCATATACCCAATAGCCCGCTCTCATACTAGAGTGTTTTCTCTCGTCCAAATTAGTGGTAGGGACAAAAATGCCCATTATCTTCTTGCTTCAAAAACTAGGCACTCCAATGGAATGCACACACTTCCCACCATGAAATCCATGTCTTCAAGGATGGAAATTCACTCTTTAAGGCATGTCTCTTTCTCCACCATTGCTGCAATTCTTGTTTCCAATCCTTTGCATCTATCTCTATGGTTGCATTTTTCCTTTTTCTACAAAGCACCTTGTGTTCATCATGAGAAGAAGACCCAATACACTTTTTTCATGTGTTGTATCATACTCTGATGAAATGAACGTGACCACTGTAGTATCCTTTACGTACTGCAATCCAATTTGCACTTGCCTCATCTGCCCCATAAATCCTTTGAATTGAGGGACTTCATATCCACACTTCTTCACAGTAACACTTAACATCTTCCAAAATTCTATGTGGGCATATCTATCCTCAACTTTGAACTCACAAGAAGAAATTTTCAACAATTCACGGAGGTATGGGTCATAGACATGAGCACCCATTGTGAACCAACCTTTTACTCTATGGACATGGTCAAAGTGTGCCCACATTTCTTGCAAATTTCCTCCAGGTCTCATCCTATTCACCAAATCCAAGCCACTTCCCAATCCAAGTGTCGACATCTTGAAAGCATGAGGTTAAAGTTTTGTATCCAATTGACCCGGGAGGAAAAGAATGCCGTGAATGAATGGGTACTTGATTCTATTCTTGAGATCTAGAATTTCCTCTAGCCCCTTTCGCCCCATAAGTGGACCCTTTTCTGGCCTCTTCCAAATAGCTTTGGATTCTTTTTTTGTCAGACAATGGAGTAACCACTTTAAATAGTTCAATCATCTCCTTGTCACTCAACTCACCACATGCATTTTGTGATTCTTTAAGAAATAAATCCAATACGATGTCTTAGGCTACATCAATCTCAACCTACTTTGGTGTGGCATAAGGAGTGGCTCTTGCATGGGGACATTACCTTCTCTTCAACCAGCCTTTTTTGCACTCTAGATGAACCATCTATAAAATGGATGGTCATTGGTAACCCAAGTGAATAGCACATCTATTGCAATTCACATGATCTATAGGAATATAGTAATACATAACTGCAAGGCACTGTTTCACACACTTTGGTGGTAAACGACAATAGGAACACACAAAAGATCCAAATTCATCCTTCACCTCCTCCACGGGCACCTTTCTTGCCTTACCCAACCAATGTGTGTCATTATCAACAACGAGCCATTCTACTCATAAAATACCAATAACAACATGGGGATATTGAGGATATACGCACAATCAAAAGAACTCCCTCGACGACCAACACAGAACATTTTAGAAGACAAGTGCAGTTGGGTATGTATTCAAGAAAAACAACTCTTGTAACATACAATTTATTCTTTGAAGACTATGTTTTTAAATCATCACAATGGCCCAATTTATACTTAGAGTTATGGCCCTTTAATTATCACGATGGATCAATTTATACTTTGAGTGATGGCCATGTTGATGTAAAAAAATAAATAAAACGAAAGACATTTAAAAGGCTTCTCACAACAAAAAACACAAAATAATTAAAATTTTAAAAATTTTGTAACGCTTCTCACCACAAAATTTGAATTGTTTCTTAGCACAAAATTTAAGAAAGTGAGAAAGAGACTCAAAGAGAGGGAGAGATAGAGAGAGAGAGAGAGAAAAGAGATGTTTTACTTTATTAAGTTTTTAGTGGGCGCTCTGGGTCCTTTTTTTGGTTGTCCGCCCTCAGTCCTTTTCAAGCTATAAACCCTTCTATTGCCCTTGGTCTGAACATTAGCAATCCTTCACTTCACAAACCCTAGCTCTTCATCTCTCCGTCTCTTTGCTGTAGACCAAGAACTTGAGCTCTCCACGCCGCCAAGAAAATGCAAGTTAGCCTAATTTCAATTTTGTGACGTGTATGTTCCATTTCTGTTTTAATTTCTATTTGATTTCAATTTCGAATGCTATCTATAAGCTTCAACGATTTCAAGTTTGCCCTTGTAGCCCACACCAGCACGGGCTATAGGTTGGGCTATGTAATTACATTATTTCAAGTTTGATTATGTCGATGCTACGCTCTTCTTTTATTTTGTTTTTGAGTATGTCTCCTGCGCATCACACACAAGTTTGGCTATGGCTTTGCTATGCTAGCCTTCGCCATTTGCCAAAGCTAGCCTTTGCAGCCTACGCCAGTGCTGACTACAGGACATGGCTTAGAGGACATGGCTAAGCCATGGCCATGGCTAAGTGGCTATGGTCATGGCTGAAACCATAGCTATGTTTTGTTATAGTTTACTATGGACACTTCCGCCTTCCTTTGGGAATCCCCACTACCCTACCAAATGAAGATCCATTGGTGGGGTAAGAATAACTTGATGGAATGAATCAGGTGAAACCCAATCAAAGTATGAATAATACAAGATCAGATAGGGAAAAGAATTTAACTTCAGTAGACTTGGGTCCATCAAAATCATCAAATATAATGATTTTATTTATGCCATTTCCTTGCATTACAAAACGACCATAGCCAAGGCCATGGCCTATAGCCCATGACGGCATAGTCTTCAAAGGCAATCTATGGCCAATGGCCAATGACATAGCAAAGCCAATGGTTAAGGTATCTTCCTTGGGTAGTTGGGGTAGTAGCAAAAAGTCTAATGGGTTGGCTTCTCTCCAGGCCTTCCCACCTCACATCTAAGTATGCCTTGAGAAGGGTCATGTCCATCCTATAGATGTAGGGATATGGATACAAAAATCATAACTATCATTGAGCATTTGGTATTAAAATTGCATTCTAAGTTTGATTCATAAACCCCATTATAGTGTGATACCATTCATAGCTAGTGTCCTATGGGCACACCGTATCCATTGTGCTACTTTTTAATAGTTCTAGTTAGAAAGCCTACTCAAAAAACAAACACTATCTAGTGTTATAAACAATATTGCTAATGTAAGCAACTTGGTGTTATAGAAGAAAATGGGACTTCCTTGTACATGATAGTGTCTTGTGAGGCATTATGACAACCAAACTTGCATGTTTGGTATCTGGGAAATTGTGACAACCAATAGGTGAATCTTGGTGGAGGGTATGGAAATACTTCAAGACTAACCAGTAGTGGTTGCATTATGGCAACCAAAGTTGCATACTTGGGGTTTTTTGGAATGGCTTTGCTTAGCTGGGTAATATATTCTAATGGGGTGTTAGGTTAAGTTTTGCGATTAGGGCTATTATTACTAGATGATTATTACCCAACCAGAGAGGGGATATGTTATATGCTTCTTTTGAAAAAAGGTCCCTCATCATGGCTTCTTTTTCACAATATAGTCATTGATGGGTGTGTGTGTGTGTGTGTGTGTGTGTGTGTGTTTATGTAAGTTCCCTTTAATTAGACCACATCAGCACATTGGCTACAATAGAGACCTTGTTTTTGCATTTTGATGGAATCAAACCATCCCATTCTAGCAATAACATTGCCAATATGGACCATGTCAATGGGCTATAAAAGGCACTTTGTTTTTGTTGATGATAGAATTAAACTCTTTTATTTTTTTGTAAATTTGATGGAATTATGTTGTGTATTTTGGTGAAAGTTTTATTTGGCCAATATGGACCGTGCTAGTGCGGGCTATCAAAGGGACCCTTTTTAAAAACTTTTTTGGAATTAAAGCCTCTTTGTCTGGGTTTTGGCATTTTGTTGTGTATGTTTGGTGAAATTGAATAAAATCAACATACCATAGGAACCCTCTCCTTTTGCATTTTGATGAAATAAAAGTCTCTCTATTTTGCTAATTGATTAGATTACCATGATGTTTTTTTTGCAGCAAATGTGTTGTTGAGCCTCCAAAGACAGGGGGAGGTAGAAGGGGTAGAAGAGGGCGAAGACCAAGAAAGGCAGATTTGATTTCAAAGTCTCTAGAGAATAACATAGAAGGCTCTGAAAAAATAATCAAAGAGTTGATGTGGGCATGGAAGATCATGAGGTTATGAGAGAACAACGAAGAAGAGGAGAATTTGAATGAGCTAGAGGCAAGATTGCAAATTGTGTCTTGTCTTGCGTTTGGAGGTGTTAAAGGAAGGTACAATTAGGGATGAGAGTAGTATTTCCATGTTCCAAGGTGAAGACATACTCAAGAAGGTCAGAATAGTGAGTTTCTTCAAATGTTCTCCAATTCCACTTTGTCAGATGATTCCATATGTTAAAGTAAGAGGTTTGAGAGATGATATTTTTGGTTTGAAGATTTCTTTTCGGAGAGGTTTATTTACTAGAGAAAGGTGTCTTCATTGTCTCAATGTTGACATGTGATAGAGGTGAAGCTTTAGTTAGTTAGAACATTATGGCAAGCTGGGATCTGATATGGCATGACATGAATGTGGACTTTGAGGAAGAGATAACAACCTAACCTAATCTTCGAGCAAAATAGGTAACTGACGAGGGTTGCCTAAAAAGATTCCCTCTCAAAATGTGTGAAATCTCAAAAATGGCTTTAAAACATAGTTTTTTGAAAACCCATCTAGAATTCCATGTATAAATTTAAAAATTACATGAATTTTGCTATTTTTTCAATGTTGAGAACACGTGTGACCTTCGTAGATTTATAAACTATTGTTGTTTATGACATAAAAATAAACTTGACTTACAAAATGACATAGGAGTTTACGTAACTTAAAGAATATCAATCTTTTTCAAATAAAAATTTATTTTATAAATTTCATGAATGTAAGACACTTTTTTTAATAGACTTTCCTGGGATAAATTCTTCCACTATGCATAAATATGCACATTATTTGACAAGCACTCTAAAAATATTAGAATACATAACAATATAAGCTCCATAATTTATGAAAATTTTACAAACATCCTTGAGTCTATTTCTAGACCCAAATAGTAAAGCCTTTAGTATATAGTTACTTTGATAGTTTGCATGACATAATTATTTTCTCTATTATTAATAATAGATAGTGGGCATGATATATAATCAATGTTAAGAGTTTAAAGAGGTCAACTTATAGGTGTGCAAAAGTAGACTTCTATTCATATATATATGTAGAAGATGGTAAATACGGAGGCTCTGAGTAAGTACATACACCGCTGTAGCACAATCTTCTATCCAATAATAGTTTAGCATGCTCTTTTCATTGAGCATTGTCCTAACTACATCACTAATGACTCTATTTTTTCTCTCAGCAATACCATTTTGCTGAGGTGTATACCTACAAGTTAGTTGCCTTCTTATATCATTCTTTCTCCAAGAAGTTCTCAAAAGCATGTGAGGTGTATTCACCACCTCCATCTGTCCTTAATCATTTTATCTAAGAGCCATACTGCTTCTCTGCAAAAGCTTTGAAGTCCATAAACTTTCCCAACACTTCACTCTTCTCTTTGAGAAAGTAAATCCAAGTCATTCTGCTGAAGTCATCAATAAATGTCATGTAGTACATACTGCTTTAATGGATGGGTTTTGTGCAGGATCCCATACATAACTATAAAAAATCTCAAGTGCTGCTACTCATGTTTCCTTCTTTAGGAAATAGCAACCTTGCTTGCTTTCCAAACTGGCAAGCATCACATACATGCATATTCCCATCATACTTGAATCTAGGGAGTCCACCAACTATGCCTCTTGCCTGCATGTTCTTTAACTTTTGTATGTTCACATGTCTAATCCTTTTATGTCACATTTCAATGTCTTGTGTACCACATTTCGGCTTTTAGAGAACATAGCCAATTTCAACTCAGGAATCCCAGCATCTAATTTAAATAACCTGTCTTCTTTCTTGCCTTTGGCAATGACTTTACATTCATTTTTGAAATCCTCAACGAAGCAACCATGCTCGTTCAAATGAACCTATAAACTGTGTTCAACCATTTGACCAACTGAGGCGAAACTCTTTGTAATAGAAGGCACATATAAGACATCTGACATAGACTTCGTTTCACCATTGTGCAGCATCACCAATGGTACACTCCCAACATGAGTGATAGCATGCTAAGAATCATCACCTGTCTTCACATAGCCTTTCACATCCATTGGCTTCATATGTTCAAACCATTCGCTATGACAAGTCATATGGTTTGATGCTCTAGAGTCTATATACCAAGTGTCATCAGTGTCACCATGTGTCATCATAGACCCCACGACATGTTTCATGTGGCAAACAAGTGATTTGCACTACCATCATGACTGCTTGATGCAAAATTTTTACCATTTGCATAATTTTCACCATAATGTGCTCTACCCTCTCTCAAATAATTTTGTTTGCCGTAACAGTCACGTGCCATATGACCAAACTTTCCACAGTAATGGCATTCCACATTTTGCATAGATGCTTGTTGGCCTTGTCCAACGTCCTCTTCCACGAGGATTACCTCTACCTCTCTGAGGTGTATATCCACGACCACCTCTAGCACCATATGAAGGCTGAAAATTTTGTTGTGGTGACCTATCCTGCCATCCACGATCATTACTACGACCTCGTGATGCAAATCTCCCCCTGCCTCTAAATCCCCTTTGTGGAATAGAAAGCTTGATTCCTGCCATGACCATCATGGCTAGTAGATGCATCATGAAAAGGGTCACTGAGTTTGATTTCCTCAACAAGCAAGAGTGAAACCAACTCATCAAAATCTGGTAAACCTGTACTCCGAACAGAGATAGATGTATCAAAAGACTTGTACTCCTTGCCAAGACCACGCAAGGCAATGTCTACCAAATCATCATCAGGCATGGGGGCATTGATAGTTGCTAATGCATTTGCATACTTCTTTATCTCTTGTACATAATCATGAATACTCCTTCCTTTCCGCTTCACATTATGAATCTGTTGTCTCTGAGACTTACGAGCACTAGTATCTATATCAAACAGCTTTACCAAAGTATCCCATGCATCCTTGGGATTCACAGCATCATGAATATGTATGAGTATAGCATCCAAGTTACATATAGACAAGTAATGCAAAACTTTGTATGCTCTCTCTCTGACCATTGTTTATGAGCTACAACTTGTTGTTGTGTAAGTTGTTGGGGTAGATCCGACTCTGGCTCTGCACCTGTAACATGATTCCAAAATCCTTTTCTTTTCAGAAAGCTTTTAATCCTGTACTTCCATGCCTAGAAGTTCTTTCTATCCAACTTCTCACCCATAATCTGTACTGGGTTGTCTGACATATTTTCTCAATGTAAATGTACCTTCTGCACACATCCAATTCTGTAAATGAGCCTTCCTCAGCTCAATCACACTCTAATAAGTGTCCCAGATACTCCAAAGTACTCAACCAACTTCACTGTTGATGTAGAAAATCACATTGACTGCATTTAAATTGAACTGGCATACGCATTCCAAAATACCTTGTTTTGGCGCACTTTCCAAGGCTTCCAAATGCTTCAAATTGTAATACAGTGGTTCAATCAAGTGTGGATAACTTGCATTAACACCCGAACAAGCTCAATGTTTCATATTAACACCAACGAAGGTGCATACATACCAGAAATATCAAATCGCTTTCTTTGTTTTGAGAAAAACCAGTAAAATCAGTAGGAAAAGTGCTCTAATTTCTTCAATTCTTGTCCAAATTGAGGGACCACGCATTTTAGCTGTAAGGTTCCCCCTTCCAAAATAGGGGAAACACTTAAGATAGTCCACTAAGTCTTAACTTGGAGAAAATTTTCTATTTATCGACACCTTCACCATGTAGAGATTCAAGGATACGATTCATAGGTAAGACCTAGTTCTATCCCATAGGGGGAGCGTGATCTTCTAAAAATCAAATCACCCATAGGGTAATTGATCATAAATTGGGCAACTACTAGACTTGATTTCTAGAGGCAGCGCTTTTTTCCTCATCCATGCAAGGCACAACCGCTGGCCTAGTCTTCTAGAATAGAGTTGCCAAGAACCTATTTATCTAGCGTAGGGCTTTCACTTAATTTGTTGGAAACCTACCCGACTAATCGGGTCCACCCGTCCGTAGGATGGTGTCGTCGGGGGATTCCATCCTCCCACTTTCCACCCTACTCACGCATCAATTTGTTTTCTAATTAATCCTACCACACTGTTTGACATAAATAAACAAATTTCTTAATTAAGGCCCTTTTCATGAGGTTTGTTAAAACAGCCTTTTTCCACAATACAATAATGCCAAAGACAAGATTTATATAAAAAAATTATACATGAATCAATTTTATACAAGCCAAACTGGCTCTCTTATTCTTTTCCTTTATATTGCCGATGATCTAGAATTCAGCCTTCCAACCTCTACATGCTAGGCAAAACCCTACGGGACCATACACCTCATCGTCGGCCGCCGCCGCTGGTGGCGAGGCCTCAAGCCGGCCTGTCGCCCTCTCAGGATCCATCGCTCGATCCTCACATCCCTCAGAGGGATGTCTGCACACTAGGATGGGCTTATTCACTGCACTAGCCTGGGCCCTCAGAACTAGACAACATTATAATCTCTCGCCTCAATCGGCAAACCTTATTCTCCCAATGGTATGAGGGATGCCTTGGGCCATTCCCGGGCTTTGCTAACAATGCCGTCCGGCTACACAAGCACGGAACAGAGTTAGCGTCGAAGCCAGGAAAAACTTGCACTCTTTAAAGATAACAATTTCAATACAATTCATTGAATACAGCATCACTCAATTCGTAGCTTCATACAATTTTATGTCATTATTTTAAAAGGAAAAGATACACATTTATTAACACTAATATTAAAAAAAAAATCTTCTTTAAAAGATAACCAAGCTAACCTGGCTACCATTTCCTTGAGGAGCTTGTAACGGGAGGGTTGGGGCCGTATTGGCATTAGGAAGTGAATGGGGTCTTCTTGGGCCCTTTAATTTGCCCAAGCCTAATCAAGGTGATTAAGGAATAGCCAAATGGGGGGTTGCCATGTGGATTGAAATGTTGGGTTTGTAAGAGAGGTGTAAGAGTGGTCAAAGGGTGCACTTTTTCCTCCAAAAAGGGGGGGAGGCAATTTTACAATTTTCGGACCTCCATAACTTCTACATACAAGCTCCGATTTGAGCGGAGATTATAGATCCGTGATCTACGCATCAAGAGCTTTCCATAGATATGTTACATGATATGGTTTTGTCCGCTAGATTTTAAATTCCATTTTCCCCCCAAAATTCAAATTCGAATAAAGTAGCCATTTTGAAGCTTCTAATTAGAAAACGTTTCTTCTTAAGAGAAAAGGTTTGACTCCTTAAACTGCCAAATAAAAGGGCCCAAGAAGCCTTCCATTGAGGTCCTAATGGAGCATCTTCTCTAATCTCATTGTTGCGCGCTCCTCTCGAGGCAATATTCTGATGTTTCTAGGATGGGGCCATCTTGGACGTCGTCTTGTAGGGCTCGCTGTCGTCGCGGTCGAAACGCTCCAGTCAGATCTCAATTCTGAGATCGTTTGCTCACCGTATGAGCAAAAGACCACAACGCATGAACCCTTTCTAAGGCTAAAACCTCTTGCTAAAGTCCACGCAAATGGGGGGGAAATTGTGAGATGTCCTTAACACAAAAACATTTTGCCGAAGGGGAGAAGGGCTGCTGTAAGTCTCTTCATAGGAGGGGGGGAGAAGAGTTAAGGACATTGCCTTCTAACAAGAGGGGGATAGAGGGAGAAGAGTTAAGGACACTGCCTTCTAACAAGAGGGGGATAGAGGAAAATTGCCTTATCTGAGAAGTGGCAAATGAGGGGGTGGAGAGGGGTGGCTGTACTACAGCAAGTACACTGCACAGGGATAGATGGCGGTACGGACGGCGGCACGACAGAGCATAGGCTACGCAGAAATGCATACTGCCCATGGAGCACCCCGGGGGTTTATATAACTGTGGGGTACAGGTATGGGTGCTACGCAAAGCAAGGACGAAGGGACGGTGTACGAGCAAAGGCTGTAGATCAATGGCTTGCATGGCTCGGGGGGAAAGGTACGGTGTCAGTTAACAGAGAAAGGAGTGGTACGCATGTACCTTATCTGGTGTCCAGGGGCAGCATGGGGGTGCATGTGGACCACACAGTGAGCGGCCGTCCTTTGGTTCTTGTGTAGCCATCGTATGGGCACCTTGGTAAATGTGTACGGTCTAAATTTTGGGACGGGGTCTCCAAATTTGGGACGCCGGCCTTGATTTGCGTGCCGGACCGCCTCGGGAGAGGCGAAAATGGTTTTTGTCCGGGATGTTTTCCTGGTCGTTGGGGTACAGAGCGTTTGTCAAAATCAGACACCCGGTCGTGCATTTATCAAGGTTTAAAGGTCGTCGCTTTTTAACTAAAAAACCAAAATTTGCGTATAAGCTTGATCCGGTGTCCGTTTTGGATGCTGTAAAATCCTATATTAGGGTAAAATCGCACGTGGATTCCAAATTTGGGCTCAAAATTTGAAGATTCTAAGTAGAAATAGCTCATTTAATAAAATCATTGATTTTTATACCAAAAAAACTCATAAATTCATCTATTATATGGACATTTCTTTATTAGTGAAGATGGGTATGTTACATCCTTCCCCCCTTAAAGAAATCGAGATATCCTCGATGTCTTAAAAAAAACAAGCACAAATTCATCCAAGTAAGGATGGAATATATCTTGCATTAGGCGGTTGAAGGTTACAGGAGCATTGGTTAACCCGAATGACATTACAGTAAACTCATAGTGGCCATAACGGGTATTGAAGGCTGTCTTCGGTATATCTGCTTCCTTGACTTTGATCTGATATAGTAACCAGACCTCAAATCTATTTTTGAGAAGACTTTGGCCCCATGAAGCCTGTCAAGAAGCTCGTCGATGCGAGGGATAGGATACTTATTCTTGACAGTGACTTGATTTAGCCCTTGATTATCTATGCAGAGGTAGAGAGTTCCGTCCTTTTTTTGGAAAAGAACAGGTGCCCCCCAAGGAGAGCTACTAGGGCGTACAAATCCTTGCTCAATGAGTTGGGAAAGTGGCTCTTTAAGTTCAATGGCTTCAAGAAGGGACATTTTATAGGGCGTTTTTGAGACGGGTTGAGCTCCAGGGATCACCTCGATTTCATGATCGACTTCTCGAGGAGGCGGTAGCCCTGTAAGCTCGTCAGCGAAGATATCAGAGAATTCTTGGAGCCAAGAGGGTTCTGTCTCCTTACTAGGTTCAATGGCTTTGTTGAGCTTGACTAAGAAAACTTGCTGAACCTTACGTGTTCCCTTGAGAAGATGTTTTGCCTTGACTACCCTAGATTTAGGTTTTCTTATTATCCCCTGAATGGATATTACTTGGCCATGCTCATTTTCAAAAGTGATACTCCCCTGGTTACAATGAATGCTAGCTTTGTTCGCAAAAAACCAATCCATCCCAAGGATTCCATCATAAATTCCTAATGGCAAGACTCTAAAGTGGCCATGAGTTTGCTCATTACCCAGCTCAACATCAAGGTTTCCTACAGAGTGGCGAGATACTTCTTTCCCAATGGCTAACTCTACAGTCATTCTTCTAGCTGTTTTTTGACCCAAGTTTAATTTTTGCAAACACCTAGGAGAAAGAAATGAATGGGTACTGCCACAATCAGTCAAAAGCTGGAATGGCTTATCGTGATGAGTGGTTGGGGTTTGGATTACACCAAATTGTTTATTCAGACCTTGGTGTTCTACTACCGCATGGACAGTGGCACGCTCTTCTTCAGCCATTTCCAAGGTCGGTTCTTCACTTATAATACAGGCCAAAGCAACTGCTCCTCCGCGGCCTCTGCCACGTCCACTGCCTCTTGCACCTTGGTGGATAGGGGTTCCATGGCCTTGATTTCCTTTGCCACCTTGGGGAAATGATGTTGCCATCTTGGGACAGTTGGCCCTAAAGTGTCCTGGCTCATTGCACTCAAAACACAGAGGGCTTTCTTTGGAAGAAGCAGCATACGAGCGGGGGACAAAAGAGTTGCTTTGTCACCCTCTGTTGTAGTAGGGGGAATTCTATTGGGGTTTAGGGTTGATCTTTAGGATTTGCCTCAGGGTAAGATCTTTTTTGAGGCTTAGGTTTGTTAGTTCTCATTTCTTTCCACCAAAAGGGGCTTGGCCTCAATGCTTCAAGGCGGGAATTTAAGGGTTCATTTAACCCTTGGCAGAAACGAGCCACTTGCTAGACCTGGGAAGTAGTCATAGCTGGGGCATACTTCCGAAGAGTGATAAATTTGGAATAGTAGTCCTCAAGAGTTAAGCTGCATTGCCTAAGACTAAAAAACTCATTCATCTTTATGGATTCATGGGATGGGGGAAGATATCTTTCCTTCACGGCTTGCTTAATGTCTTCCCACGTTTGAGAATGCTCGGTGACTCCCTTGTAATAACGGCACCACTGTTTCCACCAGAGTTTAGCATCTCTGATGAGGCGAAACTGTGCAAGCATAGACTGATTTGCTACTCTAGTATCGGTGGTAAAGAAATAATCGTCCATCGCTTCAATCCAGACTTCAGCATCCTTCTCAATCTTTGAACCTTCTCCTTTAAAGAAGGGAGGTTGCATTTTCTTGAGCGCAGGAGCTTCTTCTCTTGGATATCAGTGTAAAGCGCATGGGGAAGTGGAGGGTGATCGTCGTGACCATCATTGTAAAAACAATTTTAAGATTACAATATTCATACTTGCACAACACTTATTTTAGAGAGTAAAACATTGAAATTATTTTATTTCCAAATATTTACAAGGACGAGTTTTATTACAAAGATCTGAGACTAATATATTTAGTCTTATTTGCCATCAAGGAAAATTCCTAAGCTTGACTATGACATAAGGGTAGAGCGGTCCACATAGGTGAAGTATGGGGGTTCCACTGTAGTTTCTAAGACTCTAAAAACTGATGGTAAGGGTGGTAGACTTTGGATTGGGGTAGGTCCCAACACAGCTACTCTGTCAGCAGTAAGACCTGCATCACTTGGTCATACACCCAGCGATCTTGAGGTATGCGAATCCCATCTATAGTCACAGAGGTGTCAGCCCTAGGGTACTGACGAACCAAAATAAACGGATCATCTTCAACTTTTCAATCCAACGAATCCGCTTTAGGTTGGTGGTAAGGTTCCCAATTCGATCTGCTCGAATGAAGAAATATCTCGGCCCACGACTTCAGAAATCTCTACCCCATCCTCTTTCAATACGAGAGAAATGGGAGAGGGACATCTTCTCTAGTATCTGCACCAAGAAAAGATGCAGGGGAGAAGAGAGCTTGAGCTCTTGCAAGCACACACACACTCACAAAACCCTAAAAGAGAACACACAAGGTGAGAGGATGAAAATCTTCTTCTTCTTCACACAACACTCAACACACCACATACAAAGATACGAGTACACACCATATGAAAAGGTACTGAACCAAATACATACTAGGGTTCTCTATAGTGTGAACCTAACTAAATGAGCTGGCACTATAGCTATGCCAGTCTCTAGAATGGCTGTCACACAGAGCCTGTCATCCCACTCGCCGCATATCACCCATGATCTCACCAACCATGCGAGTGGTGTAAGTGTGGGGCCTATCCCCTAGGCGGGTCATCAAATCAGTGTCCACCGCCGCCTCACTAGATGAGCTCGATATCTCAACACTCCCCCTCGAGCTCAACTACATCTCATGTACACCAAGCGAAGCCCTGAATCTGCGGAGCTATGTCAGCGACTTGTGCTGACATAAACAAGGTCAATGTCTCCTGCCAAAACCTTCTCTCTGACAAAATGATAGTGGACCTCTATATGCTTCATGCGAGCATGAAAAACTGGGCTTCTGGCCAACTGTATACTGCTAATGTTGTCACAGAAAATGACAACTTGTCTATCCACGGATAGACCCAAATCCGCAAGTAGCTTTCTCAACCAAGCTACCTCACATGTTGCCATAGCAGCACCTCTGTACCCGATCGACCTCTGTACTCGTGATAGAGCAACCATAGGAGGCTGCTTCTTGTTGCTCCAAGTCACAGCAGCACTCCCCAAAGAAAACATGAAGCCACTAGTAGATCTATCTCTGAGATACTACCAGCCCAATCAGCATCAATGTACCCATGTACACATATCTCTCTCCCATTTTCATAAAATAGTCCACAATGCAAAGTAGACCTCACATACCTCAGTATGCATCTCAATGCATTCAAATGTGGCTTCCGAGGAACCTGCATAAACTGACTCACCAACCCAACAACATAGCTCAAATCCGGCATGGTGATCGTCATGTAGATCAAGCTTCATACTACTATGCGCCTATACATAGTAGGATCTTCCAAAATCTCTCCTGAATCTACACTCAACTTGCCATTCTGATCCAATGGCACTGAGAGAGGCTTACAGCCTGTCATACCATACTTGGACATACTTGGACAACATGTCCAAGCCATACTGTCTCTGGAGTAATCCAGTACCATGTGGTGACCTAATCACCTCAATGCCCAAGAAATATGTGAGCTTCCCTAGATCCTTCATCTCAAACTTCTGTCTAAGCAAGATCTTTACATCAAAGATCTTTGCATCATGGTCCCCCGTAATGATCAGGTCATCTACATAGATGACAACAAGCACAACCCCTCTATCACTGTGCTACATGAAAGCCACCAATAGATGGGTTGTGCATACTAGCTGCTCATCTCATCAAAAACAACATCCCTGCTTACCCTCAACTCACGTGTAGCAGGGTTATAACACTTGTATCCCTTTTGCTCAAGGGAATACCCAATAAACACACATTTTTTAGCTTTTGGATCGAGCTTAGTTCTTAGCTCATCTGGCACATGCACATATGCAATGCATCCAAAGACTTTCAGATGAGACAAATTAGGTTTTTTTACTTCACATTCTTTCACATACATATCCACATCCATTTACTTCCATCTCACCCTTTCACATATCCTCTCATCTCATTCTCATCTCATCATTCACATCCACATCCACATCCATTTACTTCACATCTCATCCACATTCATTTTCATCACACCACATCCCATTCACATCTTATCACATCTTATCACATCCTATCACATCCCATTCACATCTTATCACATCCATTCACATCCTATCGCATCTCATTTACATCTTATCACATCTATTCACATCCTATCACATCCCATTCACATCTTATCACATCCCTTTTACATCTTATCACGTCTATTCACATCCTATTCCTATTAAGTAGCTTTTTCTTCTTCGATACCAATAATGGGACTTTTTTTAAATTTCTGTCAAAATTGCTTGGTCTAGATAAAGGTTCTTTTTCTCGACGACTATTTCCATATTCTTTCTCAATTTCTCAAATGAATTATATTCAATATTCCTCTTTTGAATAAAAGAATTCATGGGATTTAAAATCAATTCTACCCATATTTTCACTTTTGATAAATATTCATAAATTGAATTATACTAAAAGTTTCTCTTTTTTCCATTTGATTTCTTGGATCTCAAATATCATGGAAATTTCTCTTTTTGCATTTAATTAATTACATTCCAAATGTCATGGGAATTCATCTTTTATCTTAAAATAAAATTATCTAAAATAAAATATCCATTAATTCCAATATGCTAAGAATTTCACTCTTCCTATTTAAATGATTGAATTTCAAATGTCATGGGAATTTCTCTTTTATCATTTAAATATTTCTCATGCATAAAATAAATTTATCTAAAATTCATCTTTGAATTTAAATAAAATATCCATTAATTCTAATATGCTAAGAATTCCACTCTTTCTATTTAAATGATTGAATTCTAAATGTTATGAGAATTCTTCTTTTATCATTTAAATATTTCTCATGCATAAAATAAATTTATCTAAAATTCATCTTTGAATTTAAATAGAATATTTTAATTCCAATATGCTAAGAATTTCACTCTTCCTTTTAGGATGATTGAGTTCCAAATACCATGGGAATACCTCTTTTATCATTTGAATATTTCTCATGCATAAAATAAATTTATCTAAAATTCATCTTTAAATTTAAATAAAATATCTATTAATTTCAATATGCTAGGAATTTTACTTTTCTTATTTAAATGATTGAATTTCAAATGTCATAGGATTTTTTCTTTTATCTAAATAAATATTTCTCATGCATGAAATAAATTTATCTAAAATTCATCTTTGAATTTAAATAAAATATTCATTAATTCCAATATGCTAGGAATTTCACTCTTCCTATTTAAATGATTGAATTCCAAATGTCATAGAAATTTCTCTTTTATCATTTAAATAAAATTATCATAATTTTCTCTTTTCGTAATGATTTAATTATACATAAACCTTAAAAAAATTTCCATTGAATGTAATGAAAATTATTATTTTAGCCTAGGATATTCAATCCTAGAATATGGTAGGAAGTTCTCTTTTCACGTTATGCATAAGAATGAATTATGTATTAATTTCGTAAAAATTTAGCTCCGCTGTGCTATTACTGATAAATTTTAATATTTTTAAAAATAATAAGACATAATAATGTAATTATCATAGTATAACTATCTTTTAACATTAAATCTAATTTATGGATTAATCTCATAATATCACCATAATTTACAAGCCTATAAGTATAAAAAATCAATTTCTTAACCTCTAGCTTCATAAGTCTAGAGTTTGATTTGTGAATTAAGAATTTCTCCATGAGAAGCATCAATTGAATAGAGAATTGGTCATAGGAATGACCATTCTTTGGGGGAGAGAGAGATAAACATAAAAGCATCCTAATTTAAGTATAAATGTAAACTTTTTTTAATTATTCATTATAATACTTAAGAAAAGCTTTATTTGCATTATAAACACTTAATTAAGAAACTTCTCAAGCTTGAGAGGGGTTGTGAAGTGAAAACATTGAGAATAGTATAGAAAAATTATAAAATTACACTTTATCTCTTGTTTTTGCTTGCTTCTCTATCATAGAAGAAGCCCCCTACCAATCAATTGGTTTGTGTGTTGAAAGGAAAGCTCCAAGGATGGTTGAAGAGAAAGAGGCTCCACTCTCTCCAAAAGTAGAGAATTTTTAAGGGATAATAAAAAATATCATTATTTTAGTATAATATTGACATGGTATAGTTCACACATTTTTTTACAGAAGACTAAGGATCTATATATAGGTGAGGGAGGCCTCTAACCAAGTCCAAATAGGTTCTAGAATTTTTTAGATTCAGTTTGGCTAAATTTGGACAAGATTTGGACCTAGTTTGGCTCCCTTTTGATTTGGTTTGATCTAGGAGAGAGGAGAGATAAAAATATCACAATTTTTTTGAATTAAAAACTCCACCACATACGTGAAATAGACACCTCCTTGAAATATCATAATTTTTTTGAGTTAAAAACTCCACCACATATGTGAAATAGGCACCTCCTTGAAGTCCCCCATTCTCCTTACTAAGGTGTCAAAAATGTATCATTATATCAAAATATCTCATTTTTTTAGTAATATCTCATAGTTTTTAACTAATAAACTTTCTACTCAGTCAACTCTTCATCTTATATGGGTATTTACTCATTTTTGGATATTTTCTTTTATTTATTGGATTTATCTCCTCCCCACACTTGGATTAATCCAATTGGTCCATAGAAACCTTAATTAGACCATAATCTTGAAATTTCTAAAAATCTTGACCCTTAGGCTAAGGTCCTTTATATACGTTTTCAATTAATTTCAATTGCACATTGGAAAGTTCTTTTTTAATTTTTGTTTCAGGGGAAACCATCTTAGACACTAGGAGGCTTGTTATATCAAAAAATATCTCAATTTTGGATTTCCTCTCTCTAGACATTTTCTCTCCATGCCAAAACATGGTAAAATAGGATCTTTCTTCTATTTTAGAGAGGGGAATAATTACAAGATCAGAAGGGCTTGGTATTTATAAATTAGCTGAGAGGCTACCCACCATATCTTGCATTAGTGTAGTAAATCCTAGCAAAACTCAAGGATTGGTCCTATGGAGATTTGGAGGACAGATGCACTCTAGGGATATAAAGTCTTAAACACTCTTGCTAATCTGATAACAAAGTTCTCAAGAGGAAATGGGCTAGCTATTTCTCATGTCTTTAATGTCAAATCCATAACTCGAGCAACCGATACTACTAATACTACACCTACTTGTTGTGAAGAGCAACGAGCTAGAAAGAAATTACCTATATCAAATAGTACTTCATATTAATTCCTACAAGATTACACATTGATCTCGTTGTTGAATTATATTTTCATTCTTGTCAGGAGCAAAGCACATGAACAATTTTCAAAGCTAGATAAGAATGTCTATCATCATACATTATAATTCATAATTAATATAAGAAGAAATTTTAGGCATTGAACCATAGAGGTCACTAGTTAAAGTGAAAATCTTCTTACTATATTCAAAGGTGATTACATGGTTTAAATAGTTTATATCCACACCGAGAATCATATGGAAAAACCATTCTTTTTCTAACACAACTTTTATCATATCAAGGCATAATATAAGAAAAGGTATCTCCTCTTTATGTTTTAATATTGTTCTATAAAAGAATGAGCAGCAGAAAACAATAGCGATGATTTTTATCTTCAAAATGATTATTTTTTGGTTATATAAAGGCATGGAGGGCCATGGTTGCATCTTTTGATAATGATGCACCCGTTTTTTAAGTGTTTAACAAATAATTAAGCTAATTTTTCATCATTATCATCATAGCCAGTGGCATTGTCAGCACATGATGACCAGGAGAGGATGACATGCCTACCATGGCACTAGAGTTTGCATGAGCAACAACCTCAATAGATGAAGAAGGTCTATCCACCACAGACTGCCTGAGTTTTCACGTTGTTTCATTCTGTGATGATGAAGAGGACTAGAACGTATTTTGGCTTTATAAATTGCATAGGCTACATTTCGATTAAAATGAGAATAATTACTATGGTGAAATTGAGTATAGGCTACATTTGGATTAAAGTGAGCATAGTTACTATGGCAAAATTGAGAAAACGTCAGAAACACATTGAATGAATCTAGAACATATATTGATGGCATCGTTTGTAGCGTCCTATATCAATTTTTTTGAAAAAACAAAACAATCTTCCTAAATGAAACACCTACAAGAAACATCCTTGAGTGAGTAATACACCATTCCTTATTTAAGTTTTCCACATGGAGATGAGTTAGCCACACATTTTTATGTATCAAAATTGACTTCCATCAAGGCTATGTACCTAACGAGGCCCCCAAGACTTGACCCCAAGACCTTGGGAGTAGAGACCAACGCTCTACCAGATGAGCTAGCACTCGTTGGTTATAAGCATGTACGATGGGTTCGCCAACCCTCATCCTGGCGGGGCCGCCTCCACCTCATGGAGGCTGGGTGTGTGTGTTTCTAAAAATTTCCTGTACCTTCGAGAAAAAAAAAATTGACTTCCATCTATGAGTGTCTTATCTTTATATTAGTGAAATAATAGTTTAAACATGGCTTAACAATTTATCAAGAATGGACTTGTTTTTGTCTGGCCATTTTTAAAAGGTGGGTCCAACCTCTTTAAATTACTATATTCTACAAAGTTATGGATCTCTTAGACTCTTACAAAAACTAATGTAAAGAAAGATGAATCTCTATTGTGTAAAAAACAAAAATGGTTCTCTAATATAGCATAAAGAAAACTCCAGTTCTAAAACCCATAATGTATGTGATTACATACAATCACGAAATATAACAAGCTAGCAAATGGTAGCTGTTCTCCATACTATAATAAAATAATATTTCGTTCGATATTTTGCTCTTTAAAAATTTCTCACAAATTACGTCCACTACAATTACCCAAATGATATCCTTGCATTGTCTCTTACAAATATATCAAGCCATAAATATCCTCTTCCACGTCGTCAATAGTGTAACTAAAATTATATTAGAAAAATACAACACTAGAGACCAAAAACACTTTTGTTAATCTAGATAAAACAGTGAGCGGTCATGCCACCATCCACGGTGAAAATGCTCCCAGTGGTAAAGGAAGAGCAAGGCATGCAAAGGAAAGCCACTGTTTCTGCAATCTCTTTTGCCTCGCCAACACGCGCTAGGGGTGTCCGAGCATTTAGCATAGCTGTAAGCTCTGTTGTTAGCTCCTGCCTCACATGGTCTCATTGTTAATTAAACCTTTAAAAGAACTTCAAGAATTTATGTATAGAATAATCAGACATCTTGTGACATACGAGTAGGGTTCTCCCTCCCTCCACAAATCCCTCACCCAATACTATATCATACTAAACACTGACTAAACATGTTGATCCACACACTTAGTTTCAAACTCACCCAATACCATATCATACTAAACACTGACTAAACATGTTGATCCACACACGTAGTTTCAAACACATTGATTTAAGAGTCTAGTCAATTCGAGCCGGCTATCATGAACATAGCTAGATGCAAGAATGTGAAATAGGTTTGGTGGAATCAAAATCAAGGGGCACACTTTTAAAAAAAAAAAGGTGTGGCCCTTGATTTTGATTCCACCAAACCTATTGAACAATCTACTCCAAGTGAGGGAGTTGAACAATCTACTCCAAGTGTGGGAAAGGTAAGTGAGGGAGTCGAACAATCTACTCCAAGTGTGGGAAAGGTAAGTGAGGGAGTTGAACAGTCTACTCCAAGTGTGGGCGGTCTGAAACCCCAACGAAAGAGAGAGAGAGAGAGAGAGAGAGAGACTCACCTTGTCAAAATCAAGGGGCACACTTTTTTTCTTTTTAAAGGTGGGAAAGGTAAGTGAGGGAATTGAACAATCTACTCCAAGTGTGGGCGGTCTGAAACCCCAACGAAAGAGAGAGACTCACCTTGTCAAAATCAAGGGGCACACTTTTTTTTTTTTTTAAAGGTGGGAAAGGTAAGTGAGGGAGTTGAACAATCTACTCCAAGTGTGGGAAAGGTAAGTGAGGGAGTTGAACAATCTACTCGCGGTGTGAAGCCCCAACGAAAGAACGGGTGTGGGCCCCTACGAGAGGGAGACAGAGACTCACCTTGTCGACGAAGTCTGAATGCGTGTACCCTGGAGCAACAGCGTTCACTCGGATACCGTCTTTGGCCCACTCGCAAGCCAAGCTTCTTGTGAGCTGATTAACTGCGGCTGCAAAAAAGGGCGAAATGGAGTTGATAAAACGTGGAGCTTAGAGAAAGGATCGAATACATGAAGCGCATGTGGCTTGCCTTTTGATGACGAGTAGAGAGCACTCTGGGGGTGGTGGGCGACAGAGCCAGAGATGGAGGAGATGAAAACGATGGAGGCTTGGCCGGACGCCTTGAGGAGGGGATGGGCAAATTTGCTAATGTAAAAGCCCGCCTCAAAGTTGGTCCGCATCATCAAAGAGAGGAACTCCGCCGGCACGTCAACGCTGCTGCACTGGGCAGACATGAAGCCCGCGTTGTTCACCTGCACGCCACCTTAATTACGTTATTATCTGCCATGATCGAGGATAATTAAGGTCGTTAACAAAATTATTACCAATATGTCGAGCCTCCCTGTGAAATGATCTGACACTGCTGCCACCAGTTGCTTGCACGAATCCATGGACGACACGTCGCACACACAGCCCTCCACGTCCAACCCGGCCCGCTTCCACGCCTGCACAACCTCCTCCACATCTTTCTCCGTCCGAGCACACACGTAGACCGACGCTCCTAACCCTGCAAGCTCCTCGGCTATGGCTTTCCTGCATATAATCCCATAAGAAGACTCCAAAAACACGTGGAGTGAAAAATTGACCCTCAATTTTATTAGAGCTCATTACCCGATGCCTTTGGTGGCTCCTGTCACTAGAGCTGTTTTGCCCACCAAGTTCCATCTTGAAGGCAGCTGTTCAGCAGATGCCCTTGCCATTTGTAGTTTCCCCCCACACACACACACACACACACACAGAGAGAGAGAGAGAGAGAGAGAGAGAGAGAGAGAGAATGAATGAATGAATGAATGTGCTACGCCCGAGAACATGTTGATGTGAGTCTATTTGTAAGAAGCCTTTTCGTAAGAAGGGCCCATGTCATCACATGAATGGACTTTAAACTTTTAGCGCACATATAATACCAAAATTTTGTTTTCACATCAATTAATTACTTGAGACAAGAAAACTTTAGGGAAACAAAAACTAGTGTATGGGTCAAAACCTTAGAAATTAGAGTGTATATGGGTTTGACGTGTGGTACTTAGGGTTTTTTCTGGAAAGAATGGTGTGCAGAACGTATAAATGGGCGAAAGAGCATGCATGGACGAAGAGCTCGCGCTGAAAGAGAGCTCTGGTCCCTTTTTTTCCCCAATGCGCTGCTTTGCTCCTAGACTCACTCTCTGTCTTGGGAAGAGAAAGGTTTCCTCGCTATCTCTCTTTGATGGACAACATTGCCTCTCTGCTCTGACGATGGACATCGCCTCTCTCCTCACGAGCGACGAACAACCTCGCCTCTCTCTCTTAGCTCTGCTTCGTGTGTCTGTCACGGTCTACTTCCTATGTGTGTCACCCATTAGCTTCCTCTATGTGTCGCGCCCCCGCTAGCTTCCTTCGTGTGTCGCCTTAGCATCCTCAGCATACCTTAGTATATGGTAAGGTATTACTTTATTAATGCCCACTTCAAGTGGGCATTTATAAACTAAAACATGTCCACAACGTGAATATGTAACTTCAATTTACACTAAGTTCTTTTGAAGAGTCTCCCTCAAGAAAACTATACCAACATTGTTTCTACTCTTAGGAATTTGCTAGCACCTACACTCATGGATGTTGAAGCATCATTTCACCAAAGTCAAACAAAGGCAAAATGTTAAATAAAAGAAAAATTGGCTCAAAAATTGTAAAATTCTTAAAGAAAAAAATTGGCTCAAAAATTGTAAAATTCTTAAAGATAAAATATGCACATGGAAAATCGTTCAAAAATAATAAAACTCCATTGAAAAATAAACTTTTAGTAATAACCTTAAAATTTTATAAAGTTCCTATTCTCAGAAAATTATAACAGTGTAACTGTACACATGTGCACACATGTGTGTGTATTCGTATGTGAAAGTAATTAGATCCCATATGAATTAAACTCGTAAAATCAAATTCAAAATGTGGGGTTTAGCCTATGACAAGGGCTTGGGCAAAGTTGTTGGTAGTAGCATCTTGGAAAAAATAAATTAAATGGTCTAATCTTGTAAGGTTGAGTACAAAACCATGGTTTGCAAAGTAAAACAAGGTGAGAAAGTGGAAAGTAGTTTGAGTACTCATGGTGTTGGAAGAAACAAAGTTGAAAACTCATCCTTTTTGCAAAGTGGAGGCTAAATTCTAGTTTTGTGATTGATTAAATCCAAAATTTGATTAGCAAATTTGTGATACACATACTTGAGAAGGTTGCTATGTGATTGGTTGGAACAATTATGCATTATGGAGCTGATTAAATAGGCTGTTGACAGTGATTAGTGGAACAGAGGATCATTAATTGACTAATTACTCTCTCAACTTAAATAATTGGTCTAATTCCTTTTACATGGAGTTGTATACATCATTGCTAAGCTAATGAATTCCTGGTCTCTCAATTTGGACAAGAATCAAAGGAATTAAAGCATTTTTCCTACTGGTTTTTCTCAAAACATAGAAGGGGATTTGATAATTTTGGTATGTACGCACCTTGGTTGGTGTTGATATGCAACATTGAGCTTGTTTAGGTGTCGATGCAAGTTATCCACACTTGATTGAACCACTACATTGTAATTTGAAACCTTGGAAAGCGCGCCAAAATAGGGTACTTTGGACTACCTATGCCATTTCAATTTGAATGCAATCAGAGTGATTTTCTACATCAACATTGAAGTTCATTGAGTACTTTGGAGTATGTGGAACACTTATTACAGTGTGGTTGAGCTGAGGAAGGCTCATTTACAGAATTGGACGTGTGCGGAAGGTGCATTTGCATTGAGAAAATATGTCAGACAACCCAGTATAGATTCTGGGTGAGAAGTTGGATAGAAAGAACTTCCAGGTATGGAAGTATATGATTAAAAGATTTCTGAAAGGAAAAGGGTTTTTTAACCTTGTTATAGGTGCAAAGCCAGAGCCGGAACTACCCCAAAAACCTACACAACAATAGGTTGTAGCTCATAAAGCAATGGTCCGAGAGCATACAAAGTTTTGCATTACTTGTCTCTATGTATCTCGAATGCTATACTCATACACATACATGATGCTAAGAATCCCAAGGATGCATGGGATAGATTGGTAAAGCTGTTTGATACAGATACTAGTACTCGTAAGTCTCAGTTGAGACAATAGATTCATAATGTGAAGCGCAAAGGAAGGAGTATCCATGATTATGTACAAGAGATAAAGAAGTATGCAGATGCATTAGCAATTATGAATGCTCCCATGCCTGATGATGATTTGGTAGACATTGCCTTGCGTGGTCCTGGGGCAAAGAGTACAAGTCTTTTGATACATCTAATTCTGTTCGGAGTATAGGTTTACCAGATTTTGATGAGTTGTTTCACTCTTGCTTGTTGAGGAAATCAAACTCAGTGACTCTTTTCATGATGCATCTACTAGCCATGATGATAATGGCAGGAATCAGGCTTTCTATTCACAAAGAGGATGTAGAGGCAGAGATTACAACAATGTGATGAGTTATGGTGGATCAATTACTAGAATCAACATCATTAACAAAGTGATTAGCAAAAAATTAAGATGTGATTAGTGAGTAATTAAGACGTGATTAGTGAGTAATTAACAAATAGCTTAATGTAGGCATGGATAATCAAAAACCAGCAAATTCTCATTAGGCCAATGCCTCAATTTATAGAGTTTACATCCAAGCATCAAATCCCACTGATTTCTCCTTGATTCACTCCACCTCTTTTGCTTGATTCTCTCTATCTCTCCCAGAATATCTCCACACTTCCTAAATCTTCTCATGCTACCCTTATTCTCTCCTAGTAGATTCTTCTCACCTTTTCACACGTTCTCTCACATTTACAGATTCTCTTTTACAGCCTCTAACCAAGGACTTGTTCACGCACACACACTATTCACTTGTATATTTCAACACTATCCCCCAGGCGGGTCATCAGTGTCACCGCCTCACTAGATGAGCTTGATATCTCAACATGGTAGGCACCCTAGGAATGCACTAATGCACCGGGTAGGCACGTTAGGCCTTCCCGGGTACCGTCGAGGTTCCATGGGTGCCGAGTGCCCCCGGGGGGGTTGCCCTCCCCACCTTGGTGGTGATTGGACCAAAAATGCCGACATGACCGAAAACGTCGACGGGACCGAAAATGGTGGAAAAACGGTCGACCGCCAGCGAGCTGTGCTGTGTCGACGGGCCGAGACGACGCAGTCGAGCCGACGGATCATAGATGGAAGGCAAGACCCCAGTTGAGGCCGAGGGAGCCGTGCCGGGCATGAACGCAAGTGATCGGTGAGACCCGCACAAGGAAAATGCGCAAGACACGTTGGGCCGATGGAGCCGAGTCATGAAGCATGGACCGTGGAAAAGCCACGTGCGGCAAAGGCATCGTGGGACCGTTTCCACCGGTCTCGTGACACTAACGGATAGTCGACACCCTCCACTACATCCACTGGCAAAGGATGGGAGATCGTTCATGCAGCTTACCACTCCAGCAGCTTCCCATGGCCCACCTGATTTCCTCTTTTTACTTTTGGAAAATGGGACTATGGTGGAGGCCTTGATTCATCACAAACCAAACACCCTTGATGTTTTCTTGTAAGCATGGCTGTAGCTGTCATTGATCTGTTGTGGTTGAAGGGGGGAGCTAATGTCCTCATATTTCGATGCATCCCGTGGGGGGACTTGTAGGCACTACACTACACTACAAACTTGTAGGCACTACACTACAAACAATAGTTGTAGGCACCTCCATTGCCTTTAATAATCTTGAAGCAGCCTCAGATTTGGGAGCACATCTTTGCATTTTACAGACACCGAGGTGGGTCAAATGAATGTGTAAAAGAGCTTCTAGCATGGGGTGGTGCAGATAGGTTGTAGAGAAACCCTCAAGGGCACACATGTGCAGCTCTTCTCAACCCTTTTGATTTCAGAGCCCTTGGTATGGCTATCTCCATGGAAGTTTATGAGCAGTCTTGACCCTAAAGCAAAAGTTCTATTGGCGGCTGCCTTGGCACATGCTAATGATGCTTGGGAGAAGCAGATCTTTTTTGTTAATGAGAAGTGGATCTTTTATGTACTGGCCATGGCTAGGTTTCATTTTGTATCTTTGTATGCTTGGACTTCATGCGAGAATTTTACCCGGATAAAGTGGCCCCAGTGATTATTGTTTAGATTAGTTTTGTGCTTTTGTTGACGTCAGTGTAACCTTCCTGCTGGATGTTTCCTGCTGGATGTTTTGCCCAGGGAATGATAGTGGTAATACAAGTAGTGATGGCTTGCTGGATGAAGTGCCCAAGAGCTCTTAGTTCAATCATGTTTTCCACAGCTCGCTTGCTTGATCAAGTTGCCCAAGAGCCTAGTTGAATCATTTTTATTATTTGTGTATCTCTTCATATTGCCTAAAAAGATCATTGTATGAGGTATGCTTGGGAGCCTGCTTGCCGAATGTTTTACCTAGAATATAGCTTGCCAGAGAACCACCTATTTTTTTTGTATGCCATCCACTCGCCATCCATCGGGACAGTGAATTGAGTAGTAGTGGGTGACCTGTGGATAGGAAGCCAAGTCCTCCGCACTCCACCAAGAGCCTCCCTCCATCACCTCTGAATGCTATGTCTACCGCCACTACCGTTGCCCTTCGACCACCGTCATCACCGCCGCTGCCCCTTTGACATCTCCGACCGTCATCACCACCTCATACCCTCGGATCACTCTGATCACCAGTACGCTCCAACTGTCATCATTGCACGTGCCCTTCAACATCTCTGACTGCCGTCACCAATGGCTTCAACCGCCGTGATGCCCTTATACATCTTCGACTACTATCACTCGCCGTGATGCCCTTATACATCTTCGACTACTATCACCCGCCAGTGCCCTTCGACATCTTTGATGTGCATGGCCAACTCCGATGGCACTCATGGAGGCAACACCCCTCTCCCTTTCCCGAGGGAGGGCAAAATCCTCTTTGAGATCCTCTTGAGCACCATCTCTCTTTTCTCGAGACAAAAGATCTTCGCTCTACACTACATTCTACACTACATGATGAGGGTTGGGACTTCGAGGAGGAAGACACCCAAGGAGGAGATAAGGGGAGCACTCTCTTGGTAGTGGAGGACAGAAATTCATTATAAATTCTGGCAGAAGACTCTCTCTTGTATCACATTCACTCTAGCACATTCGATAGAGACATTCTTGGTGTTGGAGCATAGTCTCTCTTGTATCATTCTTGTCTATACTTTTGTATACATTGTTGTGCCATTGTGGTGTTTTCTCTATCTCTTTGTGTGAGCGAGGTGAGTGAGTGAGTGGTCAGTGGTTGGTGTGGTGTGAGTGAGAGGCTTGTAGGGATACTACGGGGTGCAAGGTGGTGGTCGGAGAGCACAGTAGATAGTGTAGAGCATAGGTCTTGCATGTCTAGCCAATGAGGTGGACTCATCCTTGGTAGGTATTCTTCCCTGAGAGGATCCACTCTCCCTTTTCCCCAGCCCTAGTTTGTGTCAGTAGGCCTCGAGTTCCCTAGCAACAAGGACCAGTGGAGTCATCTACAACTATCATTACACTTTGCTTTTTATATTCCTTAGTGTTAATCTCTCAAGCTTTTCCTAATCCAAGCTAATAAGGCTAATCCAAGGCTAATGTAGATGTTACTTTCTTTCATTGGTATCAAAGCTCTTCGCTTAGATCCTTATTTAGGAAGTGAATAGATGATAATCATTTTCAAATTATTCTTAAACCAATTTTTAGAATGCATTTTCTTGATCATCATTAATGATAATCATTTTTGGATTGCTATTAATTGAGTTTTTTAGAATGCATTTCCTTGATCATGATTAGTGTTCATCATTCTTGGATTAAGAATTTTTATAGTTTCCAAAATGTATTTTCTTAGTTTTCTTGCATTTCTTGATGTTCTTGAGTTTTGGAAAAATTTTACATGAACGAGAGTCAATTTTCATCAATTCTTCACACAAATTATAGTTTCCTACTATCATTTGCAAGATCCTTTGAGTTCTTTGCATTTTTTTGGAGATTCTTGGTTACTCTGTAATTTTTTGGTGAAAGATTCATCAAGAAAGATGCTAGTTACCAAAGATATTGGAGACAGACTACAAATCTTGCTAATCTCGGTGTAGTTTCAAGAAAGTGTAGAAATTTGATTCAATTTCAAGAAAGTGTAAAAAATCTTGGTGCAGTTTCAAGAAGTGTGCAGAATAGAATACAGTTTCAAGAAGTGTGCAAAATACAGCTGATATGTAGATTCAAGTACAAAGTTAAAGATTATAGTGCAGAGTATAATTCCGTTGTTGCAGATCTAAAGTGCAAAATAGAGCAATTTATAGATTATGCAAAGTTTATTGTGCTGAAATCAAATCTTGATGATGGAAAATAGCACACTAAGTGATTCTTGATAAAATTCCTTCTAATCTTGTCACTTTCTTGCAAAGAAGTTGGCTAAAGATTACAAATCTATTGGAGTAGTACAAATCTACATAGATTAGTTTAAATCTTGATGTATTTCCAATTAAGAAAGCAAGAAAAGTGTTGAGAAAACACTATTTGCAAGAACACATTTTGGATTACAACATTTTAGTACATTTTCATCAAGAGTTGTATAGCATTCTATTCTATACAGATCTAAGCATCAATATTATGTAGAGAGCATGTTAATGAATAGTTGATGCAAAAGTGTACAAGTTTTACAATTCAAAGTGCAGAAATTTAAAAAGTTAGTTGGTTAATGCTGTGTTTGCAAGTATGGCCTTGTTAGGAATTGAACCAGTCCCATTTGTGTGAGCCTATGTGCCCCATACACCACAGGGTTCTCCTAACTTGCATACAAGACTTCTTGAGTGTGAAGATCTCTTGTATATTATTGGGTGGTTGTTGCAAGATGAGGGTACTCACTTTCGTTCACTCTCTTTAAAATTGGGACATTGACGTATCTCGGGCGGAGTACCTCGATCGTGATATCACCATCAAAACACAACACGTGTCTCCCAAGCCTAAAGCGACATATCTCAAATGAGATACCAACTAATGCCATGCTAGCAGGTCCGGGTGTCAAGTCACCATCCATGTCACCAGTACAGGTCACCGCCACCACACTATCTCCATCGAGATATTCATGCCACTCGGATCCACATCAATGCCACGGTGGATCCCTCTAGACATCCCGCTCAAATGTACATTCAGAATATTTAATCAACCCATCTCCATCGTCCACATATCTTGAATGAATGCTGAAATATAGTCTTGACCATTGAAATACCTCCTTCGAGGTATAGAGATGCAATCTCATTTGTCCACATATCTCGTTCGAGGTATAGAGATGAGATTGAGACTGTTTAAAAACCTCGAACGAGGTACATCTACAAAATCTGACCCGTCTATTCACGCACATTTGAAGATGCAATCCCTGCCATTTAAATATCTTGATCGAGGTATTAAATGAATCTCGACCGTCAAACATACCTTGATCGTGGTAATGACTTAAATTCTAAGCCATCCATGTACCTCGAACGAGGTACCAAATTCAAATCGCAGCCGTCGACCCTTCACCAACCCTAAAATTAAGTGTGTATCTTGGTCTCATTTGTCTCACTAACCCTAAAATCCGGAGCGTACATCTTGCAAACCCTAAAGTGCATGATGCCATCGAACCTCGTTCAAGGTTATAAAACTGGGAAATTTTTTTTTTACCTCATTGTCACGAGTCGTTTTCACTCTCCTTGCTCTCTTGATTTGGATTAGCATTAGTGGGCCCATTAGCATTGTTTTATAGCTTCATTAGTGCACTGGACAAGCTACTTCAAGTCAGATTCATATATCCAATTGATCAG
Organism: Cibotium barometz; assembly: GCF_041138505.1. Classification (NCBI taxonomy): domain Eukaryota; kingdom Viridiplantae; phylum Streptophyta; class Polypodiopsida; order Cyatheales; family Cibotiaceae; genus Cibotium; species Cibotium barometz. The sequence goes on from NC_141109.1 coordinate 13,092,662, forward strand.
GTGACATGGTTGTCTCCCTAATAGTGATTGTTCCAAAGAAAAACTAGAAGTTGCGGGTCTGTGGATTACCGGAAACTAAATTCCGCAACCATCTTAGATCCTTTTCCTTTACCTTTCATGGATTCCTTACTTGATGTTGTGGCCGACCATGAGATGTACTCCTTCCTAGATGGGTTCAATGGATATAATCAAGTTCAAATGGCCCCGAAAGATTGGCAAAAAACTGCTTTTATCGTAGAATGGGGAGCCTTTGCATCCAACGTCATGACCTTTGGACTCAAGAATGCTCCCGCAACATTTCAACGCATGGTCCAGGAAAATTTTGCCAACTTTCTGACCACTTTCATGTGGGTATTCATTGATGATTTCAGTGTTTTTGGAAAATCATCTCAACATTTGATGCACTTGCAATTGTGCCTCGCCAAGTGTTGAGTTTCCAGATTAAGCCTGGATCCAGCTAAGTGTGCCTTTGCCATCCAAAGTGGTATGCTTTTGGGCCACATCATCTCCAAGGAAGGAATTGCAATCATCAATCAAGCCAAGGTAGACGTAATTTGGAAAGCTCCAATTTTGACAAATTTGGAAAGCTCCAATTTTGACAAATGTGAAAGAACTCATAAGGTTTTTGGGGCAGGTTAGATGGCATAACCGTATGCCTCAGTATCTGGCTCACGTAGAAGTTACCTTGAACTAGCAGATGATGTAGATCAAAGCGCCATTAGCCTAGCAATTGCGGCGGGTGGATTTTCACTAGACCGGAGAATGAGAGATTGCCAAAATTTTCTTAAATTTCATGAAAAATAAAGTTTATCTTTATGTTATTCTAAAAGAGTAATTCCCACCGTTTGTGCTTCTAAAAGAAATATTTTTATTTACTCCATGTATATATTCACCCACGAATATGCATGGATATCATTGATATTAAATTATTGAAATTAATTTCTATACATAGAAAGATGCATAAAAGATTCATTTTTATTTCAAAAGTGTTATTCTAATTAAAATTGAATTTATGCATAGAAAGATGCATAAAAGGTTCATTTTTATTTCAAAAGTGTTATTCTCATTCAAATTGAATTTATGCATAGAAAGATGCATAAAAGGTTCATTTTTATTTCAAAAGTGTTATTCTCATTAAAATTGAATTTATGCATAGAAAGATGCATAAAAGGTTCATTTTTATTTCAAAAGTGTTATTCTCATTAAAACTGAATTTATGCATAGAAAGATGCATAAAAGATTTATTTTTATTTCAAAAGTGTTATTCTCATTAAATTTGATTTTATGCCTAGAAAGATGCATAAAGGATTTAATTTTATTTCAAAAGTGTTATTTTCCTTCAAATTGAATTATGCATAAATAGATGCATAAAAGGATTTTTATAAAAGTGTTACTCCCACTGAAGTTGATTTTTATGCATAAATAGATTCGTAAAGAATCTTTATACCAAAAATTAGAATTCTCTTAAATTCTATGTTTAAATTGATGTGATGTGAATAGAGGTGATGATATTTGAGGTAAATAGATGTGATGAGAATCGGATAGATGTGGATGGATGGATTTAAGGTGAATAGAGGTGTTGAGATGTGAGGTGAATAGATGTGATGAGATGTGCGGCAGGGGGGCATAAAGAATCCCGGCGGGTTTACAGGAATAGTAAGTTTTGGCCGCCCGGTAAGAGATCAAGTCTTGTGAATATATGTTGTGATCACATGTTTTAGAATGTTAATAACATGTTTTGTTAACATGATCACGAATTTGTGAACACGTTTATGAAATCCCTGAATGCCATCAACATGATGATCATCATCTACTGAATGCATGTCATAAATGATACCCATCCTCAGGTATATAGTCATCTCTGGTCACAGTGTAGGGAAATCGATCAAGTCCCCACCTACATCATTCCATGAAAGCAATGCCAAACCATCCATGTAAAGATAACCACATAGATCCTCAACATTATCACCATATGTAGAACGTCTAGACCATCTGGCACGGACATCCTCCTCATCAAATAAGTGTATAAACTGGCTAGGCAACAACATCTGAAGCTCAAACATCCATATGTGACATGAATATGATGTGTCATCATAGTATGATGTTGGTGAAGAAGGATCTAGAGGTCGAAGCCGTGATGTGCCAAATGTATGTATGAACTCGGCAAATGATATACATCTCCTCACTTGATGTCATCCCGCCAATGCCTGAAAGTGTGGAAACACCCCAAATGTGCTCAAGAATGCCACATCGCATGTGGAAAAGACACCAATATGCTCAAATGGTCAAAAATGTGCGTGCGAACACCCAAAAATTATACACCAAATGGGCAAAAGTGTGCGCGTGAATGCCAAAATGCACCAAATCGACCACACAGCATACTAACCACCTCCACAAGGCTCAAAGCATGTGAACATGCCCAAATAAATCCAAAAGCATGTTCATAACACTCACAATGTATGTGAACTACCCACATGAAGCATGTGATCAAAAGAACCCCCAAACTAGCGTGTGAACACCCAAAAATGTTTGCCATACACCAAAAATCTCACACAACGTGTAAACAATCCCAAAATGCTCAAGGTTGAGGGAGAGAATTGGAATATGGGCAAGGGTAAGTGGTCAAAAGCACTAGAATGTGGGCTAGACAAAAGTGAATGGGCATAGGAAATGGCCCAAGGTTTGGCTAGACAAAATGGAATGAGCATGGCCAAAGTGTGGAGGATGTAATGTGTAAAAGGGTCCAAACCCTAAGTTGGGGAATAAAAGAGGAAGAAAAACAAAAGTAAACCCTCCCTTCTCTTCATGTTGGCAGTAAAGCTTAACTTGCTTTCTAACTTCCAGGTGAGAGCTTCATGCTCAATGATGCTTACTATAACTTTTCTTCAATTGTGTGGGCCACCCCATATGCTAAAAGCTCTCTTGAGCTGAGTGATGATGTATTGTTGTTTCTTTTTCTTCTTAAATCTCTGGCTACCTGCGCACAAATGGCAATTGCGGCTTCTTGTATTTTTTTCTTTTAAAAATGATTTTTCACTGTGCGTAATGAAAGACCTTTGAAGTCGGCACCCTCTATAATGTGCTTGATGTGCTTTCAACCTCGCTCAATCTGCAAAAAAATTGCTATGGCCTTAGAGAGTCCCCTCTAAATTGGGCCTTTGGTCCACACATTGCAACAAAAAGAGCTCGGATGGTGAGACCAAAATTTACAAGAGTGCGGTTGGGATCCACATATACACTCTTCCAAACTTTGATCACCAATTTGAGCACATTTGGAGCCCCCTCAAAATTGAGCCTTTGGATTGCATATTTAAACAAAGGAGCTCAGATGGTGATGACCAAACTTTCTAAGAGTGAGATTGAGGTCCAGATATACACTCTTGCAAATGTTTGGTCACCATTCGAGCACATTTGGTTGTAATGTGCATGCCAGACACCTAATTTTTAATATGTTATGGCCTAAGAGGAGAGCCCCCTGAAATTGGGCATTTGGCCCTGCACACAACCAAAGGAGCTCAAATAGTAATAAAACCTTGCAAGAGTGAGAGTGGGATCCATATATACACTCTTGTAAAGTTGGGTCACCATCTAAGTACACTTGGTTGGAATGTGTATCTCTTCGATGCTTGAGCCCCCTTAAAATTGGGCATTTTTCTTGCACATTGCAACCAAAGGAGCTTAGATGGTGACCAAAATTTGCAAGAGTGAGGGTGGAGTCCATATATACATTGTTGCAAAGTTTGGTCACCATCCGAGTACATTTAGTTGGAATATGTGTGCCAAATGTGCCTTATTTTCTATGTGTTATGTGGATTTAGAGTGGCTTTAGAGAAGACCCCCTCGAAATTGGGCCTTTGGCCTGCACCTTACAATCAAAGGAGATTGGGTGGTGACTAAAGTTTGCAAGAGTGAAGGTAAGATCCACATATACACTCTTGCAAAGTTTAGTCACCATATCTGAGAACATTTGGTTGGAATGTGCATGCGAGAGGCCTTCTCACAGGACGGGACCCTTTTGTACTTCTTGAAGAAATAATTAAAAACTCATAAAATTTATCAAAAATCAAAACAAAGACTTGAATTAAATTGAAATCAAATAACATAGCATAACACAAGGAAAAGGAAATAGAATAACATCACCGTCAAGATAAGATTCGGGTGCAATCTCCCCTCCCATGCCGTGTAGCTCCACTTCCACGACATGAGTATTTGGAGAATTTTTATTCATAAAAATAGCCCAAGGATCTAAGAATAGATGTGCGTACAAATTGGGCTTGCTTTTTCCACTTTAGGGATATTGCTTTACATATTATTAACCATATGAAATCTCCTAATGTTTGTACATATAGAAACCTTTGCCCAAATGTAATTGTTAATGGGCCTTGTTACATAAAATAACTTTGTGCACATTTGTACATATAATAATCTTGTGCACGTTTGCACATTCCACTAAGCTGAATCCTGCACAAATTAAATTAAGCATATTTTTCTACGATTATTAATTCATCAAAAATATGATAAAATATATACCTATAATAGTCCTCCCGTTTGAGGAAGAAACTATCCTCAGTTGTGAAAGAAAAATGTCGAGAGAACAAGATTATTGATGTCATAACCTGCAAGGTAAACTCAGAGGTCTGAGCATGGCTCAAAGGCACAAAGGCATGGCTCCGAGGTTCTATGGATATGGAATACCTACAAGAAAGCTCGTTTGACACCTAAATTGGTGATCGTCACACTGATTATCAAATAAAAAATAACATGTACAAAAAGTCTAATACATGATTCACAAAAGAAAAATGATCATCTTCACACCACCGCTCAATCCACCAGCCATACGACACCTCAATCGGTACCCTCATATAGTGCGACACCTCAATTGGTACCCTTGCACATCTCATGCAATGTGACACCCCAATCGATACCTTCACACTTCTCCTTGCTATACTTAGACACTTTCAATGTTAGTTAAACAATTAACTGAACACATCAATTAATCCCAACATTGTCTTGAGATATAGACAACCCATAAATATTCAAATAACAGCCACACATGTTTGCCAGGCGTAAGTACCCCAGGAATCACCCCTCCATATGAACCAACTAAAACAAATAGTGGAGGCCCAAAAGCATGCCATATACAGGCATCCTTGCTGATATACAGTTGCATAAACACATGAGAGGATGGCTTCATGGTTGTTGTGGAAGACTAGATCCACACATAATGCATATGCAATGAACCAATCAAATGAATGTATATAAGATGAGTCTAAGTGTCCCATACCACATAGACGCGTTGTACATACACACATAGGATGGTAAAAGATAGAAGACATAAATGTGTCTAAAGTAAGTATATGAAACCAATCTGATGTCCCATACCAGCAGATTAATTCCCTACATCACTTCCTTCAGAATCGAAGTTTGAGGAGGAGTGGCCAATTCCCTCTGAAACTTAAATTCTGACACAAATTTTCTATATCTAGAAATTTTATTTAAGTTACGAGTCTATGATTTATTAATTAGGTTCTTAGGTTGGAGAGATATTATAGAAATACTTGTGAAAAATTTGTATAAAAGGCAGTGAATATAAACATATACATACCTCCATCGTTGTGATGTGATTGAAATAATCTGTCAAAAGAATTTTGACACTCAAAGAGGTGTGAGTTGTTATTATTTTTATGGATAGGGTGTATTAAGTTATTAAACAAAATCTCATGAAAATCTTAACATCATAAGTATGAAAGTTGAATTGGTTATGGACATAAGGATAGGGAATGCCAACCTTGAGTTGAAAAGTGGTTTGAGAGGATGTGAGATGAATAATTGGATAAATTTGATAAAACATGAATGACTAACAATTCTAACAATCTTGATTAAGTCAAAAAGTCTAGATGATGAAATACTAATTTACATTTTAAGTTGAAACTCAAGCGTAAGAGAGTCGTACCTTAAATATATTCTATTGTAATGATGCTCTACATTGAGAAAAATGAGAAACAATGCGAATAGATTGAAATATAATTATTCTTCCAAATGTAACTAGGGTTATATTTAATAAAATCTATATTAATATGATTTGAATTTTTATTAATGAATATTTAAGCATGATCACTTTTGTAGGGTTAGAAATCAGAAGCTTACTTGGAAAGTGTTTGAATCACTGTCTGAAAGATAAAGTATACATATAATTATTTACTAAGTTATGAAGGATAGCAACATACTTGCAAATGTTGAGAATAGCTTTGCTACCAAATACATCATTAAAAGGACACAAATATCACAAGCATAGGAGATGTTTTAATTATGGAAAATGGAGGAACTTACTTGGGAGTTCTGGAATCATTCTAAAAGAGAAATATTATTGTACATGCTACATGGTACCAAACAAGAAGTTCTAGGATTCATATATTTGAATTAATTAGTGTCAAATTTAAACACATAATGCAAGTAATGAATGGGTTGAATACATACTTATATGATGTTGGGGAAGCGCATCTACATGGTAAAGTGTTAGGTAAACAAATGTAAATATGACTGATGCAATTAATAATCACAGATAAGAAAATTTACCTCAAGGTGTGATGAGTTGAGAATAAACAATAAAAGTGGTGCTCAAATATCACAACAATAAAAATATGAAAACTCTCAAAGATTTGCACATTGTTGTCGATAGCCAGAAAATTTTGTAATCTTTGCATCACAAAGATAATTAGACTGGAACAAAGAAATTAAAGTGTCTTCTAAGACTTGAAGGAAGGTCTTGGAGCAAGATTTTGGTCTCAATGATCTAAGGTCTTACTCCCAAAAGTTAAGGCTTTTTAAGGTTTACTACTGACTATATATTTATGATGTAGGAAGTTTGTTTCCTAAGCTTAATAATATAAGCTTTTTCAGTGTAGGCCACGTGTAGCAGAAAAGGGATGGAGACAAGCAAATAGAGCATCATGGGAGATAAAGAGATTCGGGGAGGGTGGTGATTGCTTATCTCTCTCTCTCTCTTTCTTATCCCCCTTGTGTGAATAGGGTGTGTGCGGGAACAAGCCCTTGGTTAGAGGCTATAAAAGAGAATGTGTAAATGTGAAAGAACCTGTGAAAAGGTGAGAAGAATCTACTGGGAGAGAATAAAGGGTAGCATGAGAAGATTTAGGAAGTGTGGAGATATTCTAGGAAAAGTGAACAGGTGGAGAGAATCAAGCAAAAGAGGTGGAGATATTCTGGGAGGGGTGGAGTGAATCAAGGAGAAATCAGTGAGATTTGATGCTTGGATGTAAACTCTAGAAATTAAGGCATTGGCTTAATGAGAGTTTACTGGTTTTTTATTAGCCATGCCTACATTAAGCTATTTGCTAATTACTCACTAATTACATCTTAATTATTTACTAATTACTCATTAATTACATCTTAATTATTTACCAATTACTCATTAATTACATCTTAATTATTTGCTAATCACTTTGTTAATGATGTTGATTCTAGTATTTGATCCACCATAGCTCATCACATTGCTCTAATTTCAACATGGTATCAGAGCCATGCCTAGAAGCCATCATTTTGTGAGCCCATTATCTTGCTAATCATTTTGCTAATTAGGATTAGTAAAAAATTATAATTTTTCCTCTTTTTTTAACTCACCTCTGTACCCCCAGCTGGTGGAGGAGCTCTAGCTCCTCACACATCACATTAGGCCAAACCCTTCTAGCCACAACCAGCTAACTCATTGCTACTCAAGCTCATCAAATCAATGCAGCAAACCGCTGATGGGTTCAGGAGAAATCAAGAATTTACCAAGTGCCTATTTCTGGGAGAAAATTTGAGATCTTCACTTCCACAATTCAAATGGGTCTAATTCTTCTTAGCTCCAAGTGTTTTCAAGCATGCTCTACAAGCTGGTGAAGTCAGAATTCAATTTGATCAAGTCTACAGTGACATCCAAGCTCTTCATCAAATTTGCAGAGGTGACTTTGGTAAAACAGAGATTAAGCATTCAATATTTGATCAAATCTTGTGTTTCTTGGCTTAATCCTCTACTAGACTCATCGCTATTGATGTCTTTGAAAGCATTTGAGCTCATTTGAAGTCTAAGGCACCAGATCTGGACTCCCCGCATACTTTGTTTTTGCACACAAAACAATGGATTAATTTGCTAATCAATTATTAATCAGTGCTAATCACTATATTTTGGTATAATTAAGGGTCCAAATTAACCATTAGGTATCTGATACAGAACCCTATAACTTCAGATTGCAATTCGGAGTTGGTTTGATACTCCAACCATTCCGTACAAATTGGTTACCCTTGATTTAATGTAATTTTTGGTGATTTTATGCTGATACATTTGTTGTAATCATCTCTTAAACACCATATTGAGTTGTGAAAGGGTAGACACTACCTTGAATCTTGAAATTGGATCAAGAGGTAAGACCCCTTCACATCATCATGAGTACAGCACAAGAAATAGCCAAATTTAATGGGAAGCAGTTTTACACATGGCAGACAAAAACCATGTATTTGCTCATGAGGAAAAATCTATGGGGGCTAGTTGAGGGAAGAGATGAATGCCCAAAGGTGAGGGAAAAATGAGTGGAAGAGCAGGAATGAAAAAGCATTGGGACTTATTGCACTCAATTTAAATGATGAAATCATTCATCACATCACAGGGATACAATGGGCAAAAGATGCATGGGATGAAAATAAATTATTTGGCACACAAGCTAAAAATTCAAAGATAAATCTGTTAATGCAATTCTATAAATTGGATATGAAGGAAAGTGAACCTTTAATCACACACTTGAACAGATATAAAAGCATTAAGCAACAACTGGCATAGCTATTGGCAAAAAGGTAGAAGATGATAAGGCACTAGCAGTGCTGTTGAAGAGTGTGGACAAAGGTGAATATGAAAACATTGTAGCAACACCAAAGAATGTACTTAAATTGAAGCTACACGAGATAGAAGGAGCTCTACTAGAGCAAGAGAGCAGAGGCAAAGAGAAGAAATGGCTCAACTCAACAGTAGGAGAAGAAAAGGCATTCTTCACCCGAGGAGGATTCTCTCGAGGACGAGGACGAGGAAGAGGCAGAGTAGGAGGAAGGACCTTCACTTGACACAACTGTGGATAACTAGGACACATGGCAAGAGACTGCTACAGCAAACCCAGTGGAGAAGGAACGACATCGGCAAACTTCATGGATGCTCCAAAGGAAGTGGAGTCGGATCATCTTTTCTGAGAGAGAGAGAGAGAGAGAGACCCCACAACCCAATGTAACATGCCACCCCAACAAAGTAAAACCACCTCTGAGCCACCGATGATGTAGGCCACGTGGTAGATGTATGTGTGAGCACTTTAGTCAAGGTCGCGGGCACTTGTAGTAGCCTTGGACACATAGAGAGAGGGAAACTTGGTATAGGGGCTAGGTGTTCTAGGAGTTTTCACTTGAGGGGAGGTGTTGAAATATACAAGTGAATAGGGTTTATGTGGGAACAAGCCCTTGGTTAGAGGCTGTAAAAGAGAATGTGTAAATGTGAAAGAACCTATGAAAAGGTGAGAAGAATCTACTGGGAGAGAGAATAAAGGGTAGCATGAGAAGATTTAGGAAGTGTGGAGATATTCTAGGAGATATTTTGGGAAAAGTGAAGAGCTGGAGAGAATCAAGCAAAAGAGGTGGAGATATTCTGGGGAGAGGTGGAGTGAATCAAGGAGAAATCAGTGGGATTTGATGCTTGGATGTAAACTCTATAAATTGAGGCATTGGCTTAATGAGAATTTATTGGTTTTTTATTATCCATGCCTACATTAAGCTATTTGCTAATTACTCACTAATTACATCTACATTGATTATCCATGTCTATATTAAGCTATTTGCTAATTACTCACTAATTATACTTACATTAAGCTATTTGCTAATTACTCACTAATTATATCTTAATTATTTACTAATTACTTACTAATTATATCTACATTAATTATTTACTAATTACTCACTAATTATGTCTTAATTATTTACTAATCACTTTGTTAATGATATTGATTCTTGTAATTGAGATGTAATTACTCTAATTATATCTTAATTATTTACTAATCACTTTGTTAGTGATGTTGATTCTAGTATTTGATCCACCATAGCTCATCACATTGCTCTAATTTCAACACACCTTGCCCATCATCGACATCCCTCCACTACCACCTTCATCATCGACGGCTCTTATCATTAACTACTCCTTCGTCACCCTCACACCCCAGTCTCCCTCCTTGCATCATCGTCCCCCTCCCGTCACTCCCCATCGGCACCCTCTCTCATAACCGCCACCTCTCACCTTTGCATTATGTTGCCTCTCACATGGCCAATGTGAGGTACTTTTGTTGCTGTTGGAGAATGATGTGTCGTGGAATGCAATGAATCATCATAAACAAATGCCTTTTATGCTTGCTTACCAAATGGAAGGGTATTTTGCATTGAGTGGGACTTGAAAAATCCACACTGGGCGCTAATTACTAACCCAAACATGCTATGATCATGACCATACTTTGCAAGAATGTGGGGGTGGGCCCCCCCACATGCTTGCAAAGTTTAGTCCCCATTGGAGCATGTTTGGGTACGATGGTGTGGGGAAGACCCGGATTTTCCATGGCCTCTTAAGCACCAAGAGACTATAAAATCCACACCGGGCGCTAGTTACTAACCCAAACATGCTCCGATTGTGACCAAACTTTGCAAGCATGTGGGGGGTATTTGGGTTAGTAATTAGCGCCCTGTATACAGATTTTTCTAGTCTCTTGGTGCTCCCCCCCCAAATTCTTGCAAAGTTTAGTCCCCATCGGACCATGTTTGGGTACGATGGTATGGGAAAGACCTGGATTTTCCATGGACATAAGCACCAAGAGACTTGAAAAATCCACACATTGGGCACTAATTTCTAACCCAAACATGCTCCGATCATTACCAAACTTTGCAAGCATGTGGGGGTGGGCCCTCCCCACATGCTTGCAAAGTTTGGTCCCTATCAGAACATGTTTGTGTATGATGGTATGGGGATTTTCCATGGCCTCTTAAGCACCAAGAGACTTGAAAAATCCGCACCGGGCGCTAATTACTAACCCAAACATCCCCCCCACATGCTTGCAAAGTTTGGTCCCCATCAGAGCATGTCTGATTATGATGGTATGGGGGGAAGACCCAGATTTTCCATGGCCTCTTAAGCACCAAGAAACTTGAAAAATCCACACCGAGCGCTAATTACTAACCCAAATATGCTCCGATTGTGACCAAACTTTGCAAGCATGTGGGGGTGCCCCCCCACATCCTTGCTCCGATTGGTCCCCAATCGGAGCATGTTTGGGTACGATGGTATGGGGAGGACCCGGATTTTCCATGGCCTCTTAAGCACTAAGAGACTTGAAAAATCCGCACTGGGTGCTAATTACTAACCCAAACATGCTCAAATGGTGACCAAACTTTGCAAGCATGTGGGGGTGGGTCCTCCCCCACATGCTTTCAAAGTTTGGTCCCCATCAGCATGTTTGGGTACAATGGCATGGGGATTTTCAACAAACAATATGATAGCCAAAGTGTTAAAAAATTAAAAAAACCATGAACATCAACTAAAATGTAATGATACTCAATAATGAAAAAACTCATAATTATATAAACATCAAATAAGTACATCAGAATGTGAGCTAACCCAGCTACTTTGGGTTTAGCCACTAACTCAAAAGATGAAGGCATACTGAAAATGAGCTACCCTAGCTAGTCTTAGGTTAGTCACTGCCCATAAATCTAAGTACAATGTAAGTGAGCTAACCCAGCTAGTTTGAGTTTAGTCACTATCAAAACGGTAACCCAATCAAAATCGTCATCTCTAACTGTTGGTCAACCTGCGCATCGAGGGACTGTTGTGCACGTCGAGGAGGCTATGTTGGCTGTGAGGGTCATCGAATATCTGCGGGGAGGTCTACCTCAAAGGTAGGATCATGAGCTGGTGTCGGTGTACTCGGGAGCTTACGAGTCCCATAAGCTGCTATAACCTCTCCCTCTCTCTACGTCATGCTACTGCAAGACGTCTCTCTCTCTGTAAACCCAAAATCTATAATCAACAATGGTACATGCCTACCACTTTGCGCGTGTAAGCTCCTCTGTTGTTGTAAGGACACGCTGCTCATGAGAAGTAGCACTACTGCTGCTAGCACCATCACCCGAGGTGCCACTAGGACCAAGACCACTCACACGCTTATATTATGTGATCTGGCTCTCGTGAAGGACTCTTTGGTATGCATCAAACTCGTATACACTCCACTCAATCTATGGAGGCCCCTTGGGCTCCTGATCTCTATCTCATTGGTAGCGTCGAGTTCCAAGTCAGTAGTAGCTAAGGTAAAATCAAGAGGCCTGCCAGTCCTAGCATCTACTCCAGCGAAGCCTGGGTGAAGATTGGCAATGCCCAAAACTCTATATGTCGCTAGGTCGACACAAGCACAGCAAGAGGGACATGCTGAGAAGCGTACTAGCTCCCAGGTGATGTAAGACAAATGGAAAAAATGTCCACATCCCAGAGCATATCCAGCAGTACTGTCAATGTCCTCGATACTACAGAGAGCGCAGCAGGCACCACGGAGGAATGGTGGTGAATCTTTAAGGAAAGGTCGTAAACATGCCATGGATATAGAGGCAAGTAAGGCACTGTCACGTCTGAGGATCTGCGGAACTCCCCAACATGCAGCATCAACTGCTTTGCCCTATGTTGTGCAATCCGCTCCATAATCATGTGCTGCTACGCGCCTCAGCTCTAGAACTCTCTACCTCAGTCGTCTGAGCCTACGTAAAAAGTAAAGCATAAAAATAATTGATTAGTCTCTCTCATTAGGTATTACTTAAAGAAATTTATAACTTAGGATCCTAATTATAACTCTTTTACATATACAAGAGAAACCTACCTGTTGGATGTCAGACTCTCTCGCTTGCCATGCCTCTGCAGTAGCTTCCTCTTGCCTCTACCAACTCCTGAGTGAGCCTCTCAGTGGGTAGGTGTGGGATCCTACGTGACACAATCAACCATGCCGCTCATGTAAAAATATAGAAAAGTACACATAAACATGTAAATAAATGACTAAAAAAACTTAAGAAGTACACATAAACATGTAAATAAATGACTAAAAAAGTACACATAAACATGTAAATAAATGACTAAAAAAACTTAAGAAGTAATAAATGTGTAAATACCTCGACATCTGTTTGTCAGTATCGATCGTGAGAACAAGCGCACCACATGCTAGATGCTCTCCGTACTTCATACGTCGATGCCAACCTGAGTGCCAAGAGCCTCGACTATCGACATAGACACAAACGCCAGATCTATAGGAGCTACACAAAGGGCTGGTGGAGGCCGCCTACCCTAGTCTTGGAGACAGCCTCGGCCAACCAACACCACCACCAGACAGCAGGCCGATGGCTAGTGTAATCCACCTCCTCCCCTAAGACAAAACTCCGCATATAATTGCTTTGCAAAGTATATGGGAATCTGGAAGTTGTTTGGCATCCTCCCATATGCGGCAACATATCGACTATAGATATGTGCCGCCATACGAGGATGCGAACACCGCGAAATAGTAAGGGGCTTGCCTGCCCTAGGCCTCATCCCACGGCTATCGAGGAAAGGATCTAAGTAGGCTCCATCCCTAATCAAACCAAGGTCACAGACCTGACGATATGTCAGGCCATGTGACATAGGAGAAGTGTGATGGTGGGCTATCCACTCATCTACATAAACAATATCGTGAAGGCTACGAAGGGACGATAGCATCACCTCCAAGTCTACCACGATATATGTAATGTAGAAGGTGTGTCTCTAGCACTCCTACAGATAGCTGCTAACTCATGGTCTATCTCCGCAAATGAGGTCTACAATAGACGAGCGACCCTCCTCATGGCCCTCCTTGCATGACTCCATGCTAAAACCTAAGTCAAACACAAACAGGCAATGTGTAAGGTCCAATGCAAGGAGAGTGAAAACGACTCGTGACAACAATGAGGTTTTAAAAAAAATTCCTAGTTTTATAACCTCAAGAACGAGGTTCGGTGGCATCATGCACTTTAGGGTTTGCAAGATGTACGCTCCGGATTTTGGGGTTAGTGAGATAAATGACCAAGATACACACTTAATTTTAGGGCTGGTGAAGGGTCAACGGCTACGATTTGAATTCAGTATCTCGTTCCCACTGAATTCAAGAAGGCTTAGATTTTAAGTCATTACCACGATCAAGGTATGTTTGACGGTCGAGATTCATTTAATACCTCGAACGAGATATTTAAATGGCAGGGATCGCATCTTCAAATGTGCGTGAATGGACGGGTCAGATTTTGTAGATGTACCTCGTTCGAGGTTTTTAAACGGTCTCGATCTCATCTCTATACCTCGAACGAGATATGTGGACGTATGAAATTGCATCTCTATACCTCGAACGAGGTATTTCAATGGTCAAGATTATATTTCAGCATCTCATTCAAGATATATGGACGATGGAGATGGGTTGATTAAATATTCTAAATGTACATTTGAGCGGGATGTCTAGGGGGATCCACCATGGCATTGATGTGGATCCGAGTGGCATGAATATCTCGATTGAGATAGTGTGGTGGCAGTGACCTGTACTGGTGACATGGATGGTGACTTGACACCCGGACCTACTAGCATGGCATTAGTTGGTATCTCATTCGAGATATGTCGCTTTAGGCTTGTTGGGAGACACGTGTTGTGTTTTGATGGTGATATCATGATCGAGGTACTCCGCCTGAGATACGTGAATGTCCCAATTTTAAAGAGAGTGAACGAAAGTGAGTACCCTCATCTTGCAACCACCCAATAATGTACAAGAGATCTTCACACTCAAGAAGTCTTGTATGCAAGTTAGGAGAACCCTGTGGTGTATGGGGCACATTGGCTCACACCAATGGGACTAGTTCAATTCCTAACAAGGCCATACTTGCAAACACAGTGTTAACCAACTAACTTTTTAAATTTCTGCACTTTGAATTGTAAAACTTGTACACTTTTGCATCAACTATTCATTAACATGCTCTCTACATAATATTGATGCTTAGATCTGTATAGAATAGCATGCTATACAACTCTTGGGATGAAAATGTACTAAAATGTAATCCAAAATGTGTTCTTGCAAATAGTGTTTTCTCAACACTCTTCTTGCTTTCTTAATTGGAAATACATCAAGATTTAAACTAATCTATGTAGATTTGTACTACTCCAATAGATTTGTAATCTTTATCCAACTTATCAAGAATCACTTAGTGTGCTATTTTCCATCATCAAGATTTGATTTCAGCACAATAAACTTTGCATAATCTATAAATTGCTCTATTTTGCACTTTAGGTCTGCAACAACGGAATTATACTCTGCACTATAATCTTTAACTTTGTACTTGAATCTACATATCAGCTGTATTTTGCACACTTCTTGAAACTGTATTCTATTCTGCACACTTCTTGAAACTGCACCAAGATTTTTTACACTTTCTTGAAACTGTGTCAAATTTCTACACTTTCTTGAAACTGCACCGAGATTAGCAAGATTTGTAGTTTGTCTCTAATATCTTTGGTAACTAGCATCTTTCTTGATGAATCTTTCACCAAAAAATTACACAATAGCCAAGAATCTCCCAAAAAATGCAAAGAACTCAAAGGATCTTGCAAATGATAGTAGGAAACTATGATTTGTGTGAAGATTTGATGAAAATTGACTCTCGTTCATGTAAAAATTTTCCAAAACTCAAGAAGATTTTCAAGAACATCAAGAAATGCAAGAAAACTAAGAAAATACATTTTGAAAATCGTAAAAATTCTTAATCCAAGAATGATCAACACTAATCATGATCAAGGAAATGCATTCTAAAAAACTCAATTAATAGTAGTCCAAAAATGATTATCGTTAATGATGATCAAGAAAATGCATTCTAAAAATTGGTTTAAGAATAATCTGAAAATGATTATCATCTATTCACTTCCTAAATAAGGATCTAAGCGAAGAGCTTTGATACCAATGAAATAAAGTAACATCTACATTAGCCTTGGATTAGCCTTATTATCTTGGATTAGGGAAAGCTTGAGAGACTAACACTAAGGAATATGAAAAGCAAAGTGTAATGATAGTTGTAGATGACTCCACTGGTCCTTGTTTTGTAGGGAACTCGAGGCCTACTGACACAAACTAGGGTTGGGGAAAAGGGAGAGTGGATCCTCTCAGGGAAGTATACCTGCCAAGGATGAGTCCACCTCGTTGGCTAGACATGCAAGACCTATGCTCTACACTATATCTATTGTGCTCTCCGACCACCACCTTGCACCCCGTAGTATCTCTACAGGCCTCTCACTCACACCACACCAACCACTGACCACTCACTCACCTCGCTCACACAAAGAGATAGAGAAAGAATGTCTCTATCGAATGTGCTAGAGTGAATGTGATACAAGAGAGAGTCTTCTGCCAGAATTTATAATGAATGTCCGTCCTCCACTACCGAGAGAGTGCTCCCCTTATCTCCTCCTTGGGTGTCGTCCTCCTCGAAGTCCCAACCCTCATCATGTAGTGTAGAGCGAAGATCTTTCATCTCGGGAAAAGGGAGATGGTGCTCAAGAGGATCTTAAAGAGGATTTTGCCCTCCCTCGGGAAAGGGAGAGGGGTGTTGCCTCCATGAGTGCCATCGGAGTTGGCCATGCACATCGGAGATGTCGAAGGGCACTGGTGGTGATAGTAGTCGTGAGGGCATCACGGCGGTTGGAGCCATTGGTGATGGCAGTCAAAGATGTTGAAGGGCACGTGCAATGATGACAGTTGGAGCATACCGACAATCAAAGCGATCAGAGGGTACCGGGTGGTGACGACGGTCGGAGATGTCAAAGGGGCAACGGCGGTGATGACGGTGGTCTGAGGGCAGCGGCGGTGGCAGTAGACAGAGCATTCAGAGGTGATGGAGGGAGGCTCTTGGTGGACTGTGGAGGACTTGGCTTCCTATCCACAGGTCGCCCACTACTACTCAATTCATTGTCCTGATGGATGGCATAGAAAAAAAACAGGAGGTTCTCTGGCAAGCTATATTCTGGGTAAAACATTCGGCAAGCAGGCTCCCAAGCATACCTCATACAATGATCTTTCCAGGAAAACCTTATGGAGAGATACACAAATAATAAAAATGATTCAACTAGGATCTTGGGCAACTTGATCCAGCAAGCGAGCTGTGGAAAACATGATTGAACTAAAAGCTCCTAGGCACTTCATCCAACAAGCCATCACTACTTGTATTACCACTGTCATTCCCTGGGCAAAACATCCAGCAAGAAGGTTACACTGACGTCAACAAAAGCACAAAACCAATCTAAACAATAATCACTTGGGCCACTTTGTCCGGATAAAATTCTGGCATGAAGTCCAAGCATACAAAGATACAAAATGAAACCTAGCCATGGCCAGTACATAAAAGATCCACTTCTCATTAACAAAAAAGATCTGCTTCTCCCAAGCATCATTAGCGTGTGCCAAGGCAGCCGCCGCCAACAACAAAACTTTTGCTTTAGGGTCAAGACTGCTCATAAACTTCCATGGAGATAGCCATACCAAGGGCTCTGAAATCAAAAGGGTTGAGAAGAGCTACACATGTTGTGTGCCCTTGAGGGTTTCTCTACAACCTATCTGCACCCCATGCTAGAAGCTCTTTTACACATTCATTTGACCCACCTCGGTCTATAAAATGCAAAGGTGTGCTCCCAAATCTGAGGCTGCTTCAAGATTATTAAAGGCAATGGAGGTGCCTACTGTTTGTAGTGTAGTGCCTACAAGTTTGTAGTGTAGTGTAGTGCCTAAAGTCCCCCCACAAGATGCATCAAAATATGAGGACATTAGCTCCCCCCTTCAACCACAACAGATCAATGACAGCTACAACCATGCTTACAAGAAAACATCAAGGGTGTTTGGTTGTGATGAATCAAGGCCTCCACCATAGTCCCATTCTCCAAAAGCAAAAAGAGGAAATCAGGTGGGCCATGGGAAGCTGCTAGAGTGGTAAGCTGCATGGACGATCTCCCATCCTTTGCTAATGGATGTAGTGGAGGGTGTCGACTATCCGCCGTTAGTGTCACGAGACTGGTGGAAACGGTCCCGTGATGCCTTTGCCGCACGCGGCTTTTCCACGGTCCATGCTTCATGACTCGGCTCCATCGGCCCAACGTGTCTCGCGCATTTTTCTTGCGGGTCTCACCGATCACTTGCGTTCATGCCCGGCTCAGCTCCCTCGGCCTCGACTTGGGTCTTGCCTTCCATCCATGATCCGCCAGCCCGGCCGCGTCTCGGCCCATCGGCACGGCACGGCTCGCCGATCCATCGGTGGGCCATTTTTCCACCATTTTCGATCCCGTCGGCATTTTCAGTCATGTCGGCGTTTTTGGTCCGATCACCACCAAGGTGGGGAGGGCAACCCCGGGGGGACTCAGCACCCATGGAACCTCGACGGCACCCGGGAAGGCCTAACGTGTCTACTCGGTGTGTGAGTGCGTTCCTAGGGTGCCTACCATGTTGAGATATCGAGCTCATCTAGTGAGGCGGTGGACACTAATGACTAGAGGCTGTAAAAGAGAATCTGTAAATCTGAGAGAACCTGTGAAAAGGTGAGAAGAATCTACTGGGAGAGAATAAAGAGTAGCATGAGAAGATTTAGGAAGTGTGGAGATATTCTGGGATAGGTGGAGAGAATCAAGCAAAAGAGGTGGAGTGAATCAAGGAGAAATCAGTGGGATTTAATGCTTGGATGTAAACTCTATAAATTGAGGCATTGGCCTAATGAGAATTTGCTAGTTTTTTATTATCCATGCCTACATTAGGCTATTTGTTAATTACTCACTAATGACATCTTAATTTTTTACTAATCACTTTGTTAATGATGTTGATTCTAGTAATTGATCCACCATAGCTCATCACATTGCTGTAATTTTAACATGGTATCAGACCCAAGCCTAGAATCCATCAATTTGTGAGTCCATTATCTTGCTAATTATTTTGCTAATTAGGATTAATAGAAAATTAATATTTTTCACCTCTTTTTTAACTAGTCTCTACATCCCCAGCCAGTGGAGGATCTCCCTCTCACTCTAGGCACAACATTAGCTCAAAACCTTTTAACCCTAGCTAGCCATAACCATTGGGCTCCAGCCCATGCAAGAAAATCGTCAAACCGCCAGCACATTCGGGAGGAAATCGTGTTTTTTCCAGCATAGTTTTTTCTGAGAAAGTTGCAGATCTTGTCTTCATCAAAACAAATTGGTCTTATTCCTCATAGCTCTAGGGGTTTTCAAGCATGCTCTACAAGCTGGTGAAGTCACAATTCAATTTGATCAAGTCTACAGTGAGATCCAAGCTCTTCATCAAATCTACAGGTGACTTTGGTAAAACAGAGATTAAGCATTCCATGTTTGGTCAAATCTTGTGTTTCTTGGCTTAATCCTCTACTAGACTAATTGCCGTCCTTCAGAAAGTGAACGTATGTGATATATACTCTAAAAAGCATACACCCGTTCCCTTCATCTCTAGAAAGTGTACGCTCATACCATCGCAAAGCGTACAACGTACCATTCCCACAAAAAAAAACTCAAACTTTTTGCAAGGGGGTTCTGCACAGCAGTTCCACATTTCCATGCACCTATGCTCAGGTAAATTGGTGCAAAACAACCCTCTTTTTAACGATGTGAACTCTCCCAAAGCTCCCTCTCTTTTATAAGGTCAGACCCATCGGTCAATACCACATGGAGACAAACGGTACTTGTCTTTGACAGCCCTAATGAGAGGAAAGACCATCCCAGCATGGGATGAGAAACTCCTGACCTCAAGACAAGTGTATGGATAGACCACCTATCCAAGAGCAACCTCCTACCTCTCCCAAACATTCATAGTAGAGAAGCCTTGCTTTCAAGGCTCCACAATTTTATCCTAGGAAACACACAGTCGGAAGAGTCGCAACCTAGGGCAAGAGTTATTGACCATCCACAAGAAAGTGAGCCCACCTCGTCTCTAGATCCTAGAGAAAAATCAGGGTAGAGTGAAAGACATTTGATCTAGAATGAACCACCATTATGGAGAGCCATGCATGTCTCAAGAGTGGTTGATTCATACACGGCCTAAAGACCTATACAAAACTTAGGGCCATGTTCATCTTCCCAAGGATTGGAAACATCATACTAGAGAGAAAGGGTATACCTGGCCCATCACATCAGCCCAGTCCACCTTTATATCAGTAGTATCCATAAGGAGCATTCCCTGGTGGGTAACACAAGGGGCACAATCTAACCCACCTATAAGACAAAGGGCCTCCAATGGTTATATTATCCTCATGGCCCCGATCCTCCTTGAATTGTTACTCAACCTACATGCAGTCCAGCCATGGCAGGGCTAACCCCAAAAATGTTAAGATTTGTAAGATTCCTCCCTCCAGCTATTGAAGTGTGCAGGTGTAAGAATCTCCCCTTCTGACCTTATAATTATTTCCCTCTCTGAAATAAAAGAAAGATCGTGTTTTACCCTGTTTTACCCTGGAGAGAGAAAATATCTAGAGAGAGGTAATTCAAAATTGAGATATTTTTGGATATAAAAATCCTCCTAGTGTGTCTAAAATGGTTTCCCCTGAAATAAAAGTTCAAAAAGAACTTTCCAATGTGCAATTAGAATTAATTGAAAATAGGTACAAAGGACCTTAGCCTGAGAGTCTAGATTTTTAAAAAATTTAGATTATGATCCAATTAAGGTTCTTATGGGCCAATAGGATCAATCCAAGTGTAGGGAGGAGATAAATTGAAGAATAAATGTAAAATCAATCCAAGTGTAGGGAGGACATAAATTGAAGAATAAAAGTAAAACCAATAAATGCTCACATTAGATGAAGAGTGGGCTAAGGAGCAAAGAAAAGAATTAAGAAACTAAATTTTTGACACCTTAGTGTGGGGATCTCCTCTCATGAAGTAGGCACCTTTTTCTCATAATTACTCCTAATTTTTAATCAATAAAATGAGATATTTTCATCTCTCCTCTCTCCTATTTTAAAACTAGATCCAAAAAGTAAGCTGAACTGACCCAAAAATGGTAAAAAATTGACCAAACTGATATGGAAAATTCTAGAATCAGTTTGCTTGGAGGCTAACTTTTTCCTATAAATAGAAGCCTCCTCCTTTGCAAAAGCTTACTGGTGTTTATGCACCGTTACTCTACTCTTGTTCTACATTGAATTTTTTAATAATTCAATTGTTTTTGGCCTAATCCTCTCCAAAGTGAATTGGTGGCCACTATTGCTTCAAACAATAGTAGAACCCTCAATCCCTCAAGCCAAACGAGAGCTTACAAGCTCCATGTAAGCTAATTTTCTTACTTTGTTTATAAATTTTAATGACAAATCTATGGTTTTCTTGTTTTTTTTACGAATTGCAGATGATTGAATTAGATTCAAATGCTATGCCTTTGATGAAAAGGCCACCCCCTTCTCTTCTTTACATTCCAACCCTTCTTAATCCTACAAAGATTAACTAAGTGATTAATTCAACTCTTCTTACTGTTTACTCTCTTGAATTTAGAAAATTGTATAGATTAGAGTTCTATAATTCCAAATTGGGTTAATTAAACTAATTGTAGAAAGATAAAAATGAGAAATGGTTAGCCATACAAAGGAGGTTATGGCAAAATTTTCTAGAATTTTGTGAAAAAGAAAGTTTGTTTCTATGTTATTTCAAAAGTGTAATTCGCACCATTTTTGCATCTAAAAGAAATATTCTAATTACTCCATGTACATATTCACCTATGAATATGCATGAATATCACTGATATCAATTATTAAATTTAATTTCTATGCATAGAAAGATGCATAATGGAATTCTTTTATTATAAAAGTGTTATTCTTATTAAATTTGATTTCTATGCATAGAAAGATGCATAAAGGAATTTTGTTTATTACAAAAGTGTCATTCTTATTAAATTTGATTTTATGCATAGAAAGATGCATAAAAGAATTTTTTTATTACAAAAGTGTTATTCTTGTTAAATTTGATTTCTATGCATAGAAAGATGCATAATGGAATTTTTTTATTACAAAAGTGTTTTTCTTGTAACATTCGATTTCTATGCATAAAAAGATGCATAAAGGAAATTTTTTAATTACAAAAGTGTTATTGTTATTAAATTTGATCTCTATGCATAGAA
This sequence comes from Cibotium barometz, assembly GCF_041138505.1. Taxonomy (NCBI): domain Eukaryota; kingdom Viridiplantae; phylum Streptophyta; class Polypodiopsida; order Cyatheales; family Cibotiaceae; genus Cibotium; species Cibotium barometz. The sequence continues at coordinate 13,114,900 of NC_141109.1, forward strand.
AGATGCATAAAGGAAATTTTTTATTATAAAAGTGTTATTCTTATTAAATTTGATTTCTATGCATAGAAAGATGCATAAAGGAATTTTTTTATTATAAAAATGTTATTCTTATTAAATTTGATTTCTATGCATAGAAAGATGCATAAAGGAATTTGTTTTATTACAAAAGTGTTATTCTTTTTAAATTTGATTTTTATGCATAGAAAGATGCATAAAGGAATTTTTTTAATTATAAAACTGTTATTCTTATTAAATTTAATTTCTATACATAGAAAGATGCAAAATGAAATTTCTTTTATTACAAAAGTGTTATTCTTCTTAAATTTATTTTTTATGCATAGAAAGATGCATAAAGGAAATTTTTTTATTATAAAAGTGTTATTCTTATTAAATTTAATTTCTATGCATAGAAAGATACATAATGGATTTTTTTAATTACAAAAGTGTTATTCTTATTAAATTTGATTTCTATGCATAGAAAGATGCATAAAGAAAATTTTTTATTACAAAAGTGCTATTCTTATTTAATTTGATTTTTATGCATAGAAAGATGCATAAAGGAGTTTTTTTAATTATAAAAGTGTTATTCTTATTAAATTTGTTTTCGAGGAAAGAAGGTGTGACCAGTTGAGAAAAAAACACTCAAAACTTTGCCAAATCTGAAACTAAGTTTGAGACCCCTTAAATTGATCTGTGGATCAAGGTTATAGAATTCGAGGACTTCTGGTATGAAATTCAGAATTTCGATCCAAGAAGTTTTGGGGATACTGATTCAAGAAATACTCCCTGTATTCAAAAGAAAATCAAACTGAAAACTTGCATAGAAACCCTGTTTTCCTAAAGGATTGTCTTACGCCAGAATGCTGGAGGGAGCATTTCGTATATGTTTTTCTAAGGGAAGTTCGGTTGCAACAATCAGCTAGCGGGGAGTGTTCAAAGGAGGATGGCTCACGCGGCAAAGCCTGCCCACCATAACCAACCTCTATATGGTTGAAAAATGGTGTGCTTCTTCCAGAACGATGGGCGAGGGCCGACGAAGCGGTCCCTGAGTGAATAGATGTGATGACATGTGAATCAGATAGATGTGAATGAATGGATGAGATGTGATGGCAAGTGAATCGGGATGTAAATGAATGATATGGGATTTGAATGGATGATATGTGATGAAAATGGATGCGAATGTGTATGTGAATAATGGATGTGGATATGTATGAAAAAGAATGGATGTGGATGTATTTGAAAGAATGGATGTGGATGTGTATGTGAATGAATGGATGTGGATGTATGTGAAAGAATGGATGTGGATGTGTATGTGAAAAAATGGATGTGGATGTATGTGAAAGAATGGATATGGATGTGTATGTGAAAGAATGGATGTGGATGTATATGTGAAAGAATTGATGTGAATGTGTATGTGAAAGAATGGATGTGGATGTATGTGAAAGAATGGATGTGAAGAATGGATGTGGATATGTATGTGAAAGAATGGATGTGGATGTGTATGTGAAAGAATGGATGTGAAGAATGGATGTGGATGTGTATGTGAAAGAATGGATTTGGATGTATGTGAAAGAATGGATGTGAATGTGTATGTGAAGAATGGATGTGGATGTATGTGAAAGAATGGATGTGGATGTGTATGTGAAAGAATGGATGTGTATGTGTATGTGAAAGAGTGGATGTGGATGTATGTGGAAGAATGGATGTGGATGTGTATGTAGAAGAAGATGATGTGATGTGACATGAATATATGTGGATGTGAAGTGATAGATATGAATGTATGGATAGATGTGGGTAGTCGTACATGTGAACGATTGGATGGATGTGAATGAATGAGATGAGATGTGTATAAATGAGATATGATGTGGATAGATGTGTATGAATGAGATATGATGTGGATAGATGTGATGTAATGGGATGGTGATGAGAATGAATGTGATGTAATGGGATGGTGATGAGAATGAATGTGATGGATATGAATGAATGTGAACATGATGAATGTGAATGGATGGAGGTGATGTGATGTGAAATGCATAGATGTGAGTGAATGAGATGTGAGTGAATGAGATGTGAGTGAATGAGATGTGATGTGAATCGGGATGTAAATGAATGAGATGTGATGTCATGTGAATCGGGATGTGAATGAATGATATGGGATGTGAATGGATGAGATGTGATGTGATGTGAATCGGGATGTGAATTAATGAGATGTGTTATGAAATGGATGTGATGAAAATTGGGATAGATGTGATTGGATGATATGTGATGTGAATGAATGTGATGTGATGTGATATGAAACGAGATAGATGTGAATGAATGAGATGTGATGTGAATGGATGAGATGTGATGGGAATGAATGATATGTGATGTGAATGGATGAGATGTGAATCGGGAAAGATGTGATGGGATGTGACTCGGGAAAGATGTGAATGAATGAGATGTGAGGTGAAGTGGATGTGATGTGATGTGATGTGGATCAAGGTAGATATGAATGGATGAGATGTGATGAGATGTGGATATGGGTAGATGCGAGTGGATGAGATCTGATGAGAATAAATGAGGAAAGATGTGATGAGATGAAAATGATGTGATTAGATGAGAATGGGAATACATATGAAATGGATGTGGATTAAATAATGTGGATTGATGTGGAACAATGTGGAAAGACGAGAGTTCATTATAGAAACTATATTTATGACCTGTTTTTAAATGATTGTTTTATGTCAAGAATGCTGGAGAAGCATTTGACCATCTTGTGAATGAGGTCATGGGAGACCTAACTGATAAAGTTGCAATAGCAGCTGACAGAGAGTCAATGGAGGACGTCTCACGTAGCAAGGTCGGCCGAGGTCTTGACCAGCTCGGTTCGATTTAAATGGTGAGCTTCCGGTTACCGTGGATGAGGGACCAAGGAAGTGGCCTATGAGAGTGAAGCGCTAGGTGACGTGCAAAAGATCCTAGAGGGTGCTGACCATACGGTGCTCGGGCTATGGGTCATCGAAGATACCCACACGTGCGTTGGGGAAAATATTTGGATCAAGGAGTAAGAGTTGTTTTCTCAATTCAGGCATGGATTTGGTTGGTTGACCTTGCTGGTCCTCAACGGATGAGTCCATGGCTCTTTTATACGGATCTGCTGGTTGATCTTGTTGATCTTCAACGGAGATTCCATTTTGATTTTTATAAGTGAATATATTGTCGGGTACTATGAGCTAGGAAATACCAAAAAGGCCCCTGAGTAGACAGGTGGTGAGCATTCTGATTGCCAATGATGCCATAGGTACACCGATGAAGGAAAAATTGAAAATTAGGATTCAACCGGATATTTTGGAGGATTATGATCAGTGATACTACAGTTTCATTAAAAGATTGTTTTAAAGATAGCTGAATCTATGAAAAAGGCAATTTCATATTGGGTGTGTAAGTGGTGTGACTAATTTTAAGTTTGCATGAATATCCGGCTAGGAGGCCTGGGAACTCTTTTCCTTGGTACTCGGGACAAAACCTAACCAAATTCTTAAATGGATCCCATCACTACAGTGGTTGGGCGGTTGGCTAACCCGTGGGATTGGATGGGGTTAGGCTAGACTGATGGATCCCTAAAAAGAGACTCAATTCTGTTATGGTACTATACATGAAGTAAATCCCGGATAAAAATTATTCTATGGAAAAGAATCAACGGCTATGGCTCTCAATGAGAAAAAAAGTGTTGGTCTCTATGATCCAACTGCAAGTCTTTTAAGGCTCTTGACTTACGGGTTCGGTCAGATCAATTTTATTAGTTAAGGCTCTTGACTACGTTAAGGCTTTTTGGGCGAGGGAAGTTTTTTCGGGTTCAGTTTTGGAAGAAAGGAGGGATTAGTCTCTTTTCCGGATATAAGTGGGCGAGGCCCCGAGTGAGGGACCCTGCCCCACGCAAGAAGTGCTACTTTCGCTACTAGCACCCCAGAATTCGTTGCGCTGAGGAGACAGGGATCTTTCAAGATTAGCCATGAAAATAGGGAGGGGATGGTTGCAGGCATCACGCCCCCAGCTCCAATGCAACTTGCACACCTGCACCCAGATTAGAGTGGAACAAACACGTAAACATCTTAAAGATCACTAAATTTGATGGGAGTGGAGACCCCATCCCACATTTGGAGATGTTCAACCAAATTTGCGATGCCTTTGGCCATGTAGAAGATCAAGTTAAGGTGTTTTTGCTTCACTCTAGATGGTAAAGATGGCCAATGGTTTAGGTCCCTTAAAGATGAGGACAAGGCCACTTTTGAAGCCTTGAAAGAGGCCTTCAAGGTAGGATATTCTCGCCAAGGTACCAGATGGAGTCTGGTGGGAGCACTGCACAATGTCAGACAATAGGATGGTGAAACCATCCGACAAAGACAAGTTCTCTGATGAAAGACTAATAAGGAGATTCTTGGAAAGTCTGGATGATGTACCCTTGCACAATTCATTATATGCCTTGGATCATACATCCTTCAAGCAATGCTATAGGAGTGCTATGGACTTTGAGGACAACTTTTAAGGGAACACGTTCTTGAACACTTCATGAGGGTACATCAAAAGCCTCATTCAAGACTACTAGTATGAAATCTAATGGAAAGAGCAAAGATTCCACATCTAGACAGCAATTTGAGCAGTTGGCCACTGTATTAATGCAGTAGATGACCCAACATTGGAGAATCGACCAAGGTGGGAATCGGGTCAACCAACCCCATCTCTATCCGAAGAGGGAGCTTGTATGGTGCTCGATATGTCGTGCTAACCATACGAGCACAGAGTGTCCACATATGTGACCTTGTCCCAACCTCTATTGCACATATTGCCAAAGATGGGGAAATCTCGAAGTTACAAAGTACTATTAGAAGAGGCCAGCTCAAGCCCATACCTCAGGCCTTGCCTGCAAACCCCAGGCAATTGTTGGCTTTGCCAACACCTGATCTTCATAATGCACCTCAACCAAGCCAAGAAGTGGCCTAAACAAGAATTCTTAGGGTACTTGAAATGCCCTTACCACCTCGGTTCTCCCACCTTAATCCCCATTTCCACGAATCACACTAGTTCCTAAACTAACCCTGACGAAAATCTTCAAAAAAGGGGACAAGGGGGAAATTCCACAAGTTCCACAAGTTTCTAACTACAAAACACTTGAGCCAACAAGCCCAGCCTCTCAAATTATAATCCACTATGTTATGGAGGGATACCAAATGTACCCAGTGTACTTAGTAGCCCTAATGCCATGGGGCGGAGACATGAATACAATGGCAAAACAACCACCTATGCAATGCTACCATTGTGCAGGGCCACACCGAGTGGCCAAGTGTCCTATCAAGGAAGGGATGGAAAGTACCTCTCTAGGTGCTCCTGCTTTAACCCCTTTATATGTTGGGTGGGGAATTGACCATATGTATAAAGATTGTCCGCTAAGACCATGAACAAAGGGGAAGGCTCGTGAAGCTAATTCCAGCACCATCATTAACCTACTGAGTGTGAGAGACGGCTTCATCCACATGGTCCCTCTCAATGCCGTAACCCAATTACAAAACAAACAAAGAGTTGCATCTCATGCTATAGTAGAGGCATCTACCTCACAAGACCACGGACAAGAAAAGCTCTAATCCTCAAAGAATGCCACTTAGCAACAAGCACGAGAGTGGCTAGAAGCTCAAGAAAGAAAACCACAAAGATCAGCAAGGGAGATAGCCAGGTAGTTATCAAAAGTGGTTCAGAAGATGGCACAACAACACATGCATCACCCTTTTCATCAGAAGAGGAAGATCTACGCTCAGCCGCCCAAGCTTGAGAATCGATTGGTGCTAACTAGCTCCCAAAAAAGCTTTATGAATATCCTAACCCTATAGAGGAGAAAGAAAGACTACTGGGAGCCTAAGCATTGGTCCAGGGATTGCCAAGCACAAATCGAAGATGAGCCTCCTACTACCTACCTTGAGCCATGTCCATCAGTCTCCAACATGAGACCTATTAAAGAATCTTAGGTATATTCTAGAAATCTCCTAGATAAATCACCCCCACATAGGCCAACAGAAGTAGTAGCACCCCCATTGCAGCAACTACCCCTCTCCATCAGGGAAACCGCATAGCAGAATATCTCAAAGACAAGGGGGATGACCACCTTAAGAGAATGGATACACAAATCCGGCATATCCACATTCCGTATACACATTAGAACTTCAGATTAAGCCAAAGAAACCTTCCTTATGGAATAGATTCCGCTCCTAGATACCTCTTCCTTCCTTGTCTCTCAGATCTAGATCCCTATCAGCACCTGGCTTCAAGGAAGCCCAAGCTTATGGTGGAAAGATCTAAACTAGATTGAGGAACGCCTAGGGGAAGGCATGCAATAATCCATGGAGCTAGATAGTTCTAATGAGTCTAGGAAAGATGAACTTGTTATATCCCACAAAATCACTGGCACCCCCTATAAGATTCCTCCCTCCAGCTTTTGAGATGTAAAGATATAAGAATCTCCCCTTCAGTCTCTTGTAATCATTCCCCCCCTTTAGAATGGATGTAAGGTTCCTTCTTGACCCCTAAAAGATTTATAAGTTCTCCTCTCAGTTCCCTGTAATCATCCCCTATTTCAGAATGCAAGAAAAGATTGTTTTCCTTTGTTTTTGGCCTAGAGAGAGAAAATATTCTAGAGAGAGCTAATGCAGCTTTGAGATATTTTTGGATATAAATTTATGTCTTTTATTTAAGATGAATTCCCCTGAAACATAAGTTTAAAAAGAGTTTTCTAATATGCGTTAGAAATTATTTGAATATGTGCATTAAACACTTTAGCCTAAGGGTATCCATTTTTTCAAAATTAGTGGTTCAATCAAGTGTGGATAACTTGCATTGACACCTAAACAAGCTCAATGTTGCATATCAACACCAACCAGGGTGCGTACATACCAAAATTATCAAATTCCCTTCTCTGTTTTGAGAAAAACCAGTAGGAAAAATGCTCTAATTCCTTTGATTCTTGTCCAAATTGAGAGACCAGGCATTCATTAGCTTAGCAATGATGTATACTAACTCCATGTAAAAGGAATTAGACCAATTGTTTAAGTTGAGAGAGTAATTAGCCAATTAATGACCCTCTGTTCCACTAATCACTGTAGACAACCTATTTAATCAGCTCCATAATGCATAATTGTTCCAACCAATCACATAGCAACCTTCTCAAGTATGTGTATCACAAATTTGCTAATCAAATTTTGGGTTTAATCAATCACAAAACTAGAATTTGGCCTCCACTTTGCAAAAAGGATGAGTTTTCAACTTTGTTTCTTCCCTTCAGTCTGTGCCGCATGCTATAGGGGAGGATTGATGAGTTTGTAATAGATATTGAAGGTATAAGTAGATACCAACACTCCTAGGCATGTACCCAATCCATCAATGAGGTGATTTTTGCAAAAAAATGGCTTCGATCTCATCAACAATGGACCCCTCTTCTCTGTTTTGTGAGGGCTTCAAAACAGTGAATTTCCAATCACTTAAATGCATCAACTTTGCTCCAAATTCAATCTAGGACTTGCACATGAGTTGCCAATACAGTCCCATTTTCCAGATACATGATTCTTTGTCAGATTTGCAACCATTTGTCTCATACATTCACCACACTCAAGTTTCAATGGAGAGCTTGCAAAACAGAATTTTTCTTTGCTTTGGGCAACTCAAATCTGGTGTTGTTTGTGTTTTTGCACCTGCAATCCACAAAAGGATGTTTAGTAGTCCTTACCCGGTAGGACAAGCTCTCAAATTTGATGAAAATCGGTGTGCTCCAAGCTTCACAACTTCTTCTCCCTCTTCTCTCACTCACTCATAAACCCTAATAGAGAGCACCAGGATCTGATACCATGATGAAAAACAGGTAGAGGGAGAGGAGACACACACACAGGAGCAAACCCTAATGTATAATCAAACCCTAACCATAGTTGGAAGCCATGTCCCTTCTCACACAATGCATTAAGCCATAATCCATAATCTACAACACACTACATGTGTTATGTGCACACACAGCTAACCCTAGCTACTGTCCACACACAGCTAACCCCAGTTAGTGTCCACACACTATGACCAGCTGGACGCGGTCATTTATGTCTCACACATGTTACTACCTAACATGCCAGCACAAAAGTGCAACTGGCACAAGTTGACATCGAGGTTGAATCTCAACATTATATCTTTACTAAGGGAGTCCCCCTTCACCTATAAAAAGGGGCCATCTATCACCATCAAGGAGAAATCTTTCTTCTTTCCTCCTTGGCCCTCAATATTATGTTAACCTCCTTCTTTCCCACCACCCATGCCATCATAAAGTCCTTAGTCCTCTACACATATTATGAATAACTTGTCTATTTCTTAAAATTGAATAAGAGGGTACACCTATGTATATCTCAGTCCTCCCATTATTCTGAATTACCCTTATACTATTATTAGTTTGGTACTATTTTTCTTTTCTTCTAAGTTATAGTACATAAATCATTAGCTAAGTGTCTTCACATAAACTATGTCTAAAATAGGGTTTATATGCATAAATGGGCTCAAATTGACTTGGGCACATCTTGAATTATTAATTATACCTAAGGTTAAAATGTCTTTCAAATATAAGGCATAGTTTCCTATCCATAGATTCTACAAGGGTTTATCTAAATTAACATGCTTTAATAATCTACCTTGACTTGATATAAGTCTTTGGACTAGGATAAAATATTAATTAGAAGGGAGACTAGATCAATAAGTGGCCCATCTAATAAAGACTTTAAAAATATATATATAAAGTAAGGTCAACTTAAACTTTTTACTCATTTAATGATTACCTTAAGAAAAAAGGTCATAAATGCTTGATTAATATGAATTTTATTATTTAACATAAAATGCAAAAAAAAAAAGAGAATTAAAATAACAAGATTTTACAAAGACAAAGGTTTAATTACCTCATGTGGCAAGGATGCTTAGGCTTGATTTTGATGTGCTGTAAGTGTTGTAGGAAATCTCCAACTCTACCAAAAAGCCATGAATTTTCTCCCTCAAATAGGTAGTACACATTGTAAGAAGAGTAAATGGGAATTATGACAACCTAGAAGTACACAAAACAAATCATGGATATAGCTTAGGGAAAAAGGTTTTTATAGGAGTTCTACCATATGCATGCACCATAAATTCTCCATGAGTTAATGCCTAGGTAGCTCATACATCATGCATACATGCATACCTTACGTTTTTATAGCTACCTAAAATGGAACTCAAGTTTCTCAAGCAAAGGGATCCCAATGCCACCTAACTACTAACTAAACTCAAAACCATCAAATTTTTCCACTTTCCACAAACCACCTTGGCAACACCATGAGTAGTCAAACTACTTTCCACTTTCTCACCTTGTTTTACTTTGCAAACCATGGTTTTGTACTCAACCTTACAAGATTAGACCATTTAATTTATTTTTTCCAAGATGCTACTACCAACAACTTTGCCCAAGCCCTTGTCATAGGCTAAACCCCACATTTTGAATTTGATTTTACGAGTTTAATTCATATGGGATCTAATTACTTTCACATACGAATACACACACATGTGTGCACATGTGTACAGTTACACTGTTATAATTTTCTGAGAATAGGAACTTTATAAAATTTTAAGGTTATTACTAAAAGTTTATTTTTCAATGGAGTTTTATTATTTTTGAACGATTTTCCATGTGCATATTTTATCTTTAAGAATTTTACAATTTTTGAGCCAATTTTTTTCTTTAAGAATTTTACAATTTTTGAGCCAATTTTTCTTTTATTTAACATTTTGCCTTTGTTTGACTTTGGTGAAATGATGCTTCAACATCCATGAGTGTAGGTGCTAGCAAATTCCTAAGAGTAGAAACAATGTTGGTATAGTTTTCTTGAGGGAGACTCTTCAAAAGAACTTAGTGTAAATTGAAGTTACATATTCACGTTGTGGACATGTTTTAGTTTATAAATGCCCACTTGAAGTGGGCATTAATAAAGTAATACCTTACCATATACTAAGGTATGCTGAGGATGCTAAGGCGACACACGAAGGAAGCTAGCGGGGGCGCGACACATAGAGGAAGCTAATGGGTGACACACATAGGAAGTAGACCGTGACAGACACACGAAGCAGAGCTAAGAGAGAGAGGCGAGGTTGTTCGTCGCTCGTGAGGAGAGAGGCGATGTCCATCGTCAGAGCAGAGAGGCAATGTTGTCCATCGAAGAGAGATAGCGAGGAAACCTTTCTCTTCCCAAGACAGAGAGTGAGTCTAGGAGCAAAGCAGCGCATTGGGGAAAAAAAGGGACCAGAGCTCTCTTTCAGCGCGAGCTCTTCGTCCATGCATGCTCTTTCGCCCATTTATACGTTCTGCACACCATTCTTTCCAGAAAAAACCCTAAGTACCACACGTCAAACCCATATACACTCTAATTTCTAAGGTTTTGACCCATACACTAGTTTTTGTTTCCCTAAAGTTTTCTTGTCTCAAGTAATTAATTGATGTGAAAACAAAATTTTGGTATTATATGTGCGCTAAAAGTTTAAAGTCCATTCATGTGATGACATGGGCCCTTCTTACGAAAAGGCTTCTTACAAATAGACTCACATCAACATGTTCTCGGGCGTAGCACATTCATTCATTCATTCTCTCTCTCTCTCTCTCTCTCTCTCTCTCTCTCTCTCTCTCTCTGTGTGTGTGTGTGTGTGTGTGTGGGGGGGGGGGAAACTACAAATGGCAAGGGCATCTGCTGAACAGCTGCCTTCAAGATGGAACTTGGTGGGCAAAACAGCTCTAGTGACAGGAGCCACCAAAGGCATCGGGTAATGAGCTCTAATAAAATTGAGGGTCAATTTTTCACTCCACGTGTTTTTGGAGTCTTCTTATGGGATTATATGCAGGAAAGCCATAGCCGAGGAGCTTGCAGGGTTAGGAGCGTCGGTCTACGTGTGTGCTCGGACGGAGAAAGATGTGGAGGAGGTTGTGCAGGCGTGGAAGCGGGCCGGGTTGGACGTGGAGGGCTGTGTGTGCGACGTGTCGTCCATGGATTCGTGCAAGCAACTGGTGGCAGCAGTGTCAGATCATTTCACAGGGAGGCTCGACATATTGGTAATAATTTTGTTAACGACCTTAATTATCCTCGATCATGGCAGATAATAACGTAATTAAGGTGGCGTGCAGGTGAACAACGCGGGCTTCATGTCTGCCCAGTGCAGCAGCGTTGACGTGCCGGCGGAGTTCCTCTCTTTGATGATGCGGACCAACTTTGAGGCGGGCTTTTACATTAGCAAATTTGCCCATCCCCTCCTCAAGGCGTCCGGCCAAGCCTCCATCGTTTTCATCTCCTCCATCTCTGGCTCTGTCGCCCACCACCCCCAGAGTGCTCTCTACTCGTCATCAAAAGGCAAGCCACATGCGCTTCATGTATTCGATCCTTTCTCTAAGCTCCACGTTTTATCAACTCCATTTCGCCCTTTTTTGCAGCCGCAGTTAATCAGCTCACAAGAAGCTTGGCTTGCGAGTGGGCCAAAGACGGTATCCGAGTGAACGCTGTTGCTCCAGGGTACACGCATTCAGACTTCGTCGACAAGGTGAGTCTCTGTCTCCCTCTCGTAGGGGCCCACACCCGTTCTTTCGTTGGGGCTTCACACCGCGAGTAGATTGTTCAACTCCCTCACTTACCTTTCCCACACTTGGAGTAGATTGTTCAACTCCCTCACTTACCTTTCCCACCTTTAAAAAAAAAAAAAAGTGTGCCCCTTGATTTTGACAAGGTGAGTCTCTCTCTTTCGTTGGGGTTTCAGACCGCCCACACTTGGAGTAGATTGTTCAATTCCCTCACTTACCTTTCCCACCTTTAAAAAGAAAAAAAGTGTGCCCCTTGATTTTGACAAGGTGAGTCTCTCTCTCTCTCTCTCTCTCTCTTTCGTTGGGGTTTCAGACCGCCCACACTTGGAGTAGACTGTTCAACTCCCTCACTTACCTTTCCCACACTTGGAGTAGATTGTTCGACTCCCTCACTTACCTTTCCCACACTTGGAGTAGATTGTTCAACTCCCTCACTTGGAGTAGATTGTTCAATAGGTTTGGTGGAATCAAAATCAAGGGCCACACCTTTTTTTTTTTAAAAGTGTGCCCCTTGATTTTGATTCCACCAAACCTATTTCACATTCTTGCATCTAGCTATGTTCATGATAGCCGGCTCGAATTGACTAGACTCTTAAATCAATGTGTTTGAAACTACGTGTGTGGATCAACATGTTTAGTCAGTGTTTAGTATGATATGGTATTGGGTGAGTTTGAAACTAAGTGTGTGGATCAACATGTTTAGTCAGTGTTTAGTATGATATAGTATTGGGTGAGGGATTTGTGGAGGGAGGGAGAACCCTACTCGTATGTCACAAGATGTCTGATTATTCTATACATAAATTCTTGAAGTTCTTTTAAAGGTTTAATTAACAATGAGACCATGTGAGGCAGGAGCTAACAACAGAGCTTACAGCTATGCTAAATGCTCGGACACCCCTAGCACGTGTTGGCGAGGCAAAAGAGATTGCAGAAACAGTGGCTTTCCTTTGCATGCCTTGCTCTTCCTTTACCACTGGGAGCATTTTCACCGTGGATGGTGGCATGACCGCTCACTGTTTTATCTAGATTAACAAAAGTATTTTTGGTCTCTAGTGTTGTATTTTTCTAATATAATTTTAGTTACACTATTGACGACGTGGAAGAGGATATTTATGGCTTGATATATTTGTAAGAGACAATGCAAGGATATCATTTGGGTAATTGTAGTGGACGTAATTTGTGAGAAATTTTTAAAGAGCAAAATATCGAACGAAATAATATTTTATTATAGTATTGAGAACAGCTACCATTTGCTAGCTTGTTATATTTCGTGATTGTATGTAATCACATACATTATGGGTTTTAGAACTGGAGTTTTCTTTATGCTATATTAGAGAACCATTTTTATTTTTTACACAATAGAGATTCATCTTTCTTTACATTAGTTTTTATAAGAGTCTAAGAAATCCATAACTTTGTAGAATATAGTAATTTAAAGAGGTTGGACCCACCTTTTAAAAATGGCCAGACAAAAACAAGTCCATTCTTGATAAATAAATATAAAGAGGAGATACCTTTTCTTCTATTATGCCTTGATATGATAAAAGTTGTGTTGGAAAAAGAATGGTTTTTCCATATGATTCTCGGTGTGGATATAAACTATTTAAACCATGTAATCACCTTTGAATATAGTAAGAAGATTTTCACTTTAACTAGTGACCTCTATGGTTCAATGCCTAAAAGAACGATTTTTCCATATGATTCTCGGTGTGTTGGAAAAAGAATGGTTTTTCCATATGATTCTCGGTGTGGATATAAACTATTTAAACCATGTAATCACCTTTGAATATAGTAAGAAGATTTTCACTTTAACTAGTGACCTCTATGGTTCAATGCCTAAAATTTCTTCTTATATTAATTATGAATTATAATGTATGATGATAGACATTCTTATCTAGCTTTGAAAATTGTTCATGTGCTTTGCTCCTGACAAGAATGAAAATATAATTCAACAACGAGATCAATGTGTAATCTTGTAGGAATTAATATGAAGTACTATTTGATATAGGTAATTTCTTTCTAGCTCGTTGCTCTTTTCAACAAGTAGGTGTAGTATTAGTGGTATCGGTTGCTCGAGTTATGGATTTGACATTAAAGACATGAGAAATGGCTAGCCCATTTCCTCTTGAGAACTTTGTTATCAGATTAGCAAGAGTGTTTAAGGCTTTATATCCCTAGAGTGCATCTGTCCTCCAAATCTCCATAGGACCAATCCTTGAGTTTTGCTAGGATTTACTACACTAATGCAAGATATGGTGGGTAGCCTCTCAGCTAATTTATAAATACCAAGCCAAGCAACTGAGAGAAACTACCCAAGCCTTCCTCCTTTATCAGGCCAAGTGTAAGATTCCTCCCTCCAGCTTTTGAGGTATACAGGTGTAAGAACCTCCCCTTCTGATCTTGTAATTATTTTCCTCTCTAAAATAGAAGAAAGATTCTATTTTATCCTGTTTTGGCATGGAGAGAGAAAATATCTAGAGAGAGAAAATCCAAAATTGAGATATTTTTTGATATAAAAAGCCTCCTAGTGTCTAAGATGGTTTCCCCTGAAACAAAAATTAAAAAAGAACTTTTCAATGTGCAATTGGAATTAATTGAAAACGTATATAAAGGACCTTAGCCTAAGGGTCAAGATTTTTAGAAATTTTTGGATTATGGTCTAAGGTTTCTATGGACCAATTGGATTAATCCAAGCGTGGGGAGGAGATAAATCTAATAAATATGAGTAAATACCCATATAAGATGAAGAGTTGACTGAGTAGAAGGTTTATTAGTTAAAAACTATGAGATATTACTAAAAAAATGAGATATTTTGGTATAATGATATATTTTTGACACCTTAGTAAGTAGAAGGGGGAACTTCAAGGAGGTGCCTATTTCACATATGTGGTGGAGTTTTTTAACTCAAAAAAAATGTGATATTTCAAGGAGGTGTCTATTTCACATATGTGGTGGAGTTTTCAACTCAAAAAATTGTGATATTTTTTATCTCTCCTCTCTCCTAGATCAAACCAAATCAAAGGGAGCAAAACTAGGTCCAAATCTTGTCCAAATTCAGCCAAACTGAACCTAAAAAATTCTAGAACCTAGTTGGACTTGGTTAGAGGCCTCCCTCACCTATAAATAGATCCTTAGTCTTTTGTAAAAAAATGTGTGAACTATACCATGCCAGTATAATACTAAAATAATGATCCCTTAAAAATCCTCTACACTGAGGTATTCCCATGACATTTGGAACTCAATCATCTTAAAAGGAAGAGTGGAATTCTTAGCATATTGGAATTAATGGGGATATTCTATTTAAATTCAAAGCTCAATTTTAGATAAATTTATTTTATGCATGAGAAATATTTAAATGATAAAAGAGGAATTTTTAAGACATTTGAAATTCAATCATTTAAATAGAAAGAGTGAAATTCTTAGCATATTAGAATTAATGGATATTTTATTTAAATTCAAAGATGAATTTTAGATAAATTTATTTCATACATGAGAAATATTTAAATGATAAAAGAGAAATTTCTATGACATTTGGAATTCAATCATTTAAATAGGAAGAGTGGAATTCTTAGCATATTGGAATTAATGAATATCTTATTTTAGATAAATTTATTTTAAGATAAAAGATGAATTCCCATGACATTTGGAATGTAATTAATTAAATGCAAAAAGAGGAATTCCCATGATATTTGAGATCCAAGAAATCAAATGAGAAAGAGAGAAACTTTTACTATAATTCAATTTATGAATATTTATCAAATTAAAAAATTATGGGTAGAATTGATTTTTGTAAATCCCATGAATTATTTTATTCAAAAGAGGAATATTGAATATAATTCATTTGAGAAATTGAGAAAGAATATGGAAATAGGCATCGAGAAAAAGAACCTTTATCTAGACCAAGCAATTGACAGAAATTTAGAAAAAGTCCCATTATCGGTATCGAAGTAGAAAAAGCTACTAACTTGAACGAGCCAAGCCAGACTCGTAAGGCATTTCGAGGATTTTTATTTCCGAGACCCTGCGGCGGAGAGACGGAAGCACAAGTGGTTTGCAAGGCAGTATGTCCACGCCTCTTGTGACTAGCGCGGTGATGGTGAGGAAAAATATCTCGTTGGCCATGATTCTGATGAGGCTAAAAGTGATTCATGGTGTTATTATATATCACCCTACATCTCGAGATTTCAGACTTTTCTGCCATATCTATAGACTTCTTAGCTGCTTTATTCCAAAGGAGAAGATAGTAGCTCCCTTGGCAGTAAGGGAATGTTTGTATAAGGGCATGTCTGTAGCCCAGTATCGTTGTCTTATGCATTTCTCGAGGAGGTTTTGACTTTCTAGAGCCGAGATGCTCTATGTTCATATTGCAAACTTTATATGAATAAAGAAACGTTTTGTGGAAAAACTCTCTATTGTATGTGATTGTTTATTATATGACGAATTGATGAAGAAAAATCTGTTACTCGAACATATGTCATAGATCTCCAATAAGATCGTTTATCTTGTTTAAGAAATTATTTTCTGAACCTCTTAAGTCTTAGGATCTTGTTGATGAAATCAAAATAAAAATTTAATAATGTATCATTTTTGGCAAAATTATGAGGCGAGGGAATCGTGGTGGCCGATAGCCAGATCCTCTCACTGATTGAGAAAGAGCTTGACCCCGACGTTCGCAAGGCTCTTCACAAAACTCAGCCAAGACCCTTCAAAGGTGAAGGGGAGAACTTAGGCGAGGCTATGGAGAAGTGGGTTGAAGCCATGGAGGAATATTTTGATGTCACCGGATACAACAAGAGGAGAAAAATGGCTCTCGCTAGGCTAAATATTGTGGAAACAACCAGGGTGGCATGGAGAAACCATTGCGACACCAATCATCTGGATAGGAATACCCAGTCTTGGAATGATCTCAAAGCCTATCTAAGGAAGAGATTTTATCCCCCCGGATTTTTAGAAACCAAGATGAATGAATTCTTAGAGCTAAACCAGGGGAGAAAAACTATTGAAGAATATCACCAGGCATTTGCTCTTCTCCTCAAGTGCTCATCACCTCCGCTAGACGAAGAGTAACTTATGGCCAGGTTCATTCGGGGAATGAACGAGCCTTTAGACACCCTGATCAGGAATGCCAAGCCAGTTTCCATGGTTGAAGCTATAAGAATGGCAAAGGACTTCGCCAAAGCCTTCATTGTTAAAGTCCTGCCAAAGCCAACTCCCTTATCCTTCAAGAGATTCCAAACACCGGGAAGTTCTTCCAACCTTCCGCCTCTAAAGAGACACCAAGGTCCCAACTAGAATCTAGAATTAGGAAGTTTCAAGAATGAAGGAAGACCTTTTCCTCGAAGCTCTTTCTCAAGAACTCCTGCTCTTTCAAGAATGCAGAGGGAAGAGCTTTGAAGTGAGAACAGGTGCTTCGGATGTCAGAGGTTTGGGCATCAACTCAAGGATTGCCCATCTCCTTTTGTGGGCCAAGGAAGCCAGGGTCCCACATTCAGAAATAGACTCCTTCATATCAGTCCAATCAGGGTCCCCCACGCCAAAATGAGGGCAGCCCCAGAAGAGTGCAAGCTCAGCCTGCATCCTCCATACAAAAAGCAATCTCCAAACTCCCTCCCAGAATTTGGGAAGCCAAAGAGAGAGAGTTCCACTTCAAACTGCAGCAGCTATATCTGTCACTATAGCTGAGGAAGTAGAGGAAGAAAAAGGACAAATCTATGCCGTAATTAAGCATCAGGGGAATAATTATCAATTTTCAGTCCTCTAGACTCCAGTAGAGTACCAGGGTAAGCAATTCAAGCTTTTGATTGATTCAGACAGTACTCATTCTTTTATTTCCCTAGGATGTCTACATACGTTAGTCCTAAATCAAAAATCAGGGAAACCTATGCAAGTGGAATTGGCTAGTGGAAAGATTCTTTTCACACACCTTGAGATAGACCTTATTCACACACACCTTGAGATAGACCTTATTCAGTTTGATGGGAACATAACAGAGTGCCAATTCAGAGTCCTACCCTTGGGAATCTATGATGGAATCCTTGGAATGGATTGGCTCCATAAGAATCCTTGGAATGGATTGGCTCCATAAGAATCAGGCTGACATTCATTGTCACAATGGAACCATCTCTTTCCTTGAACTTCACTCGGGAATAAAGTTCAAGGAACTGGAATTTCCGGATCCCCAGTGCTGCAATTAGTCAAGGCTTCTAAATTGTTGAAGGGCTCAAAAAGAGGCAAGCTGTTTATGTTGTTAAGATGAATCCGGTAAATATAAAATGCAAGGCTAAAGAACCAGAGTGGTTAAGTGAGTATGTAGATGTGTTCCTAGAAGAGCTGACTGAGATGTCTCCATCTCGCGAAGTAGATCATGAGATCGAGTTAACCCCCCGAGCTCAGCCAGTAGCCCATCGTGCATACAAAATGCCAATCCCTAAAGCCATAGAACTTAAGGAGGAGCAGTTAAGACAACTGTTAGAGCAAGGTCTCGTCAGACCTAGTGTCTCACCTTGGGGTGCGCCCGTTCTCTTTCAGAAGAAGAAAGATGGAACGTTAAGACTCTGTATTGACTACAGAGGATTGAATCAATTAACAATTAAAAATAAGTATCCTATCCCTAGGATTAATGAACTTCTGGATCGGTTGAGTGGGACCCACATGTTCACAAAGATAGATCCATTTGGATTGACTAATGCCCCGACGACGTTTAATCGTCTCATGCAAGATATTCTCAGAAAATACTTGGATGATTTTGTTCTTGTCTTCTTTTGATGATATCTTGGTATACTTAAAGAATGAACATTGCAGATCATGAAGATCATGTGTGCAAGGTCCTAGAAATCCTAAGGAAGCACCAACTCTTTGCAAAAAAAGAGAGTCTTCTTTTTTTGTTGACCGGGTGGAATACTTGGGATTCATAGTGTCAAAAGATGGGATTTCTCTTGACCCCGCAAAGATCCAAGAAATCGTAGATTGGCCGAAATCCAAGACGGTAAAGGAAGTCAGAGGATTCCTAGGATTAACTAGATTGTATAGAATCTTTATACCCAGGTATGCTCAGATAGCATCCCCTTTAACTAACCTTCTCAAGAAGAGTACCCTCTGGTTTGCTATGTGTCAGAGTGCCTTTGATAAGCTGAAGACAGCCTTAGTAACCAACCCTGTCCTTAAATTGCCAAATTTTACCAAACCTTTTGAAGTAGTTACTGATGCCAGTGGGTTTGCCTTAGGCGGTGGTCTTATGCAAGAAGGTCATGCAGTGGCCTATAAATCTAGAAAGCTCAGAACACATGAGAGAAATTATGCCGTCCATGACTTGGAGTTACTCTCAGTAGTTTATGCTCTGAAGTTGTGGAGATATTATCTTTTGGGAGGAGAGAGGTTCACCTTGATGATATGATAGATCATCAAAGTTTGAAGTGGATCTTCACCCAAAGGGCTCTCAACATGCGTCAAAGAAGATGGGTGCAGACCTTGCATGAATTTAATTTTGAAATCAAGTATCAACCAGGGAAAGAAAATGTCGTGGCAGATGTGCTCAGCAGAAAAGCCTCCTTGCTTACACAATTACAGTGGTGTCAAATCCATTAATCAGTGAAGCAAGGGAGAGAATCATGTAGGACAAATTCTTTGCCCCTATTACTACCCTTCTGATGCAAGAAAGCAAGACTCCTTGGGAAATGAGTCGAGTTCTTGGGTACAAATTGGATGAAGGATGCATGTATTATAATAATCGGCTATGCATTCCCAATGATGAGAGAATAAAGAGAATTATTCTAAGAGAATCCCATGATCGCTTGATAACTAGACATCCAGGGTTTATAAAAACATATATGTCTGTGAAGAAAAGCTTCTTCTGGCCAGGACTATAAAAGGATGTACTTGA
The DNA here is from genome assembly GCF_041138505.1 of Cibotium barometz. Lineage (NCBI taxonomy): Eukaryota > Viridiplantae > Streptophyta > Polypodiopsida > Cyatheales > Cibotiaceae > Cibotium > Cibotium barometz. The sequence continues at coordinate 13,134,414 of NC_141109.1, forward strand.
TCATGTGTGACAATGCTTAATGTGTCAGAGAGTCAAGGCAGAGAGAGTCAAGATGCTAGGGAAACTGCAACCTCTAGACATTCCACAGATGAAGTGGGAATGTATCAGTATGGACTTTGTCACTTGCCTACCTTCAGTGCAATCAGGTTACAACTCCATTTTTGTGGTAGTTGACAGACTAACCAAAGTTGTCCATCTGTAGTGAAAGAAACATACACTACAATGGATGTTGCCAGAGTTTTCCTTAAAGAGATCTTCCAGATTGCATGGCTTACCCAGGAGGATAGTAAGTGACAGAGATCCCAAGTTCACATTGAAATTTTGGACTGCATTCTTTGAAGCAGTAGGAACTTTCTTTGATCTCATTACAGCCTATCACCCCAAAAAACAAATGGCCAAACTGAAAGAGTGAATCAAGTAATAGTGGATATTCTTCGGTCATGCTGGCAAGGAACCCAAGAAGTGGTTAAGCCATTTGCACCTGGTTGAATTTGCTTACAATGCTTCTTATCATCGAAGCATTGGGATGAACCCTTTTAAAGCTCTGTATGGACAAGATTACCTTACACCATTGACTTGGTATGACCCATTAATCAGAGTGGAAATGTCTAGACAAATGCTTGATGACATGGACCAGCAAATGCAATCAATCCGTAAAGATATTAAGGCAGCCCAAGATAGGCAAAAGTAGTATGCAGATAAAAAGAGATCAGAGAGAGAGTTTGAAGAATCAGATATGGTATTCATTCGAGTACGACCAAAAAGAAGTTCCTTATCTTTAGGGAAGTACAAGAAGCTCTCTCCGAGATACTATGGACCATATGATGTTATAAAGAAAGTAGGTGATCTAGCTTATAAACTTCTTCTGCCTCCCATCTCAAGGTACATAATGTATTCCACGTCAGTTTGCTTAAGAAATATGTACCCAGTCCGAGGCACGTGCTTGATTGATGAACAATTGATTTCTCCAAATCAAGGCCATATGGTACTCTAGCCTGAAGAAATCCTTGACGTTCGGGAGAAGGTTATAGGAGCAGAGTCCTCAGAGAATTTTTAGTCAAGTGGAAGTTCTTCCCTCTAGAAGACGCCACACCTGGGAGAAAGAATGTAAGATTCCTCACTCACTCTTTTGAGATGTAAAGGTGTAAGAACCTCCCCCTTCTGTTCTTGTAATTATTCCCCTCTTTGAAATAGAAGAAAGTTCATGTTTTACCCTGTTTTGGCTTAGAGAGAGAAAATATCTAGAGAGAGATTATCTAAAATTAAGATATCTTTGGATATAAAAATCCTCCTAGTGTCTAAAATGGATTCCTCTAAAATAGAAACTCAAAATGAAATTTCCAAGGTGCATTTGGAATTAATTGAAAATGGTATAAGGGACCTTAGCCTAAGGGTCTACATTTTCAAAAAAAAAAAGATTATGGTCCAATTTAGGTTCCAATGGGCCAATTGGATTAATCCAAGTGTGGGGATGAGATGAATCCAAAATAATAAAAGAAAATACCCAAAAGTGAGTAAATGCTCACATAAGATAAAGAGTTGACTGAGTACAAGGTTTATTAGTTAAAAACTATGAGATATTATTTAAAAAATGAGATACTTTGGAATAATGATGCATTTTTGACACTTTGGTAAGGAGAGGGAGACTCTTGAGGTAGGCGACTATTTCACACATGTGGAAGGGTTTTTAATTCAAAAAAATTATGATATTTTTATCTCTCCTCTCTCCTAGAGCAAACCAAATCAAAAAGAGAGACAAACTAGTCCAAATCTTGTCCAAATGGAGTCAAACTGAACCTGTAAAATTCTAGAACCCAGTTGGACTTGGTTAGTGGCATCCCTCACCTATAAATAGATCCTTAGTCTTTTGTAAAAAAATCTGTGAACTATACCATGCGAGTATTACATTAAAATAATGATATTTTCTTTTATTCCTTAAAAATCCTCTACTTTTGGAGAGCTTGGAGCTTCTCTCTCTCTTCAGCAACTCTTGGAGCTTTCTTCTCAACTTAATAAACCAATTGATTGGTTGGGGGCTTCACTTCTAGATAAAGAAGCAAGCCAAACCTAGAGGTAAGAAGGAATTGGTTTTTGTTAATATTCTCAAATGATTTCACTTCTCAACCCCTATCAAGCTTGAGAAGTTTCTAATTAGTTGTTTTTAATGCAAATCAAGATTTCTCTAAGAACTTTAATGATTAATCACAAAAAAGTTAATCTTTATGCTTATTTTGAATGCTTTTTATGTATATCTCTCTCTCTCCCAAAAGAATAGTCATTCCTATGGCTAATTCTTTAGAAAAAGAATGCTTCTCATTGATAAATTCTTAATTCAAGACCAAACTCTAAGCTTGTTAAGCTAGAGGTTAAGAAAATAGTATTTTATGCTTTTATGTTAATAAAATTATGGTAAATTTATGATTTAATTCCATTATTTGAATTTAAGTTTAAGGATAGTTCTTCTATCATAACTATATTATAAAGTCTTATTCTTTTCTAGAAAAATTAAAAATTATCTGTAATAGCAGTGAAGCTATGGTGAAAATTTTAGAAATTAACACATATCTTATTTTTATGCATAATGCTAAAAGAGGACTTCCTACCATATTCTAGGATTGGACCTCCTATGCAAAAAGAATGATTTTCATGAGAAATATTTTTTTAATAATTATGCTTAATTAATTGATAAAGAGAAAAGAGTAATTTTTGGTGAATTTATTTTTATGCAAAAAGAGGAATTCCCATGATATTTGAGAATCAAGTAATCAAATGGAAAAAGAGGAAATTTTGATAAATTTATTTTTATATAAAAAGAGAAATTTCCATGATAATTGAGATCCAAGAAATTAAATGGTAAAAGAGGAATTTTTAGCATAATTCAAATTATGAGTATTTATCAAAAGTGAAATTTTTAGCATTATTAATTTTATTGGAAAATATGGGTAGAATTGACACACACACACACACACACATTTAAAAATAAAAATAAAATAAAAACTCCCTGAGTAACCCCCCCTCCTCCCAACTTTTATTTAATTAAAAGAATCGTAAATTCTTTTAAAATTAATGTTAAAATTTAAAAAAAAAAGAAAAAAATGCATATGGGGGCCTATGCATTGCCATGTGGCAACATATCCCTAGCGACTTGGGTTTACATTGTTGTATGGCAACATAGCCCTAGCCCCATGACCAACCTCCTGCATGGGGACCTAGTAAAGGGGCTCGGATGGTGGCCAAATGTTTTAAGATTGAGGGTGGGGTCCTCATATACACTCTTGTAAAGTTTGGTCACCATCTGAGCACATTTGTTTGAAATGTACATGCTAGATGCCTGGTTTTCATTATGTTGTGGCTTTAGAGAGCCCCCTCAAAATTGGGCCTTTGGCCTACACATTACAAGAAAAGGAGCTCCGATGGTGTGATCAAACTTGCAAGCAGGGATTTAATATTCACGTGATCAGAAGATTTTTTGTGATAATAACACATGTGAACAAGTTATTCACATGTTCTCATGTTACCGTTCACAAAATAACAGGTCACTTGCCATTTGGGAACCCCTTAAAAGCTTGGCTACACATGGGAATAAGCTATTCACATATTCTCATGTTACCATCTTCACATAATAGTAGGTCAGTGGCCACCTAAGAAGATTTTAAATGCCCGACAAAGATAATTTTTTTAGGCCCTTGTGAAAGCTTTGTGAATATAACATGTGATCACAAGATTTTTTGTGTTATTAACATGTTCACATGTTCTCGTTTACGTCAGTGAAATCCCTGCTTGCAAGACTAAGGGTGGGATCCACATATACACTCTTGTGTGAAGTTTGGTCATCACCATCCGAGAACATTTGGTCATCACCATCCGAGAACATTTGGTTAGAATATGCATCCGCTTGATTTTTAATGTGCTGTGCCTTAGAGAGCCCCCTCAAAATTGTGCCTTAGAGAGCCCCCTCAAAATTGGGCCTTTGGCCCATAAATTTTAAGCAAAGGAGATCAGATGGTTGACTAAACTTTGCAAGAGTGTCGGTGGAATCTAGATATACACTCTTGCAATGTTTAGTCACTATGGGAGCACATTTGGTTGTGTTGGCTGTTGGCCAGCCTGTGCTGCAGGCCAGAGCCGCAACAGCCGGTGAGGCAACCGCCTCGCATGTCAGAATTGCCAGGCGCTTCCTTAACACCCAGTCAGTACACCTTAATACTAAGGGAATCATAGTACCAACAGATACTTCAAGTAGGGCACTATAAAAGGATAGATCTTGAGCTTTGCAAGGCTGGCTGCCAATTGTATCATATTTCCTCTTTAGAATAGCAAGACTATTCTTCTCTTTCTTCTATTTTGTATATGTATTTCTTTCTTGATTGTGTCTCTGTATATTCATCCCCATTCATATATATTGTTGAGTAAGGTTGTCTGTTAAGTCATCGTGTCTTTGTACTTCTTTGAGTAGGTGATCACCATAGCCTGAGGGAAATGTCTATTTTTGTGTTATGTTTGTATCTACCTGGTGTATGCTGCACACATAACCAAAGAAATCTCAGTAGGTTTCTTGGGGGAATAAGTGGTTAATTCCCCCGCCAACACTTTTGCAACCACGATGCTTTTTCCTACTTCTTATTGGTGCCATTTTGCTTGCTACTTGATTGTCATTATGTTTGAATCCACTCTCCTTGTTTTCAAACCCATACTTCATGTCGGCACATGAAAGGCATCACTTGGTGGGCAACCAAGCTTGGGAATTTCTTTTTTCCAGCCCCGAACAGTAACTCACCACCTGAGAACCAGAACAACCAGACTCCCAATCAGAAGACAAGCCACTCATCTCTACTTCCTCACCCCCACCACTATTCATACCACCTCCACCACCACCACCCCTATAACCACGCCCCCTCAACTCCAACATGCTGCAGTGAGACTGGCTATCACCATGAAGTACCCAAAGTTCTTCGGGAAATCCTTGGAGAATACAGATGCTAACATCCTACTGTTTGACAATGCATAGTGTGTGAATGTACCCGCCCCGGTGGACCAGCACCTCAAAAAGGTTACGTTTGGCTTGACACACAAGAGTGCCGCTCTCTTGGTTGCTCAGTATGGGTACAACCATTTCCCCACTTATGATTCTATCTGTGATGCCTTCCTTCAACAATTTAGGGAGGACAAGACCTCTGTGCATTGGCTAGATAAGCTGTGTAGGATGAACTAAAAGAGCCTGACAATGGAAGATTATGCTACAAAATTCAAGAAGCTTCTCCATGCTGGATGTAGCCAATCGCCCAACAGGAAGAAATCCTCAATTCTTACTTCATGAAGGTCTCAGTAAGCAACTCAAACGCTCTATCCTCGCGCTGGTGCCAACCTAACTACCATAACTATGGAGGAGCAACTCGTTGACTCAGCCCTCAAAGTCAAGTGTGTGTTGGTAGGCTCCATCTCAAAGGCAAAGGCAAGTCCAAGAGTAAAAGGAAGTCCAAAAAGTCCTCGTCCAGATCTTCATATGAGGAGGATGATTCTGATGATTCCACAAAATCGGAGGAAGATCCCAAGGCACGGTCTAAGAGCAAGAAGGCATGAAAGACAACCAAGGAAATGGCCCTCCAAGATGGTCCAGGTCAGTGCCAAACTGGATGCTGAGTTCCGGGAGGAAGTCCGGATGTTGCTCACTTCCTTCAAGGATGTGTTTGCATGGAGCTACACCAAGATGAAAAGGATTAATCCAAGGTTCTACCAACATCGGATCAATCTGAAGTAGGATGCCATCCCTATCCGAACGACACAAGAGGTACCAGATGAATCCAAACTATGTTAGAAGGATGAAAGAGGAATTGGACAAGCTACTTCAAGTCAGATTCATATATCCAATTGATCAGGTGACATGGTTGTCCCTAATAGTGATTGTTCCAAAGAAAAACCAGAAGTTGCAGGTCTGTGGATTACCGGAAACTAAATTTCGCAACCATCTTAGATCCTTTTCCTTTACCTTTCATGGATTCCTTACTTGATGTTATGGCTGACCATGAGATGTACTCCTTCCTAGATGGGTTCAATGGATATAATCAAGTTCAAATGGCCCCGAAAGATTGGCAAAAAACTGCTTTTATCGTAGAATGGGGAGCCTTTGCATCCAACGTCATGATCTTTGGACTCAAGAATGCTCCCGCAACATTTCAACGCATGGTCCAGGAAAATTTTGCCAACTTTCTGACCACTTTCATGTGGGTATTTATTGATGATTTCAGTGTTTTTGGAAAATCATCTCAACATTTGATGCACTTGCAATTGTGCCTCGCCAAGTGTCGAGTTTCCAGATTAAGCCTGGATCCAGCTAAGTGTGCCTTTGCCATCCAAAGTCGTATGCTTTTGGGCCACCCAAGGAAGGAATTGCAATCATCAATCAAGCCAAGGTAAACGTAATTTGGAAAGCTCCAATTCCGACAAATTTGGAAAGCTCCAATTCTGACAAATGTGAAAGAACTCATAAGGTTTTTGGGGCAGGTTAGATGGCATAACCGTATGCCTCAGTATCTGGCTCACGTAGAAGTTACCTTGAACTAGCAGATGACATAGATCAAAGCGCCATTAGCCTAGCAATTGCGGAGGGTGGATTTTCACTAGACCGGAGGATGCGACATTGCCAAAATTTTCTTAAATTTCATGGAAAATAAAGTTTATCTTTATGTTATTCTAAAAGAGTAATTCCCACCGTTTGTGCTTCTAAAAGAAATATTTTTATTTACTCCATGTATATATTCACCCATGAATATGCATGGATATCATTGATATTAAATTATTGAAATTAATTTCTTTACATAGAACGATGCATAAAAGATTCATTTTTATTTCAAAAGTGTTATTCTAATTAAAATTGAATTTATGCATAGAAAGATGCATAAAAGGTTCATTTTTATTTCAAAAGTGTGTGTTATTCTCATTCAAATTGAATTTATGCATACAAAGATGCATAAAAGGTTCATTTTTATTTCAAAAGTATTATTCTCATTAAAATTAAATTTATGCATAGAAAGATGCATTAAAGGTTCATTTTTATTTCAAAAGTATTATTCTCATTAAAATTAAATTTATGCATAGAAAGATGCATTAAAGGTTCATTTTTATTTCAAAAGTGTTATTCTCATTAAAATTGAATTTATGCATAGAAAGATGCATAAAAGATTTATTTTTATTTCAAAAGTGTTATTCTCATTAAAATTGAATTTATGCATAGAAAGATGCATAAAAGGTTCATTTTTATTTCAAAAGTGTTATTCTCATTAAAATTGAATTTATGCATAGAAAGATGCATAAAAGGTTCATTTTTATTTCAAAAGTGTTACTCATTAAAACTGAATTTATGCATAGAAAGATGCATAAAAGATTTATTTTTATTTCAAAAGTGTTATTCTCATTAAATTTGATTTTATGCCTAGAAAGTGTTATTCTCATTAAATTTTTATTTCAAAAGTGTTATTCTCATTAAATTTGATTGTATGCATGATTTTATGCCTAGAAAGATGCATAAAGGATTTAATTTTATTTCAAAAGTGTTATTTTACTTCAAATTGAATTATGAATAAATAGATACATAAAAGGATTTTTATAAAAGTGTTATTCCCACTGAAGTTGATTTTTATGCATAAATAGATTCGTAAAGAATCTTTATACCAAAAATTAGAATCTCTTAAATTCTATGTTTAAATTCTATAAATAGATATAACGAGATGCGATGAGAATCAGATAAGTGTGAATGAATGGATGGGTGGTTGTGATGTGAATCAGATAGATGTCAATGGATGAATAGATGTGATGTGAATAGAGGTGATGAGATGTGAGGTAAATAGATGTGACGAGAATCGGATAGATGTGGATGGATGGATGTGAGGTGAATAGAGGTGACGAGATGTGAGGTGAATAGATGTGATGAGAATCAGATAGATGTGGATGGATGGATGTGATGTGAATCGATGTGATGTGAATAGATGTGGTGAGAATCAGATAGATGTGAATGGATGGATGATGTGATGTGAATAGAGGTGATAAGATGTGAGGTAATTAGATGTGATGAGATGTGGTGTGAATCAGATAGATGTGAATGGATGGATGGATTTGATGTGAATAGAGGTGATGAGATGTGAGGTAAATAGATGTGATGAGATGTGATGAGAATCAGATAGATGTGGATGGATGGATGTGAGGTGAATAGAGGTGATGAGATGTGAGGTGAATAGATGTGATGAGAATCAGATAGATGTGGATGGATGGATGTGATGTGAATAGATGTAATGAGATGTGATGAGAATCAGATAGATGTGAATGGATGGATGGATGTGATGTGAATAGGGGTGATGAGATGTGAGGTGAATAGATGTGATGTGAATCAGATAAGTGTGAATGAATGGATGGGTGGTTGTGATGTGAATAGAGGTGATGAGATGGGTGGTTGTGATGTGAATAGAGGTGATGAGATGTGAGGTGAGTAGATGATGTGATAAGATGTGATGTGAATCAGTGAATGAATGGATGTGATGAGATGTGAATGAATGGATGAGATGTGATGTCATGTGAATCAGGATGTAAATGACTGATATGGGATATGAGTGGATGATATGTGATAAAAATGGATGTAAATGTATAAGTGAAGAATCGATGTGAATGTATATGTGAAAGAATTGATGTGAATGAGTATGTGAAAGAATGGATATATAGATGTGAATGTGAAAGAATGTGATGTGATGGAAAGAGGTGATGTGTCATAAATGCAACAAAAGACCAGCTATAAGAGGCTAGCATGATTATGAAGCTACTAGCAGCAATAGTGGCGCAGAGGAGAAACCAAACACTTGGGCTCATATTCAAGGATCATGGGTAACTCTTTTTCCTCTTTGTGTTAGTGATGTCAAATATAGCAAGTATATCACTAGAAGAGGCCAAGCCATCCTCACCTTAGCCCAAAGAAAGTATCATTGTGACCTCTGAAGTAAGTGGTGAAGCTAGGAAAGCAACATAAGCAGGAGAAATGGTAATGCCTGCAACATCAAGGTATATTTTGGAGGCCTCCAAAACCTGACCGAACCAAACAACGAGGCAAAGGTCAATATGGAAATCCTTCAACTATTGCTCTACTGAAGGAGTATGCCATGACTCTCTAAAACAACTATGACCAACTGCATGACTGGTTAGTCACCATGATGAGGTTTTACAACAAGCAGTAGTAGAACAACAAGCAAGACAATGACAAGATCGTTGCTCACATCAAGGACCTCAAAGAAAACTCACTAGGAAGAAGCCAGTACTACCCTTGAATTTTGCTTCCAAAAATCCATCCCCGGAATTCACTTCGCGCGGGAAGGCATGCTTCATCTTCTGCCTTCTAGCTCCGTATCAGTAAAACCTCTGCTAGTTGTCATTGGTAAAACCTGTACTAGTTGTGATCCCCCAGAAAGCTAAGGAGCATCTAACGTGATGCCCATCTCTAGGTGATTTCCATCGACAAAATACTAAGGAGCATCTACTATTCTAGAAGGCTATAAATTTTTGGGTTCGAGTCGTTGGATTGGGAATCCGACTCACTAGGCATGCCAAGTGTTGGCCAACCTCTATGCCACGGGCCAGGGCTGCAACACTAGCCAAGCAGTCGCCTTGCATGTTAACACCACCAACAATGCTTCGAGTCGGCACACCTTAATATAAAGGCAATCATAGTACCAACAAATACTTCAAGCAGGCAGTATAAAAGGATGAATCCTGAGCTTTACAAGGTTGGTTGCCAATTGTATCATATTTTCTCTTTGTAATAAAGCAAGATTGTTCTACTATTTCTTTTATTCTGTATATGCGATTCTTTTGTGATTGTGTCTATGTATATTCATCCCCGTTCATATATATTTCTGAGTAAGTTTGTCTGTTAAGTCATCATGTCTTTGTACTTCTTTGAGTAGGCGATCGCCGTAGCTTGAGGGCAGTGTTTGTTTTTGTGTTGTGTTTGTATCCGCCTAGTGTATGCTATGCACATAACTAGAGAAATCTCAATAGGTTGCTTGAGGGAAGAAGCGGTCGATTCCCCTGCCAACAGGTTGGAATGTGCATGCCAAATGCCTAATTTTCAATGTGTGGTGGCGTTAGAGAGCCACCTCAAATTTGGTTGGAATGTGCATGTCAAACGCCTAGTTTTCAATGTGTTGTGTCCTTAGAGATCCCCCTAGAAATTGGGCCTTTAGTTGGCACATTGCTACCAAAGGAGCTCGGATGGTGACCAAAATTTTCCAAAGTGAGGGTGGGATCCACATATACACTTTTGCAAAGTTTGGTCTCCATCCAAGCATTTTTGGTTGAAATTTGTGCCAGATGCCTGATTTATAGTGTGTTGTGGGCTAAGAGAGCCCCATTGAAATTGGGCCTTTGGCTCCACATTGTAACCAAAGGAGATCGGATGGTGACTAAACTTTCCAAGAGTGAGGGTGGGGTCCACATATACTCTTGCAAAGTCTGGTCACCATCCGAGCACACTTGGTTGGAATGTGCATGCCAGATGCTCGATTTTAAATGTTTTGTTGCGCCTTAGAGAGCCCCCTTGAAATTATGCCTTTGGCCCATACATTGTAAACCAAGGAGCTCGGATGGTGACCAAACTTCTCAAGACCCGTTAGATAAAATTTTCATAAGAAGATTTTTCCTAGTGGAATCGCCCGAGCTTTTTGGGCAAGGGAAGTTTTTCTAGTCTCGATTTCGAAGAAACTTCCGGATTAGTCTCTTGTCTCCAGACATTCGTGGGGCGAGGCCCCGAGTGGGAAACCCTGCCCCGTGCAAGAGGTTGCTACTTCCGCTGCTAGCTCCCTAGATTTTGGTGCACGGAGGAGGCAGGGGTCTCACATACTATTTCTGTGAACAAAGGCCATGACAAAGGGAATGAATGAGAAAGAACAAAGACTATGCATAAAAGCAAAGGACATGACTATGAATACCAAACGAAAATAAAGAAATATTGCTAAAGAGGGGATGAAGGAGATAGAGGCAAGCTTACTTTGTTCTTGATATTGACTTTCTTTTCCATGTTCCCACGTGGCCCAACACCCTCATGGGCTTTCGAATCTTGCAAACAAGTGCCATGTTAGTGAACTCAAAATGCAAAAAGTAAACTTGGCATGTGGTGAGTGAGCTTAGCATGTGATAAGTTAACTTGGCATGTTGAGAGTAAAGTAAGAATGCAATAAGTAAATTTGGCATCGTGGTGAGTGAACTTGCCATGTTGTGAGTAAATTTTGCATGCAGTTAACACTATGTATATGATAATCAAGTAGGCTTCCCTCAAGATGAATGACATTAAGCTAGGCTTCACCAAGTGAGAGTAAAGAAAGAGTGCTGAAAATAAGAGAGCATGCAATCCAACACCTTTGTGGATTCTTGAATCTTGCAAACAAGGTCCATCCAGATGAACTCAAGCCAAGACTAGCCTTGAAACTTGGTCAATGATAGTGAGTTTGGGCCATGATGTTGAACAAGTGCCATTTTGGTAAACCAAGATAATGGCTATGACATGGAACTCAGACCATTTTGAGTGCACAAAGGCCATGACAAAGAACCGAAACCAATACCACAAAGAAGGGCCATGGCCATGATAATGAAAAATGAAGTAGGGCCATTATCTCAACTATGTATGTCACTTCTCCAGGTCCACTAAACATAGAACTCGAACCATGGATGCAAAGAAGGGACATGGCCATGAAAATGAAGTAGGGCCATGATCTCAACTATGCATGTCACTAAACTAGCATTGATACAAGAATGAGATTAAAGAAAGAGTGTGGGAGACAAGCTTACTTTCTTGGAGGCAGCACCATCTATTCAAGCTTGTATTCTGGCTATGCAAGCCTCATCCCTACCATTGACATGTACTTGTCCATGGTTTGTTGCACCTAACTAGCAATGTACTCGTCTTTGGATGTGGTCTTGAACTAGCAATGTACTCGTCTTTGGATGTGGTCTTGAACTCACCATGAAGGTCAGCCCATGCCCACTCCACCTTCATATATTGAAGATGCTCATACTTTTGCCGATTGATGTGAAATTTCTTATCCTTGTCCTTAGACCTTTGGTGTGCTTGTCTCTTCCAATTCTATCACCTCCATAATGGAGAATAGTAGTCCCTCTCTTGATAGAATCATGCACAAAAAAGCCTAGGCTAGCACTTAATGGTTTACTCTTACACCTCAAAATTCATGCTTTCAATCTAATGCTTTCAATCTAAAACACTTGCTTGATTGGGATAGTAAGCTTTGGTGTTCCAAGCAGATCACATTTTGATACGTATCTACTCAAGCACGCTTTGAAAGTAAATCTACACCCCTCCATATCTACATGAAAAAAGATACTTCCAATTAGCTCTAAACACAAAAGTAAGATCCTTGTTCAATTGTAAACACTTGAGATAAAATGATGAAAGAAAAAATTAGCATTTATACCTTTATGAAACTAGGAGAAACAATATGCATTTTGCAATCACTTTAGGTAGTCCTTAGCAATGTTTGTGTGGCTTGATAAAGCGACCTTGTATCCTAGCTGTCTAGCCAAATGAATAGATTTCATATATTCATCCTAGCTATGGGTGGAGCATCCCTTAGAGGTCTTATTTGCAACATATTAAGTCAAGGAAACTAATCGCCACCACCACTATGACTTGGCCCAAAGAATGCACCCTTTGATTCTTTCTTATTGCCTTAGCCCTCTCCCTTAGTTGGACTGCAAGAGGAAGATTTCTTGTTCTATATTCCATTCCTAACCATTGAAGATTCTTCTCATTCCATACATCAACAACTACTTGGATGATGTTAAAACCTTCATGTCCCTCAATATAGAACATGATCTTCCTTATCTTATACATTAAATATATGAGGAAATATGAAATTTGATGGAGGAGTGATGCAAGCCTTGTATGGAGAGTCATTAATAAGTATTGTCCTTCTAGCGTGACATCTAAACACCTTTGAGATTTTTGCAAAGGGTTTGAACATTGCCTCAACACCAACTTTGTCAGGGCAAATTATTATCCTCTCACTACAAGCATCTCTAATAAATCCATATCACAAAGAAAGGGAAGCTCTCCTTTACATATCTTTGCAAGTTTTCTACCATCTCAAGGGCATTAGTCTCCATTGCCATTGACAAAATACCTATATTAATCCTTTCTAGCAAGCTCCTTAGAAAATAAATACACCCAGGTTGAATAACCATAAGCTTGTTGTAGAGCCACACATCATAGAGGGGTGTATATGTGACTTGAAGAAGCAATGACTCAATAACAAGCCATTCAATCCAATATCATAGTCATCCTTGGCCTATCCAAAGGTGCTATATTTGGATGTAGATCCAAAGTATCTTCAAAGTTGCTAGCCCTTGACTCCTCCAAAATGCCTTGTGCTATCTTTACATCTATGTTTACAATAGAAGCAACAAGATTACTTGTTATTATTTCCTCCATACTCTCATGTGTATCTTGTAAACTTTTTGGTGCTATGCTTTCTTCTAAATTTGTAGGGATAATGAGGTTACTTGCAGTTGTCACCATTTTTGGTGTTATGTTTTCTTCTATGCCGATTGTCTCCATATCCTTTCATGCATCATTGATTTCTATGAAGTGGAATGTTAAAAACACTTTGTCAAATCCACATTCTTGAAATAAACCCCAACGTGTTACTCTTAGCATACCTATTTAAACTACTTTATGTGTCATTCTCCACAACCCACATGGGGTTATGAAGAATGACATTGATTCAATTCTCTCCAAGGAGGTTAAAGAGTGAGAGTAGCAGTAATGCCATTCTCCCCTAATGGTATTAATATCTAGAGACATTATCTAGGATCATTAGTATTGCTAAAGAGCCACCCTTGGGGTTATTAGAATTTCACAAGAGCCATTCCCAACCTACAAATCTACCATGCTCACCATCCCCTTAAGGTAGAGAGGCACTATCCTTAACTTGGTTAACAACACTTTAAATTCTTCTAAAAGTTTTTTTTCTGAAAGTTCTTTTAACTTGTCCTAAGTGCACTTTAAAGTGGTTCAGATGTACTTTAAAGTGGTCTAGAAGTACTCAGAAGTTGTCTAGAAGTACTGAAAAGTGGTCTAGAAGCACTGAAAAGTGGCCAAACGTTCTGTTAGGTAGTACCTAAGTATTGTGAATGTTATATTCTCATGTGGTACTTGGTTTCCTAGATTTACTAAAGTGGCCCAAAATTACTTTTAAAAGGTATGGATTACTGTAAAGTGATCTAGAAGTAATGTTACATTGTGTAGAAGTTATATTCAGTTATGCACAAGCCGTGTAAAGTGGTCCAAAAGCACTCTAAATTATTGTGGTATTTTTGACGTATTGTCAACTAAAGTGTTCGAGCTATACATTAACAAACTCATGGTAGAGTTCTACAAAATATTTAGGGCCCAATATCTGTATCTGATAATTTCCCAAAGAATATTTGAGAGGTGCTTAAGCCCTTTTTTGTGCGCAAGTTGAAGGATCGATATACTTGTTGCTATGTTACCCATGTGCAGATGTTTTTTAAAGATTCATTCAATTATATGTAGCATATCCAATTCGGACTCCATGGGGCAACATGCCAATGTGATTGCACAATTTGTTCTTAGAGAGCAAGTAGTTGGATATGTTTAACTATACACCTTGGTTACACTAGTGTTACTTTTTCCAAGGCAAGAAGACTCAATTTTCCACAATTATAAATGGCTCTAAAAGTACTTTGGAGCACCCAAAAAATGCTTATAACTCCATAAACCATTTAAAGTGCTTTGCATCATCCAAAAAGTACTTCAAATGCTTTGAAAATGACTTACAACACATAAAAAACACCCACAAAGCTATTTAAGTGCTTTTCATAACCCAAAAAGCACTTTAAAGTGCTTTTCAAAGTTCTCTGTAACTCCTTGAACCATGTTTTAGTTCTTTTTAAGGTGCTCTATAGCACTTGGTGGCACTATTAGGCAAAAGCTTATGCGAAAAAGTTTTTTACTTACCTCTAGTAATTCAAGATCGTCTTTCTTGGGTCCAAGGCTATTAGGGTTAACCTTGCAAACGCTGAGGTCCCTTTCACAAAACTGTTGGCATATATATAGGCAGTGATGTGTGTGAACACACTTAGGACCGCCAGGGCACTTTTTCTCTCTTTAGGAGGTTTTTTCCCCCGGCTTGTATATACGTCCATTCTTCTAGGGCTAACTTATCTTTGTACATTGACACAATCTAATACTTTTTGTGTTGTGTGCATTCTTTCTTCTTTTCTCCAAGATTTGTGTGCTTTCTTGCAACCCTAATTCCAACAATTGGTATCAAAGCAGGCATCGGCTCCTAGGGCTACGCCGTCGGCACCCTTCGACTCACGTTCTCTGATTGAGGTGAGCTTTCATGAGCGCTTGCAGGTCCCTATACTCTGTAAATTTAGCCCGAAGGACTTTGCATTCTCAGAAGTTGCATCTGAGGTCATTTCGGGCTCCGTTTTTGCATTTCAAGTTTTGCACAGGTGTTTTCGTCATTTTGTGCAGAAATTTCGACAGTGCAGTTTTCTGCAAAAGAGGCATACGTATTCTTATGTGGACCGTGCTACATAGCACGAGTTGTTTTCTGTTCAATCTTTGCTTCATTACAGGTAGCTTTTGCATCAATTTCAGACAGTGGCCATGGCTGATAACAGCAATGATGTATTTCGCATGTGCTGATGACAAACTGGATGGAGACAGTAACTACCCACTTTGGGCATACATGATGCAGCATGTTTTGGTTGCAAAAGGAGTGTGGAACATTGTGCAGGGTATGGATGTACGTCCAGGTTCTGTGGATATAGGATCTGTTGAGGATGTTGCAGGTTCTAGCAGCTCTATTGTTGCTACTATTTTACCCACTACTGAACAAGCAAGTTGGGATGGTAAAGATGCGTAGGCTCATGCCTTGATTGCACTTTCTGTCAAACGTAACATCACCCCACATATTCATTCAGCTAAAACAGCAAAATAGGCTTGGGATATTCTAGCTGGTTTGTATACAGGTCGTAATGAGACAAAAATCTCTTACCTACGTAAAGCGCTAGAATCGAAGATTATGCAGGAAGACAATGACATGAAAGTTTTTCTTACTGAGATTAAAAATCTCAAGGAACAGTTGATTTCTCCAGGAGAGATTATTCCTGATCATTCTCTTGTGCAGACTGTTCTTGATGCTTTACCTGAGTCATATCAGGCTTTTGCTTCCACGTGGAGACTTGTTTACTGAGGACAGACCTGATATTGTCAAGTATGATACTTTAGTCAACAAGCTCTTGCAAGAAGCACAGTCCAGGCAAAACAGGGCTAGGCAGCGTGCAGTTGATCAGGCATTTATTGCTGCCCAGCAGAGAAGAAGTGGTAAGTCAACCCCTTCCACTGTTTCTTCTCCTATTAATAGGTCTACAACTTCTTCTCCTTCCACAGGTAGCAACAATAAGTCTGAGAAGGCTCTTGATAAAGGCAAGAAAAAGATCAGGTGCAACTATTGTAAGGCAAATGATCATGTCATTAAGAATTGCCCTAAGCTAAAGGCTAAAGAGGCAAAGAAGAAAGAGTCAAATGCAGCCACAATAGTGGATGCTTCTACAAATGCAGATTTTGTATATGTTGTGCAGGATACAGAATGGGCATTTAGCGTGTATTGCAAGTATGACCCATCTGTACATGATCCATGTTTGGCAGTTTCTGTTGACTCTCATGTATGGTATTTTGACAGTGGTGCAATGGTGCTACAAAGCACATTACCTCACATCGTGATATGTTCACTTGTCTTGAGGCTGTCCCCAATGGGAATACTGTCACATGTACCAATAATGCTTCTTACCCAGTGAAGAGCATTGGTAAAATTATGCTTACTGCTGCAAAAGGCAGCGCTTTCACACTTTCAGATGCTTTGTATGTGTGAGGGATAAAGAAGAATCTATTGTCTATCTCTGCGCTTGCTAGACTTGGACTTGTAGTCAAATTTGTGGATGAACACCATATTGGGGAATATGGGAATTTCCCAGTAGTTTGGGACACGTGGTCAAATCTTTGGATTAATCATAACTTGAACATCGTTACTCCAAATTGAGCGCTCTATAGCTCACTAGATTCCATTTTCCAAGCGCTTTCCAACAATAGGTCACATGATATGGTTTTGAGAAACTTATAGGCATGTTATCCGGGTCCCACCTTTTTAGTATTCAAAAAATGGGAGTTGGGAAATTCCCAAACTCACGAATATAGTGTTGATGACAGATGTACTGCTCATGATTTAACTTCTGGTGATACGATTACTGTATGTGGCACCTTGTTTCGTGGGCTGTATAGGCTCAATTCTTATGACAAGTGTGTGGAAGATTCAGCAAATGCAGTTTCTGATGAAAAGGTAGTTTCAGATGCAAAATTATGGCATGCTCGTTTTGGTCATCTGAACTTTGCTAGTTTGCTGCGTTTGCAGATATTTGATATGGTTGCTTCATTGCCCCCTCTTGAGGCACCATTGAAACATGTTTGTGAAGGCTATATTTTGGGCAAAATGCAGCGTTCTGCGTTTCCAAAGGATGGTCCTGTGCGGGCCAATCGCAAATTGCAACTTGTACATAGTGATGTATGTGGGCATATGCAAACTCCATCATTTGGTAAACACTTGTACTTCGTGACTTTCATTGATGATTACTCAAGGCATGCATTGGTATATCCACTGAAGGCAAAGTCCGAAGTGTTTTTGTGCTTCAAACAGTTTTTGCTTATGGTCAAAAATGTATCCAATTGTAATGTGGGCACCCTCCGTTCTGATCGAGGGGGGGAGTACATGTCTAAAGAGTTTGATGCATTTTCTGGCTAGTCGTGGGATAAAACACCAATGTACAGTGCCGTATACCCCTCAGCAAAATGGTGTTGCTGAGAGGAAAAACAGGTCACTTATGGAGATGGCACGATGTATGGTCAAGAGCCAAGCTTTGCCACATGCATTTTGGCTTGAGGCTATCATGTGTGCTGCATATGTACTCAACAGGTTTCCCACTAAGGCCTTGCAGTCTATTACTCCATACGAAGCTTGGCATGGCAGGAAGCCTTCTATTGGTCACTTGCGTGTCTTTGGTTCCATGGATTATTGCATGCCTTCCCCTAGGCGTTCCTCAATCCAGTTTAGATCTTTCCACCATAAGCTTGGGCTTCCTTGAAGCCAGGTGCTGATAGGGATCTAGATCTGAGAGGAAAGGAAGGAAGAGGTATCTAGGAGCGGAATCGTCTCCATAAGGAAGGTTTCTTTGGCTTAATCTGAAGTTCTTATCTGTATACGGAATGTGGATAGGGATTTGTGTATCCATTCTCTTAAGGTGGTCATCCCCCTTGTCTTTGAGATATTCTGCTACCCGGTTTCCCTGATGGGGGGGAGTAGTTGCTGCAATGGGGGTGCTACTACTTCTGTTGGCCTATGTGGGGGTGATTTATCTGGGAGATCTCTAGAATATACCTGAGATTCTTTAACACTACTTTGGTACCAAAACAGGACACTTGAGTGTCCTTTTTTGGGGGTTGCGAAAAAAAATCAAACTCCTAATGTAGGCTTTAAAAACCAAAATGCTTCATTGGGCATGTAGAACATAACCCTATGCTTCTGTAAAAAATGCTAAACATATAAAATGCCTTTTTATTTGGAAGTACATAAGCAACAAAGTAGCATATGTCTTGAAAATGAACATTTTTCAGGATTTTTCAGGATTTTTCCAAATATGCAAGCATCATTCTCTCAAAAAAAAATCCAATGATATCAATAGCATTTTTCCCAAGATATTTTGATAGCATACATCAGTCCAAGGAGGTAGAAGTTCACCAAAAAAATCATTTTCCTTTCCTAGAATTTTTTCCAAAAAAGTTGTATAAAATCAGCAAAAGTAACGCGTATTATCAAAACTCAATCACGCCACTAAAAAAATTTGTAGCCCTATCAATGAGAATGTTGATTATTGGTTTTCATGCTTGAGATGAGATAAATAAGCCATAATTTAATGTGTATGACACTAACTTAGCCTCCACTTAAGTAGGTTCTTATCGCCTAGTTCTAAAAAAACTGTAAAAAATAAAATTATAAAATTTGATCATCTTTTTTCAAAAACTAATCATAACTATGCTTGCACAAGTAGTCTACACCTATAGCTACAATAAATAATGCACTTACACAGCTTTCCCCTTTGATGAAAATCAAAATTAGGCTCATAATTAGACATTTTACGTATTAAAAACAGGTTGCTCAAAAGGCCATGTATGAGAAGAGGCCCAAAAAGTGGCTCTAAAGTTTTGGAAAATTCAAAACAAAGTAGTATTTACCCTATATAACATGGGTGCACCTCAAGTTTTACATTATTACCTTACATATGGAAGGAGAAAAATTCATGCTCCACCTGTATAAAAAATATCATTTCAATATTAGCGAGTCAAAAATTTATCCAATAATTATCGTTTGATGATTCCAAGATTTAGTTTACATCATGGGCTTTCCATCAAGCCAAGTTTCATGATCAAACTATGTCCCTTCTAAAAGTTATGTACAAATTACTACTATTTTGAAAACAGCAAAAATCATGCGTTTTATCAGCATGCGTCTAAGAAAATTAAAATATTGCCTTGCAAAAGCTAAGAAAAGTGCAATTTAAAAAATCTCAAATTTTTTTTGGGTCTTGAGGAACATCTGTGGATGTTAAGCATTTCAAAACTCTCAATAGATTGCCCACAAAAATTCAAGAAAAATACTAACTTTCAGGACACTTTAGTGTCCTCAGGACACTTTAGTGTCCAATTACAGAACTAGTGTTAATAGGTCTCATGTTGGAGACTGATGGACATGGCTCAAGGTAGGTAGTAGGAGGCTCATCTTCGATTTGTGCTTGGCAATCCCTGGACCAATGCTTAGGCTCCCAGTAGTCTTTCTTTCTCCTCTATAGGGTTAGGATATTCATAAAGCTTTTTTGGGAGCTAGTTAGCACCAATCGATTCTCAAGCTTGGGCGACTGAGCGTAGATCTTCCTCTTCTGATGAAAAGGTTGATGCATGTGTTGTCGTGCCATCTTCTGAACCACTTTTGATAACTACTTGGCTATCTCCCTTGCTGATCTTTGTGGTTTTCTTTCTTGAGCTTCTAGCCACTCTCGTGCTTGCTTAGGGACATTCTTTGAGGATAAGAGCTTTTCTTGTCCCTGGTCTTGTGAGGTAGATGCCTCTACTGTAGCATGAGATGCAACTCTTTGTTTGTTTTGTAATTGGGTTACGGCATTGAGAGAGACCATGTGGATGAAGCCGTCTCTCACACTCAGTAGGTTAATGATGGTGCTGGGATTAGCTTCACGAGCCTTCCCCTTTGTTCTAGGTCTTAGCGGACAATCTTTATACATATGGTCAATTCCACACCCAACATATAAAGGGGTTAAAGCATGAGCACCTAGAGAGGTACTTTCCATCCCTTCCTTGATAGGACACTTGGCCACTCCGTGTGGCCCTACACAATGGTAGCATTGCATAGGTGGTTGTTTTGCCATCGTATTCATGTCTCCGCCCCATGGCATTGGGGCTACTAAGTACACTAGGTACATTTGGTATCCCTCCATAACATAGTGGATTATAATTTGAGAGGGTGGGCTTGTTGGCTCAAGTGTTTTGTAGTTAGGAACTTGTGGAATTTCCCCCTTGTCCCCTTTTTCAAAGATTTTTGTCAGGGTTAGTTGACGAACTAGTGTGATTCGTGGAAATGGGGGTTAAGGTGGGACAACCGGGGTGGTAAGGTCATTTCAAGTACCCTAAGAATTCTTGTTTGGGCCACTTCTTGGCCTGGTTGAGGTGCATTATGAAGATCAGGTGTTGACAAAGCCAACATTTGCCTGGGGTTTGTAGGCAAGGCCTGAGGTAGAGCATGGGCTTGAGCTGGCCTCTTCTAATAGTAATTTGTAACTTCGAGATTTCCCCATCTTTGGCAATATGTGCAATAGAGGTTGGGACGAGGTCGCATATGTGGACACTCTGTGCTCGTATGGTTAGCACGACATATCGAGCACCATACAAGCTCCCTCTTCGGATAGAGATGGGGTTGGTTGACCCGATCCCCACCTTGGTCAGTTCTCCAATGTTGGGTCATCTACTGCATTAATACAGTGGCCAACTGCTCAAATTGCTGTCTAGATGTGGAATCTTTGCTCTTTCCATTAGATTTGGTACTGGTAGTCTTGAATGAGGCTTCTGATGTACCCTCATGAAGTGTTCAGGAACGTGTTCCCTTAAAGTTGTCCTCAAAGTCCATAGCACTCCTATAGCATTGCTTGAAGGATGTATGATCCAAGGCATATAATGAATTGTGTAAGGATACATCATCCAGACTTTCGAAGAATCTCCTTATTAGTCTTTCATCAGAGAACTTGTATTTGTCGGATGGTTTCACCATCCTTTTGTCTGACATTGTGCACCTGTGCTTCCACTAGACTCCATCTGGTACCTTGGCGAGAATATCCTACCTTGAATGCCTCTTTCAAGGCTTCAAAAGTGGCCTTGTCCTCATCTTTCAGGGACCTAAACCATTGGCCATCTTTACCATCTAGAGTGAAGCAAAAGGCGCTCACCTTAACTTGATCTTCTACATGGCCAAAGGCATCGCAAATTTGGTTGAACATCTCCAAATGTGGGATGGGGTCTCCAGTCCCATCAAATTTAGTGATCTTTAATATGTTTACGTGTTTGTTCCACTCTAATCTGGGTGCAGGTGTGCAAGTTGCATTGGAGCTGGGGGCGTGATGCCTGCAACCATCCCCTCTCTATTTTCATGGCTAATCTTGAAAGATCCCTGTCCCCTCAGCGCAACAAGTTCTGGGGTGCTACTAGCGGAAGTAGCACTTCTTATGTGGCACAGGGTCCCTCACTCGGGGCCTCACCCACTTACAAGAGACTAATCCCTCGGTTCTTCCAAAACTGAACCCGGAAAAACTTCCCTCGCCTGGAAAGCACGGGCTATTCCTCCGATATATTTTTACTCTAATGTAGTCAAGAGCCTTAACTAACAAAACCGATCTAACCGAACCCGTAAGTCAAGAGCCTTAAAAGACTTGCACTTGGATCATAGAGACCAACGCTTTTTTTCTCATTGAGAGCCATAGCCATTGATTCTTTTCCATAGAATAATTTTTATCCGGGATTTACTTCATCTATCGTACCATAACAGAATTGAGTCTCTTTTTAGGGATCCATCAGTCCAGCCTAACCACATCCAGTCCCATGGGTTACCGCCCAACCACTGTAGTGATGGGATCCATTTAAGAATTTGGTTAGGTTTTGTCCCGAGTACAAGGGAAAAGAGTTCCCAGGCCCCCTAGCCAGATATTCATGCAAACTTAAAATTAGTCATACCACTTACACACCCAATATGAAATTGCCTTTTTCACAGATTCAGTTGTCTTTAAAACAATCTTTTAATGAAACTATAGTATCACTGATCATAATCCTCCAAAATATCTGGTTGAATCCTAATTTTCAATTTTTTCTTCATCGGTGTACCTATGGCATCATTGGCAATCAGAATGCTCACCACCTGTCCACTCTCAGGCCTTTTCGGTAGTTCCTAGCTCATAGTACCCGACAATATATTCACTTATAAAAATCAAAATGGAATCTCCGTTGAAGATCAACAAGATCAACCAGCAGATCCATATAAAAGAGCCATGGACTCATCGGTTGAGGACCAGCAAGGTCAATCAACCAAATCCATGCCTGAATTCAGAAAACAACTCTTACTCCTTGATCCAAATATTTTCCCCAACGCACGTGTGGGTATCTTTGATGACCCATAGCCCGAGCACCATATGGTCAGCACCCTCTAGGATCTTTTGCAGGTCACCTAGCGCTTCACTCATAGGCTACTTCCTTGGTCCCTCATCCACGGTAACCGGAAGCTTACCACTTAAATCGAACCGAGGGTCAAGACCTCAGCCGACCTTGCTACACGAGACATCCTCCATTGACTCTCCGTCACAGCTGTGTTGCAACTTTATCAGTTAGGTCTCCATGACCTCATTCACAAGACGGTCAAAATGCTTCCCCAGCATTCTTGACATAAAACAGTCATTTAAAAACAGGTCATAAATATAGTTTCTATAATGAACTCTGGTCTTTCCACATCAATCCACATTATTAAATCCACATCCATTTCATATGTATATGTATTCCCATTCTCATCTAATCACATCATTTTCATCTCATCACATCTTTTCTCATTTATCCTCATCAGATCTCATCCACTCGCATCTACCCATATCCACATCTCATCACATCACATTCATTCACATCTCATCCATTTATATCTACCTTGATCCACATCACATCCATTTCACCTCACATCTCATTCATTCACATCTTTCCCGACTCACATCCCATCACATCTTTCCCGATTCACATCACATATCATTCATTCCCATCATATCTCATCCATTCACATCACATCTCATTCATTCACATCTACCCCGTTTCATATCACATCACATCACATTCATTCACATCACATATCATCCAATCACATCTATCCCAATTTTCATCACATCCATTTCACAACACATCTCATTCATTCACATCCCGATTCACATCACATCATATCTCATCCATTCACATCCCATATCATTCATTCACATCCCGATTCACATGACATCACATCTCATTCATTTACATCCCGATTCACATCACATCTCATTCACTCACATCTATGCATTTCACATTACATCACCTCCATCCATCACATCACATCACCTCCATCCATTCACATCCATCATGTTCACATTCATTCATATCCATCACATTCATTCTCATCACCATCCCATCACATTCATTCTCATCACCATCCCATCACATCATATCTCATTCATACACATCTATCCACATCATATCTCATTCATACACATCTCATCTCATTCATCCACATCCATCCAATCGTTCACATGTACGACTACCCACATCTATCCATACATTCATATCTATCACTTCACATCCACATATATTCATGTCACATCACATCATCTTCTTCTACATACACATCCACATCCATTCTTTCACATACATCCACATCCACTCTTTCACATACACATACACATCCACATCCATTCTTTCACATACATCCACATCCATTCTTCACATACACATTCACATCCATTCTTTCACATACATCCAGATCCATTCTTTCACATACACATCCACATCCATTCTTTCACAGACATATCCACATCCATTCTTCACATACACATTCACATCCATTCTTTCACATACATCCACATCCATTCTTTCACATACACATTCACATCAATTCTTTCACATCCACATCCACATCCATTCTTTCACATACATCCACATCTATTCTTTCACATACACATCCACATCCATTCTTTCACATACATCCGCATCCATTCTTTCACATATGCATCCACATCCATTCTTTCACATACATCCACATCCATTCTTTCCCATACATATCCACATCCATTATTCACATACACATTCACATCCATTTTCATCACATATCATCCATTCACATCCCATATCATTCATTTACATCGGGATTCACATGACATCACATCTCATCCATTCATTCACATCTATTTGATTCACATGTCATCATATCATTCAGGGACCGCTTCATCGGCCCAGGCCCATCATTTCGGAAGAAGCGCACTATTTTTCAACCATACCGAGGTTGGTCAAGACGTGGGCAGGCTTTGCCGCGTGAGCCATCCTCCTTTGAACACTCCCCGCGCCGCTAGGCTGATTGCAACCGAACTTCCCTTAGAAAAACATATACGAAATGCTCCCTCCAGCATTCTGGCATAAGACAATCCTTTAGGAAAACAGGGCTTCTATGCAAGTTTTCAGTTTGATTTTCTTTTGAATACAAGGAGTATTTCTTGAATCCGTATCCCCAAAACTTCTTGATCGAAATTCTGAATTTCATACCAGAATTCCTCGAATTCTTTAACCTTGATCCAGAGATCAATTTGAAGGGTCTCAAACTTAGTTTCAGATTTGGCGGAGTTTTGAGTGTTTTTTTCTCAACTGGTCACACCTTCTTTCCTCGAAACTGACGAAAGAGTTTGTTCTTGGTCATAGTCTGATAAGATTTTTCCTAAACTATCTTTCTCGAAAAGGTTTGATAATTCAGTTACTATTTTACTGAATTTCTTTCTTTGAATATTCTCTTAACTGATTTCTAAACTAGTTACGAATTCCAATGAGGAATAAATTAATCATTTATCTGAATATTTCAATCTCGATCGATTTTCTGAATTTTCTTTTTACAATCCGTGTGAATATAAAACGATAGAAATTTCTCTCTTAGAGTATTTAATTATTCATTTATCAAATACTCATATAATTTAAACATAGAATTTAAGAGAATTCTAATTTTGATATAAAAATTCTTTATGCATAAAAATTACCTTCAATGGGAATACTACTTTTAAAAACAAATCTTTTTATGCATAAAATCAGATTTAATAGGAATAACACTTTTAAAATAAAAAGAATTTCTTTATGCATCTATTTATGCATAAAAATTAAATTTAATAAGAATAACACTTTTGTAATAAAATAAACTCCATTATGCATCTTTCTATGCATAGAAAACAAATTTAATAAGAATAACACTTTTAATAAGAATAAGAATAACACTTTTAAATTTAATAAGAATAACACTTTTATAATTAAAAAAATTCCTTTATGCATCTTTCTATGCATAAATAGAAAATTAAATAAGAATAGCACTTTTGTAATAAAAAAATTTCCTTTATGCATCTTTCTATGCATAAAAATCAAATTTAATAAGAATATTACTTTTGTAATAAAACAAATTCCATTATGTATCTTTCTATGCATAGAAATCAAATTTAATAAGAATAATACTTTTATAATTAAAAAAATTCCTTTATGCATCTTTCTATGCATAAAAAACAAACTTAAGAAGAATAACACTTTTGTAATAAAAGAAATTCCATTATGCATCTTTCTATGTATAGAAATCAAATTTAATAATAATAACACTTTTATAATTAAAAAAATTCCTTTATGCATATTTCTATGCATAAAAATCAAATTTAAAAAGAATAACACTTTTGTAATAAAACAAATTCCTTTATGCATCTTTCTATGCATAGAAATCAAATTTAATAAGAATAACACTTTTGTAATAAAACAAATTCCTTTATGTATCTTTCTATGCATAGAAATCAAATTTAATAAGAATAACACTTTTATAATAAAAAAATTCCTTTATGCATCTTTCTATGCATAGAGATCAAATTTAATAAGAATAACACTTTTGTAATTTAAAAAAAAATCCTTTATGCATCTTTCTATGCATAGAAATCGAATTTTATAAGAAAAACACTTTTGTAATTAAAAATCCTTTATGCATCTTTCTATGCATAGAAATCAAATTTAATAAGAATAACACTTTTATAATAAAAAAATTCTTTTATGCATCTTTCTATGCATAAAAATTAAATTTAATAAGCATAACACTTTTGTAATAAACAAAATTTCTTTATGCATCTTTCTATGCATAGAAATCAAATTTAATAAGAATAACACTTTTATAATAAAAGAATTCCATTATGCATCTTTCTATGCATAGAAATTAAATTTAATAAATTGATATCAGTGATATCCATGCATATTCATAGGTGAATATGTACATGGAGTAATTAGAATATTTCTTTTATATGCAAAAATGGTGCAAATTACTCTTTTGAAATAACATAGAAACAAACTTTCTTTTTCACAAAATTCTAGAAAATTTTGCCATAACCTCCTTTGTATGGCTAACCATTTCTCATTTTTATCTTTCTACAATTAACTTAATTAACCCAATTTAGAATTATAGAACTCTAATCTATACAATTTTCTAAATTCAAGAGAGTAAACAGTAAGAAGAGTTGAATTAATCACTTAGTTAATCTTTGAAGGATTAAGAAGGGTTGGAATGTAAAGAAGAGAAGGGGGTGGCCTTTTCATCAAAGGCATAGCATTTGAATCTAATTCAATCATCTGCAATTCGTAAAAAACAAGAAAACCATAGATTTGTCATTAAAATTTGTAAACAAAGTAAGAAAATTAGCTTACATGGAGCTTGTAAGCTCTCCTTTGGCTTGAGGGATTGAGGGTTCTACTATTGTTTGAAGCAATAGTGGCCAACCAATTCACTTTGGAGAGGATTAGGCCAAAAATAATTGAATTATTAAAAAATTCAATGTAGATGGCTCAGGGAACGGATAGGAGTAGAGTAACAATGCATAAACACCACTAAGCTTTTGCAAAGGAGGAGGCTTCTATTTATAGGAAAAAGTGAGCCTCTAACCAAGCAAACTGATTTTAGAATTTTCCAGATCAGTTTGTCAATTTTTTTACCATTTTTGGGTCAATTCAGCTTACTTTTTGGATCTAGTTTTAAAATAGGAGAGAGGAGAGATGAAAATATCTCATTTTATTGATTAAAAATTGGGGGTAATGATGAGAAAAAGGTGCTTACTTCATGAGGGGATATCCCCACACTGAGGTGTCAAAATTTTAGTTTTTTAATTCTTTTCTTTGCTTCTTAGTCCACTCTTCATCTAATGTGAGCATTTATTCATTTTTGGGGGATTTTACTTTTATTCTTCAATTTATCTCCTCCCTACACCTGGATTGATTTTACTTTTATTCTTCAATTTATCTCCTCCCTACACTTGGATTGATCCTATTGGCCCGTAGGAACCTTAATTGGACCATAATCCTTTTTAAAAAAAAATCTAGACCCTTACGCTAAGGTCCTTTATACCTATTTTCAATTAATTCCAATTGCACATTGGAAAGTTCTTTTTTAATTTTTATTTCAGGGGAAACCATTTTAGACACACTAGGAGGATTTTTATATCCAAAAATATCTCAATTTTGAATTACCTCTCTCTAGATATTTTCTCTCTCCAAGGTAAAACAAGGTAAAACACGATCTTTCTTTTATTTTAGAGAGGGGAATAATTATAGGATCAGAAGGGGAGGTTCTTAAACCTACACACTTCAAAAGCTGGAGGGAGAAATCTTAAAAATCTTAACATTTTTGGGGTTAGCCCTGCCATGGCTGGAGTGCATGTAGGTTGAGTAACAATTCGAGGAGGATCGGGGCCAGGAGGATAATATACCATTGGAGGCCCTTGTCTTATAGGTGGGTTAGATTGTGCCCCTTGTGGGACCCACCAGGGAATGCTCCTTGTGGTGGGTACTACTGATATAAAGGTGGACTGGGCTGATGTGATGGGCCAGGTATACCTTTTCTCTCTAGTATGATGTTTCCAAGATGAACATAGCCCTAAGTTTTGTATAGGTCTTTAGGCCGTGTATGAATCAACCACTCTTGAGACATGCATGGCTCTCCATAATGGTGGTTCATTCTAGATCAAATGTCTTTCACTCTGCCCTAATTTTTCTCTAGGATCTAGAGACGACGTGGGCTCACTTTCTTGTGGAATACCTCTTGCCGTGGGTTGCGACTCTTCCGACTGTGTGTTTCCGATGATAAAATTGTGGAGCCTTGAAAGCAAGGCTTCTCTACTATGAATGTGTGGGAGAGGTAGGAGGTTGCTCTTGGATAAGTGGTCTATCCATACACTTGTCTCGAGGTCAGGAGTTTCTCGTCCCATGCTGGGATGGTCTTTCCTCTCATTAGTGCTGTCAAAGACAAGTACCGTTTGTCTCCATGTGGTATTGACCGATGGGTCTGACCTTATAAAAGAGAGGGAGCTTTGGGAGAGTTCACGTCGTTAAAAAGAGGGTTGTTTTGCACCAAATTAGCTGAGCGTAGGTGCATGGAAATGTGGAACTGCTGTGCAGACCCCCTTGCAAAAAGTTTGAGTCTTTTTTATGGGAATGGTACGTTGTACGCTTTGCGATGGTATGGGTGTACACTTTCTAGAGATGAAGGGAAGGGGTGTATGCTTTTTAGAGCATATGTCACATACGTTCACTTTCTGAAGGACACGAATGTGGCCTCAAGAAAGAATGAGCATTAGGCAAAATATAGACTCTCATTTTTTCCCTTAAGGATTTCCACACCTCCTCTCTCTAGAAAAATAGGCTCATGGTAAAAATTTTGCAAATCAACTCAAAAGTGAGTGGAGTTTGGACATTTGGAATCTACTCTTCGAGACCTTTCCAATGATATATAGCATGATAAGCAATTTTGAATGTTCAAGAAGTCCCCAAGTTGATGATGACATGGCATGTAACATGCCATGTCATCACCAATTTGGGGACTTCTTGAATAGTCAAAAATTTTCATCATACTATATATCATTGGAAAGGTCTTGACGATGAGTAGATTCCAAATGTGCAATCTCCACTAACTTTTGATTTCATTTGCAAAAATTTTACCATGATCCCATTTCTCTAGAGAGAGGAGGTGTGGAAATCCATAAGGGGGAAAAATGAGAGTCCATATTTCACTTAATGCATGCGCTTTGAGATGAAGAAGGTACGAACTTGGCAGATGAATGGTACGGGCATTGTAGGTGAATGGTACGGGCATGCCAGGTTTGCCAGGGCATATGCTTTAGGTAAAACAATTGGTACAGCGTATGCTTCAGACATGACAAGTGGTATGGGCGTGGCACAAGTGAAACACTCATACGCTTTCTAAAGCTAGAGCAAAAGAGAATGGCACTAGCGTGGCCCAAGTGACACGGACGTAGTAAACAAAATGAAGACGTTGGAACGGGCATACCCTTTGGGAAGAAACGGCCGTGGCCCAAAAGGAACGGCCATGGCAAAAATGCAACGACTGAGGCACTATGAGATTCAGATATTTTTAGGGGATTTAAGGGAATTTAAGGATGCAGGTCTGACGGCCACCCACTATATTTTCTGACAATGCAGTTGAGCCTACTTGGTTGAATGCACTTTATTCCCACTTAATGCAATTATTCTATTTTTATTGCAAGGCTAGAGATTTTCCCAGATTCGGCCAAATGGGTGTGGCACAAGTGCCACAGCCATGGCCTGTAAAAGAACGACCATTTGCTTCTTAGAATTTCTTATAGAATGTGATTTTTGGCTTGATTTTCCCTCAGATTCTGGCAATTTCAGGTACCTTCCCATTAAATTTTTATATTTTTGACTTAATAGAGAGTAGAGCTTGTCTCAAGCTATATATTGATGCCTATAATGCTTAATTAAACCTAACTAATTAAGATTAATTTGTTGATTAAGCTACGATGCAAACTTGAAGAAAAAAGAACAAAAAATCAGAGATTTGCACGAATGTCAAGGGCAATGTTTGAGCACTTACTTGCTTCTCCCGCACAAGATCTCAATGCTCCAATGCTCGATTCCATTGCTCCATGGAATCACCATCAACAAACAAAAAAAAAAAGCTCAAACTCAAGTAACCAACCAATGGATTTGCACTCCAACCGGGCCAATATAGGACTCTAGCAAATGAACAAAGTGGAGGACCCTAAGCTAAATGCTTCCCCGACAGCGGTGCTAAAGATGTTAATAATAACATACTACCTTACACACAAGAGAGATAAAGAGAAGAAGAGAAACAACATGCAAGTGTCAAGTCCGGAGAGGTGTGCACACTTAGCCAACCCTAATGAGGGTTAACTCCTCGATGTGAAGCTGCTAGGGGCTCACTCCACCTCGATGTGAAGCCACTAGGGGCTCACTCCACCTCTACTTGTGTCACCCAAGTAGAGAGCTAGGTAGAGAGCAAGAAGGAGGGAGATATGGAAAGCTCAACCTTCACCTCATGCCACATGCATGACAGAGGGACTTGGTAGAGAGCAAAGAGAGGAGAGCGAAGCTAGAGCATCACCATTCCAAGCACACACCAACAATCAAGCATGCATAGAACCACAAGCTCATGAGAGTGAGAGAGAGAGGGATGCAAGAATCAAATGAGACTAATTAGATATTGTACCTTTTCATATTTCATAAAATGTCTTATGTACAAGGGATCATAGTTTACAATGATCTACTGGTCATTTACAATCAGGGGCCCAAAAATAGTCTTCCTAGCTCTATGTATAATTATTCCTTATGACAGGCATTACACAAGCCGCCGTAAACTCGGTCATCCCATGTCTCAGCGCTTTGCGTGGTTACAAAAGATGAGTACAATAAGCGTAGCCACGTTTGAAAAGTAATGTTAATCAGAGTGGTTAACTTGTATACATAGAGCATATGCATAAAGCTTAATGCATAAGACTATGCATTATGCTTATGCACAAGACTATGCATTAAGCTTATGCACAATCCTATGCATACATAGAACTTATGCATAGGCTTGTGCATGTAATCTTTTCTTTGTTCTGAGTATGGGACTTACGGGTTCGGTCAGATCAGTTCAGTTAGTTAAGGCTTTTGACTACGTTAGAGTAAAATTATCCTGGAGGAATCGCCCGTGCTTTCCGGGCGAGGGAAATTTTTTCGGGCTCGGTTTTGGAAGAACCAATGGATTAGTCTCTTGTCCGGATATCCATGGGCGAGGCCCCGAGTGAGGGACCCTGGCCAGTGCAAGAAGTGCTACTTCCGGTGCTAGCACCCCTGAATTCGTTGTACGGTGGGGACAGGGATCTTTCAGATATAGTAAAAGCTTGTGGTTAGAAATTACTTGTTGATAATGGTAAGGTAGCACAAAGTTGTCTCTCTCTATTTGCAAAAATCTTGTGGAATCCACAGCCATAAATCCATTTGGATGCTTTTTCACGGTCACTTGAACACCTCCACATACCACATCCTTGAACCACTTAATATCCAATAAAAATTTTAGAATATCCTAAATCTAACATTTTTGATGTTTTAAATCATGCCACAATAATCAAGCATTTCTCCACTCTCTTTCTCAAAGATTGCTATAACCCCACAATATTGAGAATTTTTCTTTGTATCTATGCGTTGAGTGCAGAAATGCCTTCCTTCGGACCACAATTGTATACCTTATACTACTACCAACACCAAACAAAATATATTTATGATAATGAATAACCATGTCATAAGTTTCTACTTGGATCAAAAAAAGACACAGTAGAGACACATATACATAAGTCTCCAATCCTCTTGCGTACTCCCATTCTTGTTCTGTCACACCGCCTCTCCAAATTTTTCTACCTTTTCCATTTCTTTATAAATCCAACTAATGGTGTAATCTTTTGGAAGTCCGAAGGAAATTGCAAGCATCTCGAACACATCCTAAATTCTCTTCTCTCCTCATATGCATTCTTCTCACCTCTTTATACCTTGCCACCCACCTTTTCATAACTTCACTTTTGAGAATACAAAATGTAATCACCTTCTTCAACATTGATGTGTCCATTCTCCTTGCTCTTCCTTTGCCTTGTGGTTTATGGGACACCATGCGCTCATCATCCTCATTACTCCACAATCCCGAAATTGTAAGATCCACTCAAGAGCGATACTCTGAAATGTATACACATGCTTCTTGCCCTATCCAACCCTCTTCCAAGCTTCCTTCTAGCCTAGATCTCTGCCTAACAAAATCCTTTAAGGTCTTCACCAAACTCTCAAGGAAGAACATCCATGCACAACACCATGCACACAGACACATCCTCTATCAAGTGTATCACAAAATGTAATTACCTAGTGAGGATAGTTCTTGGTAAGTTTTCCTCAATCATGCACACTACCACTACCATTTACTCGGGATGCATCAATATTGGATGGATAGATCTCTTTGGAACTTATGCACCTAAGATGGAGTTGAGTCCATTTAATTAGTGCAAAACTAATCTTACAAACTAGCACAACAATAAAATAAATCCATGTTGAAATTTTACTTTTTCATACCTCACCCCACCACCACTTTTCCCATTTGGTACATGGCCTCATGCACGTTGTGATCTCCACACCCTAATGCATATGTGAAGAATGACTATGTAGCACAAAACATTGTAATCAATGTTATGTAGTTACAATGCAAGACCATCATGTAGCTTTTACAAGAAATTTGAACATACTTGTAACACCTTTTGTGCCAATCATACTTGTAACACCTTATGTGCCAATCATTCATTTAGCTCGAGGGGATCACTTTGTCAACCCCTTGTGTAGCAAGTGCGTTCAAGGGTTATTCAAAAAACCCTCTACTTATGGATTTTTGAATTTTAAAAATACCCCTTCTGTAACTCTATTTACAATAAAAGTACCCCCTTTGTACAAATTTTTTTCCCATTTGAGTTAAAAATCCCCTTATGTATGTAAATTTTTTGTAACTCCACAAGAGAAAGAAACCCCTTTTGTTGAACTTACGTGCTATCTTAAATATTTTTGAGTGACTTCCTCTCCTCAGGAAATTTAGTTATTAAATAAAAGCTTTAATAATCTTTTTATTTTTGTGGTTAGGTTAAGGTACAAGGCCCACATCTTTAGCAAAAGGAGGCTTGGATTTTAAGCTTCTCTAAACTCCCTCAGTTTCCCATAAGCTTCTAGCATAAGAGGTAAGCCCTTGACTTGAATCTTTGCTATTTTTACACCTATGGTGGGTGCTGGGGATTGATCCTTTACTTGTGTCTTTTTTAACAATTTTTATCTGGGATTTACTTCATCTATCGTACCATAACAGAATTGAGTCTCATTTTAGGGATCCATGAGTCCAGCCTAACCCCATCCATTCCCGTGGGTTAGCCAACCGCCTAGCCAACCACCCAACCACTATAGTGATGGGATCCATTTAAGAATTTGATTAGGTTTTGTCCCCGGTACTAAGGAAAAGAGTTCCCAGACCCCCTAGCCGGATATTCATGCAAACTTAAAACTAGTCACACCACTTACACACACAATATGGAATTGCCTTTTTCACAAAATCAGCTGTCTTTAAAACAATCATGTAATGAAACCATAGTGTCACTCATCATAATTCTCCAAAATATTCGGTTGAATCCTAATTTCCAATTTTTCCTTCATCGGTGTACCTATGGCATCATTGGCAAACCAGAACGCTCACCACCTGTCCACTCAGGGGCCTTTTCGATAGTTCCTAGCTCATAGTAACTAGTAATATTTTCACTTATAAAAATCAAAATGGAATCTCCGTTGAAGATCAGCAAGATCAACCAATACATCCATATAAAAGAACCATGGACTCATCCGTTGAGGACCAACAAGGTCAATCAATGAGATCCATGCTCGAATTCCGAAAACAACTCTTAATCCTTGTTCCAATATCTTCCCCGACGCACGTATGGGTATCTTTGGCGACCCAGAGCCCGAGCACCGTATGGTCACCACCCTCTAGGATCCTCTCCAGGTCACCTAGCACTTCACTCATAGGTCGTTTCCTTGGTCCCTCATCCACCGTACCGGAAGCTCACCATTTAAATCAAACCGAGGCTGGTCAAGACCTCGGCCGTGACCTTGCTACACGAGACGTCCTCCATTGACTCTCCGTCAGCTGTTGCAATTTTATCAGATTAGGTCTCCAGGATCTCATTCACAAGATGGTCAAAATGCTTCCCTAGCATTCTTGACGTAAAACAATCATTTAAAAATAGGTCATAAATACAGTTTCTATAAACGAACTCTCGTCTTTTCACATTGTTCCACATCAATCCACATTATTTAAATCTCATCCATTTCATATGTATTCCCTTTCTCATCCAATCACATCATTTTCATCTCATAACATCTTTCCTCATCTATCCTCATCAGATCTCATCCACTCGCATCATTTCATATGTATTCCCATTCTCATCCAATCACATCATTTTCATCTCATAACATCTTTCCTCATCTAACCTCATCAGATCTCATCCACTCGCATCATGTACCCAATCTCCACATCTCATCACATCACATTCATTCACATCTCATCCATTCATATCTACCCCGATCCACATCACATCACATCCATTTCACCTCACATCTTATTCATTCACATCTATCCCGATTCACAACACATCCATTTCACTTCACATATCATCCATTCACATCCCATAATATTCATTAACATCCCGATTCACATCACATCTCATCTGATTTATTCACATCCCAATTCACATCACATTCACTCATATCCATCATATTCATTCTCATCACCATCCCATCACATACATAACATCACATCACATCTATCCACATCATATCTCATTCATACACATCTCATCTCATTCATCCACATCCATCCAATCGTTCACATGTACGACTACCCACATCTATTCATACATTCATATCTATCACTTCACACCACATATATTCAAGCCACATCACATTACATTCTTTCTTATCCACATCCACACCACATATTTCACATACACATACACATCCAAATCCATTCACTCACATACACATCCACATCTATTCTTTCACATACATCTACATCCCTTCTTTCACATACATCCACATCCATTCCTTCACATACATATCCACATCCATTCTTTCACATACATCCACATCCATTCTTTCACATACATATCTACATCCATTCTTTCACATACATCCATATTCATTCTTCACATACATAACCACATCCATTCTTTCACATACACATTCGCATCCATATATACATTCATATCCATTCTTCACATATACATTCACATCCATTCTTCACTTTTACATTCACATCCATTTTCATAACATATCATCCACTCATATCCCATATCATTAATTTACATCCTGATTCACATGACATCACGTCTCATCCCTTCATTCAAATCTATCTGATTCACCTCACATCTCATCACCTCTATTCACATCACATCCATCCATCCATTCATCCATCACATCCATCCATCCATTCATTCACACCTATCTGATTCTCATCACATCTCATTACATCGATTCACATCACATTTATTCATAGAATTTAAACATAGAATTTAAGGAAATTCTAATTTTGATATAAAGATTCTTTACGCATCTACTTATGCATAAAAATCGACTTTAATGAGAGTAACACTTTTGAAATAAAAATAAATCCTTTATGCATCTTTTTATGCATAAAATCAATTTTAATGAGAGTGACACTTTTGAAATAAAAAAAAAATCCTTTATGCATCTTTCTATGCAAAAAATCAAATTTTAATGAGAATAACACTTTTAAATAAAAAATTTCCATTATGCTTCTTTCTATTCATAAAATCAATTTTAATGAGAATAACACTTTTGAAATAAAAATAAATCCTTTATGCATCTTTCCATGCAAAAAACATATTTTAATAAAATAACACTTTTATAATAAAAATTTTCCATTATGCATCTCTCTATGCATAGAAATTAAGTTTAATGAAAATAACACTTTTATAATAAAAAAATTTCTATTATGCATCTTTCTATGCATAAAAATTAAATTTAATGAAAATAACACTTTTATAATAAAACAATTTTCATTATGCATCTTTCTATACATAGAAATCAATTTTAATAATTAATATCAGTGATATCCATGCATATTCATAGGTAAATATGTACATGGAGTAATTAGAATATTTCTTTTGGAATGCACAAACGGTGGGAATTACTCTTTTGGAATAACATAAAAACTAAATTTCTTTTCCACAAAATTTTGGAAAATTTTGCCATAACCTCCTTTGTATATGGCTTACCATTTCTCATTTTTATCATTCTAAATCTAACTTAAATTAACCCAATCTAGATGTATAGGACTCTAATCTACTCAATTTTAAGAAATTCAAGAGAGTAAACAATAAAAAAAATTTAATTAATCATTTAACTAATATTTCTAGGATAGAGAATAACATTTGAATTTAATTCAAGCAACTATAAAACAAGAAAATCAAGAAAACCATAGATTTAAAATTAAAAAAGTAAGAAAATTTAGCTTACATGGAGTTGTAAGCTTTCCTTTGGCTTTAGGGATTGAGGATTATACTCTTGTTTGAAGCAAGAGTGGCCACCAATTTCTTTGGAGAGGATTAAGCCAAAAACAATTGAATTATTAAAAAAATTCAATGTAATTGGCTCAGGACAGGAGCAGAGTAACAGTGCATAAACACTATTCAGCAGCTCATAGTAACCGGAAATATTTTCACTTGTAAAAATCAAAATGGAATCTCCGTTGAAGATCAGCAAGATCAACCAATAGATCCATATAAAAGAACCATCCATTTAAGATCAGCAAGATCAACCAACAGATCCATATAAAAGATCAACCAACAGATCCATATAAAAGAACCATCCGTTGAGGACCAGCAAGGTCAATCAACCATATCCATGCCCGAGTTCAGAAAACAACTCTTATGCCTTGTTTCAATATCTTCCCGACGCACGTATGGGTATCCTCGGCGAGCATCGTATGGTCAGCACCCTCTAAGATCCTTCGCAAGTCACCTAGCGCTTCACTCCTAGGCGGCTTCCATGGTCCCTCATCCACCGTACCGGAAGCTCACCATTTAAATCGAACCGAGGCTGGTCATCAAGAACTCCGCCGACCTTGCTACGCGAGACGTCCTCCATTGACTCTCCGTCAGCTGTTGCAACTTTATCAGATTAGGTCTCCACCCACGACCTCATTCACAAGACGATAAAAATTCTTCCCCAACATTCTTGACATAAAACAGTCATTTAAAAACATGTCATAAACACAGTTTCTATAACGAACTCTTGTCTTTCCACATCAATCCACATTATTTAAATCTCATCCATTCCAAATGTATTCCCATTCTCATCCAATCACATCATTTTTATCTCATCACATCTTTCCTCATTTATCCTAATCAGATCCAATCACATCATTTTTATCTCATCACATCTTTCCTCATTTATCCTCATCACATCTCATCACATTGCATTCATTCACATCTTTCCTCATTTATCCTCATCAGATCTCATCCACTCGCATCTACCCAATCTCCACATCTCATCACATCATATTCATTCACATCTCATCCATTCATATCTACCCCGATTCACATCACATCCATTTCACCTCACATCTCATTCATTCACATCTATCCCGATTTACAACACATTCATTTCACTTCACATCTCATCCATTCACATCCTGATTCACATGACATCACATCCTGATTTACATCACATTCACTCATATCCATCACATTCATTCTCATCACCATCCCATCACATACATAACATCACATCACATCTATCCATATATCATATCTCATTCATACACATCTCATCTCATTCATCCACATCCATCCAATCGTTAACATGTACGACTACCCACATCTATTTATGCATTCATATCTATCACTTCACATCCACATATATTTATGATACATCACATCTCTTTACATCACATCACATTCTTTCACATACACATCCATTATTTCACATACATATCCACATCCATTTTTTCACATACATATCCACATCCATCTTTCACATACACCCACATCACATTCTTTCACATACACATCCACATCACATTATTTCACATACACATCCACATCCATTCTTTCACCTACATATCCACATCCATTCTTTCACATACATCCACATCCATTCCTTCACATACATATCCACATCCATTCTTTCACATACATCCACATCCATTCTTTCACATACATATCCACATCCATTCTTTCACATACATCCACATCCATTCTTCACATACATAACCACATCCATTCTGTCACACATACACATTCGCATCCATTCTTCGCATATACATTCATATCCATTCTTCACATATACATTCACATCCATTCTTCACTTATATATTCACATCTATTTTCATCACATATCATCCACTCATATCCCATATCATTCATTTACATCTTGATTCACATGACATCACATCTCATCCATTCATTCACATCTATCTGATTCACATCACATCTATTCACCTCACAACTCATCACCTCTATTCGCATCACATCCATCCATCCATCCATTCATTCACACCTATCTGATTCTTATCACATCTCATTATATCTATTCATAGAACTAACACATAGAATTTAAGAGAATTCTAATTTTGATATAAAGATTCTTTACGCATCTGTTTATGCATAAAAATTGACTTTAATGAGAGTAACACTTTGAATTAAAAATAAATCCTTTATGCATCTTTCTATGCATAAAATCAATTTTAATGAGAGTAACACTTTTGATATGAAAATAAATCTTTCATGCATCTTTCTATGCATAAAATCAATTTTAATGAGAGTAACACTTTTGAAATAAAAATAAAATCTTTTTGCATCTTTCTATGCATAAAAGCAATTTTAATGAGAGTAACACTTTTGAAATAAAAATATTTCCTTTATGCATCTTTCTATGCATAAAATCAATTTTAATGAGAGTAACAATTTTGAAATTAAAAAAATCCTTTATGCATCTTTCTATGCAAAAAATCAATTTCTCTATGCATCTTTCTATGCAAAAAATCAATTTTAGTGAGAGTAACACTTTTGAAATAAAAATAAATCAATTATGCATCTTTCTATGCATAAAATCAATTTTAATGAGAGTAACACTTTTGAAATAAAAATAAATCCTTTATGCATCTTTCTATGCAAAAAATCAAATTTTAATGAAAATAACACTTTTATAACAAAAAATTTCCATTATGCATCTTTCTATGCATAAAATCAATTTTAATGAGAATAACACTTTTGAAATAAAAATAAATCCTTTATGCATCTTTCTATGCAAAAAATCAAATTTTAATGAAAATAATACTTTTATAATAAAAAATTTCCATTATGCATCTTTCTATGCATAGAAATTAAATTTAATGAAAATAACACTTTTTTAATAAAACAAATTCCCATTATGCATCTTTCTATGCATTGAAATTAAATTTAATGAAAATAAAACTTTTATAATAAAAGAATTTCCATTATGCATCTTTCTATGCATAGAAATAAATTTTAATAATTAATATCAGTGATATGCATGCATATTCATAGGTGAATATGTACATGGAGTAATTAGAATATTTCTTTTAGAATGTACAAACGGTGGGAATTACTCTTTTGGAATAACATAAAAACAAAAAAAATTTTCCACAAAATTCTTGAAAATTTTTGCCATAACCTCCTTTGTATAGCTGACCATTTCTCATTTTTATCATTCTAATTTTAACTTAAATTAACCCAATCTAGATGTATAGGACTCTAATCTACTCAATTTTCAAAAATTTAAGAGAGTAAACAATAAGAAAAGTTTATTTAATCATTTAACTAATCTTTCTAGGATTAAGAAAGGCTGAATTGTAAAGAAGAGAAGGGGATGGCCCTATCTCAAAGGCATAGCATTTGAATTTAATTTAAGCAATTGTAAAACAAAAAAATCAAGAAAACCATAGATTTAAAATTAAAAAAGTAAGAAAATTTAGCTTGCATGGAGTTGTAAGCTTGCATGGAGTTGTAAGCTTTCCTTTGGCTTGAGGGATTGAGGGTTC
This sequence comes from Cibotium barometz, assembly GCF_041138505.1. Lineage (NCBI taxonomy): Eukaryota > Viridiplantae > Streptophyta > Polypodiopsida > Cyatheales > Cibotiaceae > Cibotium > Cibotium barometz. The sequence goes on from NC_141109.1 coordinate 13,174,838, forward strand.
TACTCTTGTTTGAAGCAAGAGTGGCCACCAATTTCTTTAGAGAGTATTAGGCCAAAAATAATTGAATTATTAAAAAAATTCAATGTAATTGACTCAGGACAGCAGGAGCAGAGTAACAATGCAAAAACACCATTAAGCTTTTACAAAGGGGGAGGCTTCTATTTATAGAAAAAAGTGAGCCTCTAACCAAGCAAATTGACCATTTTTGGGTCAGTTTAGCTTACTTTTTGGATCTAGTTGAAATAGGAGAGAGGAGAGATGAAAATATCTCATTATTTTAGAGTTTAAAACTCATCCACACGTGGAATAGGCACCTCCTTCATGAGGGGAGATCCCCACACTGAGGTGTCAAAAATGCATCATTTTCTCTAAATATCTCTTCTTTTTTAACTAATAAAACTTGTACTCAGTCAACTGTTCATCTTATGTGAGCATTTACTCATTTTTGGGGGTATTTCTTTTATTCTTGAGTTTATCTCCTGCCTACATTTGGATTAATCTTATTGGTCCATAGGAACCTTAATTGTTTAGAGTTTAAAACTCCTCCACACATGTGGAATAGGTGCCTCCTTCATGAGGGGAGATCCCCACATTGAGGTGTCAAAAATGCATCATTTCCTCTAAATATCTCTTCTTTTTTAACTAATAAACCTTGTACTTAGTTAACTCTTCATCTTATGTGAGCATTTACTCATTTTTGGTGGTTTTTCTTTTATTCTTCAATTTATCTCTTGCCTGAATTTGGATTAATCTTATTGGTCCATAGGAACCTTAATTGCACCATAATCTAATTTTTTTTGAAAATCTGGACCCTTAGGCTAAGGTCCTTTTACCTTTTTTCAATTAATTCCAATTGTACATTGGAAAGTTCTTTTTGAATTTCTGTTTCAGGGGAAACCATTTTGGACACTAGGAGGATTTTTATATCCAAAAATATCTCAATTTCGAATTACCTCCCTCTAGGCATTTTCTCTCTCCAGACCAAAACAAGGTAAAACTGGATCTTTCTTTTATTTCTGAGAGGGGAATAATTAAAAGATCAGAAGGGGAGGTTCTTGCACCTGCACACCTCAAAAGCTGGAGGGAGGAGTCTTACATCCTATCCCACTTAAAAAATGCGGGATGTCCTCATCTCACAAAATTAGAGAACAATTCTTTCCCTTAAGATCTAATTGATTATGGGGTTCCTTATAGTCTGATGAACCCAACAGAATCCTGGGATAAAGATCCCTTATATAGAACTCATCATCATATAATAATTCTTTCAGATCATATCATTCATATCTTAAACAAAATAATGGTCCATTAGACAGAAATTTCCATCTGAACAGTCCTCCATGGGAATTTTCAATTATACAGATTTTTAATTTGACATCCCTTAACTTGATCCACTGGGTCAAGTGTTAAGAGTAGCAATCTGTCAGCACAATCCACTAATCTCATAGTGATTTGCTGAAGTCATTATCGTCATTCCAGTTAACGAACATCATCACAGGGACTCGTCCCATTCCACCTCATTGTGGTTTTGCTCAGCTTATCACTTTTCAACCAAAACTCAGGAATCATCATTTTTCAATCAGAATCCAAATCAACTCATTAGTTCTCAAGCAGAATTTTAAAATCAAATCAACCACATTCGAATTTGTCATCTTGATAGCATTTATGCTTATAATTTCAAGGTCTTAGATTTACTCGTATATACTACTAGTAAAGAGCTGTGGTTATACCCTTGGTATATATGGGTAGTCACGGTCCTTGGAATTTTAAGGTAAATATCATCATGTCTAGGCCTCAAGCAAGTCAGGGATTCCATGCACTTGCGGTACTTCCAACTGAAGACCCAATTACTAATTTATGAATTTCAGTCTGAATATCAATTTGTATGAATTTCATCACACAATTACAACCTTTTACTGCTACTTCATAAATTTTTGACATTTTTGGCTTCTTGGTTGATCCACATTAACCAATATGCTTTGATACCAGCTGAAAGATCCTTGTCCCCACCACGCAAGGAATTCAGGGGTGCTAGCAGCGGAAGTAGCACTTCTTGCGCGGGGCAGGGTCCCTCACTTGGGGCCTCACCCACGGACATCCGGACAAGAGACTAATCCATTGGTTCTTCCAAAACCAAACCCAAAAAAACTTTCCTCACCCGGAAAGCACGGGTGATTCCTAGAGGATAATTTTACTCAAACGTAGTCAAAAGCCTTAACTAACTTGAACTGATTTGACCGAGCCCGTAAGTCCCATAGTCAGATCAAGGAAAATATTGCACGGGTCATAGAGACCAACACTTTTTCCCCCATTGAGAGGCGGTAGAGCCATTGATTCTTTTCCATAGAACAATTTTTATCTGGGATTTACTTCATCTATCGTACCACAACAGAATTGAGTCTCATTTTAGGGATCCATCAGTCCAGCCTAACCCCATCCATTCCCGTGGGTTAGCCAATCTCCCAACCACTGTAGTGATGGGATCCATTTAAGAATTTGATTAGGTTTTGTCTCGGTTACCAGGGAAAAGAGTTCCCAAAACCCCCTAGCCGGATATTTATGCAAACTTAAACTTACTAGTCACACCACTTACACACCCAATATTAAATTACCTTTTTCACAGAATCAACTTTCTTTAAAACAATCACTTAATGAAACCATAGTGTCACTGATCATAATCCTCCAAAATATTCGGTTGAATCCTAATTTCCAATTTTTCCTTCATCGGTGTACTTATGGCATCATTGGCAACCAGAACGCTCACCACCTGTCTACTCATCAGGGGCCTGTTTGTTAATAGTTCCTAGCTCATAGTAACCGGTAATATTTTCACTTATAAAAATCAGCAAGATCAACCAACAGATCCATATAAAAGAACCATGGACTCATCCGTTGAGGAGGAGACGAGCAAGGTCAATCAACCAGATCCATGCCCAAATTCAGAAAACAACTCTTACTCCTTGTTCCAATATCTTCCCCGACACACGTATGGGTATCTTCGGTGACCTAGAGCCCGAGCACCATATGGTCAACACCCTCTAGGATCCTTCACAGGTCACCTAGCGCTTCACTCATAGGCCGCTTCCTTGGTCCCACATCCACAGTACCAGAAGCTCACCATTTAAATCGAACCGAGGCTGGTCAAGACCTCAGCCGACCTTGCTTACGCGAGACGTCCTCCATTGACTCTCCGTTATTAGCTGTTGCAACTTTATCACATTAGGTCTCCACGACCTCATTCATAAGAGGGTCAAAAAGCTTCCCCAACATTCTTGACATAAAACACTCATTTAAAAACAGGTCATAAATATAGTTTCTAGAATGAACTCTTGTCTTTCCACATTGTTCCACATCAATCCACATCATTTAAATCTCATCCATTTTTTATGTATTCCCATTCTCATCCAATCACATCATTTTCATCTCATCACATCTTTCCTCATTTATCCTCATCAAATCTCATCCACTCGCATCTACCCAATCTCCACATCTCATCACATCACATTCATTCACATCTTATCCATTCATATCTACCCCGATCCACATCACATCCATTTCACCTCACATCAATTTCACCTCACATCTCATTCATTCACATCTATCCCGATTCACAACACATCCATTTCACTTCACATCTCATCCATTCACATCCCATATCATTCATTCACATTCCAATTCACATGACATCACATCTTATTTATTCACATCCCGATTCACATCACATTCACTCATATCCATCACATTCATTCTCATCACCATCCCATCACATACATAATATCACATCATATTTATCCACATCATATCTCGTTCATCCATATCTCATCTCATTTATCCACATCCATCTAATCGTTCACATGTACAACTATCCACATCTATTCATACATTCATATCTATCACTTCACATCTACATATATTTATGTCACATCACATCTCTTTACATCACATCACATTCTTTCACATACACATCTACATCACATTCTTTCACATACACATACACATCCATTCTTTCACATACATATCCACATCCATTCTTTCACATACATATCCACATCCATTCTTTCACATACATCCACATCACATTCTTTCACATACACATCCACATCACATTATTTCACATACACATCCACATCCATTCTTTCACATACACATCCACATCCATTCTTTCACATACACATCCACATACATCCATTCTTTCACATACACATTCACATCCATTCTTCACATATACATTCATTTCCATTCTTCACATATACATTCACATCCATTTTCTTCACATATCATCCACTCATATCCCATATCATTCATTTACATCTTGATTCACATGACATCACATCTCATCCATTCATTCACATCTATCTGATTCACATTACATCTCATCACATCTATTCACCTCACATCTCAAGACCTCTATTCACATCACATCCATCCCTCCATTCATTTACACCTATATCTGATTCTCATCATATCTCATTACATCTATTCACATCACATCTCTTCACTTCTATTCAAAGAATTTAAACATAGAATTTAAGAAAATTCTAATTTTGATATAAAGATTCTTTACTTATCTATTTATGCATAAAAATCAACTTTGATGAGTAACACTTTTGAAATAAAAATAAATCCTTTATGCATCTTTCTATGAATAAAATCAATTTTAATGGGAGTAACACTTTTGAAATAGATATATTTCCTTTAAGCATCCTTCTATGCATAGAATCAATTTTAATGGGAGTAACACTTTTGAAATAAAAATAAATCCTTTATGCATCTTTCTATGCACATAATCTATTTTAATGGGAGTAACACTTTTGAAATAAAAATAAATCCTTTACGCATCTTTCTATATGCACAAAATAATTTTTAATGGGAGTAACACTTTTGAAATAAAAATAAATCCTTTATGCATCTTTCTATGCAAATAATCAAATTTTAATAAAAATAGCACTTTTATAAGAAAAATTTCCATTATGCATCTTTCTATGCATAAAATCAATTTTAATGAGATCAACACTTTTGAAATAAAAATAAATCCTTTATGCATCTTTCTATGCAAAAAATCAAATTTTAATGAAAATAATATTTTTATAATAAAAAATTTCCATTATGCATCTTTCTATGCATAGAAATTAAATTTAATGAAAATAACACTTTTATAATAAAAAAATTTTCCATTATGCATAGAAATAAATTTAATTAAAATAACAATTTTATAATAAAATAATTTCCATTATGCATCTTTCTATGCATAGAAATCAATTTTAATAATTAATATCAGTGATATCCATGCATATTCATAGGTGAATATGTACATGGAGTAATTAGAATATTTCTTTTAGAATGCACAAATGGTGGGAATTACTCTTTTGGAATAACATAAAAACAAACTTTCTTTTCACAAAATTTTGGAAAATTTTTCCATAACCTCCTTTGTATGGCTGACCATTTCTCATTTTTATCATTCTAATTTCAAGTGAAATTAACCCAATCTAGATGCATAGGACTCTAATCTACTCAATTTTTAGAAATTTAAGAGAGTAAACATTAAGAAAAGTTTAATAAATCATTTAACTAATTTTTCTAGGATTAAGAAAGGCTGAATCGTAAAGAAGAGAAGGGGGTGTCCTTTTCCTCAAACGCATAGCATTTGAATTTAATTCAAGCAATTGTAAAACAAGAAAACCATAGATTTAAAATTAAAAAAGTAAGAAAATTTAGCTTACATGGAGTTGTAAGCTTTCCTTTGGTTTGAGGGATTGAGGGTTCTACTCTTGTTTGAAGCATGAGTGGCCACCAATTTCTTTGGAGAGGATTAGGCCAAAAAAATTGAATTATTAAAAAAATTCAATGTAATTGGCTCAGGACAGGAGCAGAGTCACAGTGCAGAAACACCATTAAGCTTTTACAAAGGGGGAGGCTTCTATTTATAGGAAAAAGTGAGCCTCTAATCGAGCAAACTGATTCTAGAATTTTCCAGATCAGTTTGGTCAATTTTTGACCATTCTTGGGTCAGTTTAGCTTGCTTTTTGGGATCTAGTTGAGACAAGAGAGAGGAGAGATGAAAATATCTCATTATTTTAGAGTTTAAAACTCCTCCACACATGTGAAATAGGTGACTTCTTCATGAGGGGAGATCCCCACACCGAGGTGTCAAAAATGCATCATTTCCTCTAAATATCTCTTCTTTTTTAACTAATAAACCTTGTACTCAGTCGACTCTTCATCTTATGTGAGCATTTACTCATTTTTGGGGGGTTTTCTTTTATTCTTCAATTTATCTCCTCCCTACATTTGGATTAATCTTATTGGTCCATAGGAACCTTAATTGGACCATAATCCAAAAATTTCATAAAATTTGGACTCTTAGGCTAAGGTCCTTTTTATATTTTTTCAATTAATTCCAATTGCACATTGGAAAGTTCTTTTTGAATTTCTGTTTGAGGGGAAACCATTTTAGACACTAGGAGGATTTTTATATCCAAAAATATCTCAATTTTGAATTACCTCCCTCTAGACATTTTCTCTCTCTAGGCCAAAATAGTGTAAAACAGGATCTTTCTTTTATTTTTGAGAAGGGAATAATTATAAGATCAAAAGGAAAGGTTCTTACACCTGCACACCTCAAAATTTGGAGGGAGGAATCTTACAATATAATCCTTATTTATGCATGTTTAATTTACACTCTATATGTGTTTCTTCTTAAGGTTTTATTTTACGTGGATATAAATGACAATAAATGGTGGTATGTCATACAAGTTGATCCCCATTCAAAGAGTATTTTTCAAGATAGGTATGTTAAAGAGCTCATAGACAAACTCGTAGTCAGAAATGCACATGCGGAGGGTCAAGTACAAGATCAAGAATGTGAGATACCACCAACTAATCAAGATGAAGGTGTCCCTATCCAAGATGATGAGGAAGTAATTGAATCTAGGCATAATGATGATGGTGATGATGATGTCAAGTCCACTAGAAGTGGGATAGATCTTTTTGTTGGTCTTGCAATGGGATATATGGATCTTGAGATAGACCAATTAGCATGTATGGATTTGATGGAAGATGTGGCCGATGTTCATTAAACAATTTCTCAATTTGCTAGTCTTGATTAAGTCCATATTTGATTGTATTACATTTTGTGTTTTTTTGTGTTATTATATTACAAAAACACCTAATCCTTTGTTCTCAAGGGAATATTGTGAGCTCTCTGGAATTCTAGAATTTTATTTTCAAAGTGTTTGGCTATACACTTGGTTACACATACCGTTATACACGTGGTTACACACGTGGCTATAGTGCGTGCATAGCCATGCATCGGAACTGCACACCCTGCAGAGTTGCACCGGGTCCCCTCTCACTACTCTCTCTTCTCTTCACATGGATATTATCTTCTTCTCTTCTTGTGCAAGACCCCTATAAACTCACATACACACATAGGTAGCTATTGGCTGCACACTTAGAGCACCAATGCATGTGGGGTGCTACCTAGGCATTCTGATAGCTACCTAAGTATGCTAGTAGCTACCCGCGTACACCGGGAGCACCCAATGCATGCCGGGTGCTACCTATTCATGCGAAAAGCTACCAGCATGCACTTAGAGCTTCCAATGCATACCAGTACTACCTACAGGTATGCACTAGGAGCTACCTAGGCAAGCTAGGTGCTACCTAGGCATGTCGGTAGCTACTAACATGCACCAAGAGCTTTTCTCCTCTTGTACTTCTCTTCTCTTCTTCCACTTCTCCTCTTCCTTTCTCATATAATAAAATGTAGTTTACTTATATATACATATATATATATATATATATTTGTAGAGAACTAATAAAGTGTTGATTACTAATTGATTTATTGTGGTTTGATTTTGTGGGCTCTTCTTCTACATCTTTGAGTCAACACAAACAAACGTCTTGAAGTAAGAGCTCAACACTTACATCTCTCTTGATGTTTTTCATTCTTATGATGCACCCCTGGGTTCTTGGGAGTTTTTTTAAAATTACTTATTTTGTAGCTTTATGCATAGAGTGTTGAGATATCGAGCTCATCTAGTGAGGCGGTGGACACTGATGACCCACCTGGGGGATAGGCCCCACGCTTACACCACTGGCATGGTTGGTGAGATCATGGGTGATGTGCAGTCAGTGGGATGACAAGCTGTGTGATAGTCATTCTAGAGACTGGCATAGTTATAGCACTAGCTCATTTAGTTGGGTTCACACTATAGAGAACCCTAGTATGTATTTGGTTGAGTACCTTTCATATTGTGTGTACTCTTATCTTTGTATATGGTGTGTTGAGTGTTGTGTGAAGAAGTAGAAGATTTTCAGCCTCTCACCTTATGTGTTCTCTTTTAGGGTTTTGTGAGTGTGTGTGTGTGTGCTTGCAAGAGCTCAAGCTCTCTTCTCCCCTGCATTTTTTCATGGTATCAGAGCCTGGTTCATGCTAAGGGCTGAGCTGCAAGCAAGAGAAGTACAGGAAGTGGTACGAGGGTAAGAACTTCATCTACTTTTCCCTATTTGTGTTGGCGACTACACCGTTGTCGAGAGATCTACGGGAGGCACCGACAAACGATCTCTGATTGAGGAGCTTTCTTCACGGGAGTAAAGCTATCGGACAATATATTTTGGGCCAAAAACGCATTTCGGGCAAGTTATGACTTTCGTTTTTCAGAAAGCAGGCGATTTTGAGCTCTACGGGTAAGTCATTGATTCTCTGCAGAACTCTGTTTTAAGAACTGCAGGAAGACAGATTGGCTGTGCAGACACCGTGTGTGCTACAAGGAGGTCAACATTTGCCATTGGGTGTATGTATGCACATTAATGTCACTGGTTGTGACATTTGAGTGTACTACATTACTGCTTGCAGAAAATACAACAATTTGTGCAGGACAAACCAGAGTGCTGTTTCTGGTAAATTGGTGTGTCTGGCAAGATGTCAAATGATGGCATAAACCAGATTGTTGCTGAGAAGCTTGATAAGAATAACTTCTATGCTTGGAGGTTCAGGCTGACAAATTGCATGATGGGAAAGGGTTACTGGGACTATATATAGAAGGTGAGCATAAAGAGGCACCGGAGATACCGGAGATCAATCCGACTACTACATATGTGAAAGAGTTCAAGGATTGGAACCAAGGAGCTAGAAAAGTTATGTATTGGCTCTCTATCAGTATACAAGACACCATGATTGGGCACATACAGGATGCCAAGTCCCCCAAGGAGGCGTGGGACACCTTGGTGAAACTCTATGAAACAAATACCAAGGCACGAAAGATATAGTTGAAGAATGAAGAGTGTCTATGAATGACTATGCATTGAAGATAAAGTGTATTGTGGAATCCCTTGCATCTATTGGTGTTTCAGTAGATGATGATGATAAGGTGGAAGTCTATCTATGTGGTCTCGGGCCATAATACGGTAGTATAATGATACACGTGGATGCTTTTATTGTGGTAAGCTTGGACATGTGCAGGCAGATTGTTATAAGAAGCAGACTGACATGCAAAATGGAAAATTATTGCAAAACAGCTATGCATCCTCGAGAAGAAACAATGAGGATAATGAAAGGTTGTTTGTTATGCAGCATGTTGTTAATGCCACGTCTGAAAATGTTGAAGCAGCACATAAAGATGATGTATAGTATGTTGATTCAGGTGCTTTGAACCACATGACAAGTCATGGGGGGAGTGGTTCAAGGAGATGAAAAACCTTGAAAGACCAGCTTTTGTGGAAACAGAGGATGACACTGCTCATCCAATTACCCATGGAGATGTGCCATTGTCTATACAGGATGGCAAAGTGAAGTACCTTGTAGATGTACTTCATGTTCCAAATATAACAAAGAATCTGGTTTCAGTCGGGCAAGATGTTGAGCAGGGTTTGCACGTTTGGTTTAACCCTGATGGTTGTTATGCTGAAGACTTTAAAGACAAGTGCAGATTGGTTGCAAAAGGTAACAGAGTGGGCATAATGTTTACGTTAAATGTAAACATGCCTGAAGTGAGTGCTATGATGTTTGCAAATGGTTCAGGAATTGTTGCAGACACAGACATTTGGCATAAAAGAATTGGACATGTGAATGTATAGAGAATGAAGTCTATGTAGACTAAAGGAATTGTGACAAGGCTGCCAAATTTTAAGGTTAAAGGTATGTAGAAAATATGTGAGGCAAGCCAATTTGGAAAGCAAACAAAACATGTATTTCTACGAAACAGAAATATGAGCAGAAATGCACTAGATGTTGTGCATTTAGATGTATGGGGTCCTACGAAGACCATGTCTATGGGAGGCTGCAGGTATTATGTGACATTTATTTGATGACCATTCACTCACTTTAAAAATTTCAGAGTTATGGTTGAAAAGCAAACAGGGAAATATATAAAGTGCCTAAGGCCAGATGATGGAGGGGGAGAGTACTTCTCCAATGAGTTCCTTGAATTTCTAAAGAAGAATGGTATTCAGAGACAGTTTACATCCACATACACTCCGCAGCAGCAAAGTGGAGTTGCTGAGCAGAAATGTAAGATTCCTCCCCCACCCCCTCTTTGATGTCTAGTATCTTTCCCTCTAGTCAATCCCTCTTCAGAAATATAAAGACCTTGTTTCTAACTATTTTAACCTAGAGAGAGAAAATATTCTAGAGAGAGAATATTCAAATTTTGAATATTTTTGGATAGAAAAATATCTCTTATAATTAAGATGAATTCCCCTGAAATAGAAATTCAAAAAGAATTTTCCAATGTGCAATTGGAATTAATTGGAAATGTGTGTAAAGGACCTTAGCCTAAGGGTCTAGATTTTCATAAATCTTTACTATGGTCCAATTAAGGTTCCTATGGGCCAATAGCATCAATCCATGTGTAGGGAGGAGATAAATCCAATTTGTAAAAAAGAAGATACCCAAAAATGAGTAAATGCTCACATAAGGTGAAGAGTTGAAAATGTACAAGGTTTATTAGTAAAAAACTATGAGCAATATTAAAAATATGAGATATTTTGGGTATAATGATTTTATTATGACACATATGTAAGGAAGGGGAGTCCCTTAAATGCTCACATAAGATGAAGAGTTGAAAATGTACAAGGTTTATTAGTAAAAAACTATGAGCAATATTAAAAATATGAGATATTTTGGGTATAATGATTTTATTATGACACATATGTAAGGAAGGGGTGTCCCTTAAATGCTCACATAAATGAAGAGTTGAAAATGTACAAGGTTTATTAGTAAAAAACTATAAGCAATATAAAAATATGAGATATTTTGAGTGTAAGGATTCCATTTTTGACACATCAGTAAAGAAAAGGAGGGCCTTCAATGAGGTGCCTAAAACACATGCTTAAATGAGTTTTAAAATCATAAAAGTTGAGATTTTTCATCTCTCCTCTCTCCTCATTCAAGTCTAGTTCCAAAAAGTTAGCTTAACTGACCTAAAAATGGTCAAAAAGTGACCAAACTGACTTGGAAAATTCTAGAATCAATTTGTTTGGTTAGGAGCTCAAATTTTCCTATAAATAGAAGCCTCCCCTTGTTGAAAAAAATATAGTGTCTTATGCATAGTTACTCTACTCCACCTTAGCCAAGAACTGTGAATTCTTTAATAATTCACTAGTTTTTGACACTTCCCTTTTCTTCAATTTCCATTGGTGGCTCCATCAACATACTAAAACAATTGATTGGTTGGGGGTCTCTACCGTGAATAAAGAATCAAGCAAATTGTAAGGTAAGTATGGTGAATTTTGATTTTTTTCTATAATGTTTCTCTCTTCTCAACCGCTCTCAAGCTTGAGAAGCTTAATTGGTATGGTTTTTGAATGTTATTTAAGTTAATTAATTAATTATAGTAAAGAATTACGTAAATTTTCATTTATGTTTAATTCTAATGGTTTTTTTTCTCTCTCTCACAAATTAATGGTTTTTCTTTATCTATGCTTTATTTTTTTAAGGGTTAATGATCCAATTAGGGATCATTCTAATCATTCCCTAAAAGATAAGTCTTATTTTTTTAAAAAAATAATTGAGATTATCAGTTATAGTAGCGGAGCTATGGCAAAATTTTATAAAAATTTACACATAAAATAATTTTATTCAAAGCATAAAAAGAAGATTTCCTACCATATTCTAGGAATTATCATCCTAGATTAATTGAATGAATTTCATTAGAATCATGAGGGAATTGAATTTATATATTATGCATAAAGGATAAATTTTATATCAAAAGTATTACTTTTATCATTTTCATTTTATGCATAGAAGTATGCATAATGGATAAAATTTTATATCAAAAGTGTTACTTTTAGCATAATTGAACCTCATGCATAGAGGTATGCATAAAAGATAAGAATTTTATTATAAAAGTGTTACTTTTAATATAATTGAATTTCATGCATAGAGGTATGCATAGAAGATAAATATTTTATTATAAAAGTGTTACTTTTAACATAATTGAATTTCATGCATAGAGGTATGCATAAAAGATAAATATTTTATTATAAAAGTGTTACTTTTAACATAATTGAATTTCATACATAGAGGTATGCATAAAAGATGAATATTTTATTATTTTATTATAAAACTGTAAAGAAAAAATAATTATTTTATTATAAAAAGTTATTTTTATCATATTCAATTTCGTGCATAGAAATGAAAAAAATAATAAATAAATTATTATTTTATTATAAAAATATTACAAAAAATAAATAAATAATAATAATTATTTTATTATAAAAGTGTTACTTTTATCACAATTGATATTCTTGCATAGAGGTATGCATAAAGGATGAGTTAGGATGTGATAAGAGGTATATGAGATGTGATAAGAGGTGTATGAGATGTGATAAGATGAGATAAGATGCATATGAGATGAGTTAGGATGTGATAAGATGAGTTAGGATGTGATAAGAGGTGTATGAGATGTGATAAGAGGTGTATGAGATGTGATAAGATGAGATAAGATGCATATGAGATGAGTTAGGATGTGATAAGAGGTGTATGAGATGTGATAAGAGGTGTATGAGATGTGATAAGATGAGATAAGATGCATATGAGATGAGTTAGGATGTGATAAGAGGTGTTAGGATGTGATAAGAGGTGTATGAGATGTGATAAGAGGTGTATGAGATGTGATAAGATGCATATGAGATGAGTTAGGATGTGATAAGAGGTGTATGAGATGTGATAAGATGAGTTAAGATGTGATAGGAAGTGTATGAGATGTGAAAAGATGAGATAAGAAATGTATGTGATGAGATAAGATGAATATGGGTTGTGATAGGGTGAGAATGGATGTGATGAAAAAGAATAGATGAGAAGGCGTATGGGGTTATATGAATGGGAATGAGGAAATGGTGTATGGATGTGTATGTATGGATGTATGCATGTAGATGTGAGTGTGAATGTGGATGTATGGATCTAAATGAGGATGTCGATGTAGAGGTATGGATGTAGATGTGGATGTATGGATGTGGAGGTGGATATATGTATGGATGTGAATATATGATATGTGATGTGAAGGAATCTGAAATGATGAGATGGAAAATGAGGTGATGGGATGAGTACACATATAACTGGAATGTGGAATAAGCAATGTGGATTGATGAGGGATAATGTGGAAAAATGTGAGTTAATATAGAAACTGTATTTTGTGACTGTTTGTAAATGCTGTTTGTAAATGACTGTTTTATGTCAAGATTGCTGGGAAAGCATTGTGACCATCTTATGATTAAGGTCGTGGAGACCTAACTGATAAAGTTGCAACTGCTGACGGAGAGTCAATGGAGGACGTCTCGTGTAGCAAGGTCGGCCGAGGTCTTGACCAGCATCGGTGCAATTAAAATGGTGAGCTTCCGGTACGGTGGATGAGGGGCCAAGGAAGCGGCCTATGAGTGAAGTGCTAGGTCACCTGCGAAGGATCCTAGAGGGTGCTGACCATATGGTGCTCGGGCTCTGGGTCGCCCAGGATACCCACGCATGCTATTAGAACAAGGAGTAAGAATTGTTTTCTGAGATCGGGCATGGATCTGGTTGATTGACCTTGCTGGTCTTCAATGGATGAGTCCATGGCTCCTTATATGGATCTGTTGGTTGATCTTGCTGATCTTCAACGAGAGTCCATCTTGATAAGTGATTATATTGACGAGTTTTATGGGCTAGGGATTAGGAAACGGCCCCTGAGTGGACAGGTGGTGAGCGTCCTAGTTGCCAATGATGCCATAGATACTCTGATGAAGGAATGATGGGAAAATTGAGAATCAACTGGATAAATTGGAAGATGGTGATCAGTGATACTATGGTTTCATTAAAGGATTGTTTAAACTGGTTGAATCTGTAAAAAGGCAATTTCATATTGGGTGTGTGAGTGGTGTGACTAGTTTTATTTTGCATGAACATCCGGCTAGGGGGCCTTGGAACTCTTTTCCTTGGTACCCGGGACAAAACCTAACCAAGTTCTTAATTGGATCCCATCACTACAGTGGTTGGGCGGTTGGCTAACCCATGGGACTGGGATGGGGTTAGGCTGGACTGATGGATCCGTAAAACGAGACTCAAACTTTTGTTTTTACGATAGAAAAAACATAAATCCCGGACAGTAACTGTTCTATGGATAGGAATCAACGGCTGTGCCTCTTGAATGGGAAAAAAAGCGTTGATCCCAATGATCCAAGTGCAAGTTTCTTCCTTGATCTGACCAAGTATCTTATAGATGTAATTGGATCAGCTCGATCAGAAATGATCTTGACTACGTTAGAGTAAAAAGTTAACCTGGTGGAATCGCCTGTACTTTCCAGTAAAGGAAGTTTTTCTAGGTTCGGTTTTGGAACAACCGACGGATTAGTCTCTTATCCGGATATCCGTGGTTTGGGCGAGGCCCCGAGTGTGGGACCCCTGTCCCACGCGAGAAGTGCTACTTCCGCTGCTAGTACCCCGAATCCGTTGCTCGGTGGGAACAGGGATCTTACAGTTGGTATCAGAGCATTTGGTTAATAAAGATCAACTAAGAAGACAAATATATCAAAAATTTATCAAGAAACACAAAAAGGTTATAATTGTGTGAGATAATTCATACAATTTGATATTCAAATTGAAATTCGTAATTTGGTAGTTGGGTCTTCAGATGGAAGTACCGCAATTATATAGAATCCCTGACTTACTTGAGTCCTAGACATGATAGTATTTACCTTATAATTCCAAGGGCCGTGACTACCCGTATATACCGAGAGTATACTGCAGCTCTTTACTGACAGTATATACGAGTAAATCTAAGACTTGAAATTATAAGCATTAATGCTATCCAGATGATGATTTCGAATGTGATTGATATGATTTTTAATTCTGTTTGAGAATTGATGAATTGATTTGGATTCTGATTGAAAATTCTGATTGAAAAATGATGATTAGTTGAAATATAATGAAACCACAATGAGCGGGAATGCGACGAGTCCCTGTGATGATATTCATGACTAGAATGATGATAATGAATTCAGCAAATCACTATGAGATTAGTGGGTTGTGCTGTCAGATTGCTACTGTTAATACTTGACCGGTAGATCAAGTTAAGGGATGTCAAATTGACAACTTGCTTGACTGAAATTTTCGTGGAGGAATGTTCCGAAGGAAACTTTTCGGTCTAATGGACCATTATCATGTTAAAGATATGAATGATATGATCTGAATGAATTGTTATTTAATGATGAGTTCTATATAAGGGATATTTATCCCAGTGTTCTGTTGGGTTGACCTGAATATAAGGAACCCCAAAATAAAATTGGATCTTAAGAAAAAGAGATGTCCTCTACCTTGCGAGATGAGGACATCTCGCACTTTTTAAGTGGGATAAAATGTAAGATTCCTCCCCAGCCTTCGAGGTATATAGGAGTAAGAATCTCCCTTTCTGATCTTATAATTATTCCCTCTCTAAAATAAAAGAAAGTTTCTGTTTAAAAAAAAAGGAAGACCCTTTCCCTAGAATACTTCTCAGGAGTCCCACCTGTTTTAAGGATTCAGAACAATGAGTTCAGAAGTGAAAATCGGTGTTTTGGATACCAAGGTTTTTGGTTTTCATTCGAGTATGGCCCAAAAAGAGTTCTTTATCTCTTGGGGAGTATAAGAAGTTATCCCCGAGATATTGTGACCCTTATATCCAAATTCAATGAAAGTAGGTGACTTAGCCTACAAGCTTCTTTTATCTCCTCATCTCAAAGTTCTTAATATAGAAAAATATGCCAAACCCAAATCATGGAAAGACGGTAAAACTTCAGTGGCAAGTTACCGTTGGCTTCTAAGTTATGCTAGCTCCTTCCTTTATATAAGTCGTAACTTTTACTTGTCGCTCACCGCAATCTTACTCCCATCAATCTCCTTTCTTTCTTAATCTCCTTCATGGCCTGGCAACAAGAACTAGTTTTATCCATAATGATTCCTCACCTTCAAGACGCAAGTGAGTCTGTGAAGAAGGATTTTATAGAACAGTATGAGCGCTCACTTTTCCCTCACTTGGGAACTTCTATAGCGCAGACCAAATGGCGGACCTATCAAGACATAACTAGGGTAACACCCTGGGGTCAGCAACATTTTCGTAATAATGTCCGCTTGGCCATGGCTATTGAAGCTTTGGGATTGGGTCCCCGATACTAATGCGTTATGAGATCAAGGCATCTTGGGTTTTCTGAGCGGGTCTTCTTACTGGCGTGTTTTCTTCCTCATGAGAAGATATGCCTTTACCCCGTTTTTGGCTTGCCTCTTAGAGGTCCTTTTGTTAGGTCACCTCATACCACTAAGATAGGTGCGGCAATAACCAACAGAATTATTCCCATAGATGAGTTACCTTATACTTGTGCAGCTTGTGAGTGCTGCTTTTGTGACCATATGATGGACGGGCTTATGGAAGTGTAAAGAGTTATTCTATCTTTACTGTATGAGTTCCGAGAATGAATAAAGTTTAAATCTTGTTCTTATCTTACTCTCTTTGAGATTTTTCTTGGTGGTTAATCTTGATTAAAATTTTTCTCTAAGTCTCATATTCGTGCATCTTACGAAATTACCCTAGTTTGCGAGATGAGGACATCTCGCGTTTTTTAAGTGGGGTAGAATGTAAGACTCCTCCCCCACCCCCTTTTTGATGTCTAGTATCTTTCCCTGTAATCAATCCCTCTTCAGAAATATAAAGACCTTGTTTCTAACTATTTTAACCTAGAGAGAGAAAATATTCTAGAGAGAGAATATTCAAAATTTGAATATTTTTGGATAGAAAAATATCTCTTATAATTAAGATGAATTTCCCTGAAATAGAAATTCAAAAAGAATTTTCCAATGTGCAATTGGAATTAATTGGAAATGTGTATAAAGGACCTTAGCCTAAGGGTCTAGATTTTCATAAATCTTTAGAATATGGTCCAATTAAGGTTCCTATGGGCCAATAGCATCAATCCATGTGTAGGGAGGAGATAAATCCAATTTGTAAAAAAGAAGATACCCAAAAATGAGTAAATGCTCACATAAGGTGAAGAGTTGAAAATGTACAAGGTTTATTAGTAAAAAACTATGAGCAATATTAAAAATATGAGATATTTTGGGTATAATGATTTTATTATGACACATATGTAAGGAAGGGGAGTCCCTTAAATGCTCACATAAGATGAAGAGTTGAAAATGTACAAGGTTTATTAGTAAAAAACTATGAGCAATATTAAAAATATGAGATATTTTGGGTATAATGATTTTATTATGACACATATGTAAGGAAGGGGAGTCCCTTAGATGCTCACATAAGATGAAGAGTTGAAAATGTACAAGGTTTATTAGTAAAAAACTATGAGCAATATAAAAATATGAGATATTTTGAGTGTAAGGATTCCATTTTTGACACATCAGTAAGGAAAAGGAGGGCCTTCAATGAGGCGCCTAAAACACATGCTTAAATGAGTTTTGTAATCATAAAAGTTGAGATATTTCATCTCTCCTCTCTCCTCATTCAAGTCTAGTTCCAAAAAGTTAGCTTAACCGACCTAAAAATGGTCAAAAAGTGACCAAACTGACTTGGAAAATTCTAGAATCAATTTGTTTGGTTAGGAGCTCAAATTTTCCTATAAATAGAAGCCTCCCCTTGTTGAAAAAAATATAGTGTCTTATGCATAGTTACTCTACTCCACCTTAGCCAAGAACTGTGAATTCTTTAATAATTCACTAGTTTTTGACACTTCCCTTTTCTTCAATTTCCATTGGTGGCTCCATCAACATACTAAACCAATTGATTGGTTGGGGGCCTCTACCGTGAATAAAGAATCAAGCAAATTGTAAGGTAAGTATGGTGAATTTTGATTTTTTTCTATAATGTTTCTCTCTTCTCAACCCCTCTCAAGCTTGAGAAGCTTAATTGGTATGGTTTTTGAATGCTATTTAAGTTAATTAATTAATGATAGTAAAGAATTACGTAAATTTTCATTTATGTTTAATTCTAATGGTTTTTTTTCTCTCTCTCACAAATTAATGGTTTTTCTTTATCTATGCTTTATTTTTTTAAGGGTTAATGATCCAATTAGGGATCATTCTAATCATTCCCTTAAAGATAAGTCTTATTTTTTTAAAAAATAATTGAGATTATTAGTTATAGTAGCGGAGCTATGGCAAAATTTTATAAAAGCTTACACATAAAATAATTTCATTCAAAGCATAAAAAGAGGATTTCCTACCATATTCTAGGAATTTTCATCCTAGATTAATTGAATGAATTTCATTAGAATCATGAGGGAATTGAATTTATATATTATGCATAAAGGATAAATTTTATATCAAAAGTATTACTTTTATCATTTTTATTTTATGCATAGAAGTATGCATAATGGATAAAATTTTATATCAAACGTGTTACTTTTAGCATAATTGAATTTCATGCATAGAGGTATGCATAAAAGATAAAAATTTTATTATAAAAGTGTTACTTTTAATATAATTGAATTTCATGCATAGAGGTATGCATAGAAGATAAATATTTTATTATAAAAGTGTTACTTTTAACATAATTGAATTTCATGCATAGAGGTATGCATAAAAGATAATTATTTTATTATAAAAGTGTTACTTTTAACATAATTGAATTTCATACATAGAGGTATGCATAAAAGATGAATATTTTATTATTTTATTATAGAACTGTAAAGAAAAAATAATTATTTTATTATAAAAAGTTATTTTCATCATATTGAATTTCGTGCATAGAAATGAAAAAATAATAAATAAATTATTATTTTATTATAAAAATATTACAGAAAAAAAATAAATAATAATAATTATTTTATTGTAAAAGTGTTACTTTTATCACAATTGATATTCTTGCATAGAGGTATGCATAAAGGATGAGTTAGGATGTGATAAGATGAGCTAGGATGTGATAAGAGGTGTATGAGATGTGATAAGAGGTGTATGAGATGTGATAAGATGAGATAAGATGCATATGAGATAAGTTAGGATGTGATAAGATGAGTTAGGATGTGATAAGAGGTGTATGAGATGTGATAAGAGGTGTATGAGATGTGATAAGATGAGATAAGATGCATATGAGATGAGTTAGGATGTGATAAGAGGTATTAGGATGTGATAAGAGGTGTATGAGATGTGATTAGAGGTGTATAAGATGCATATGAGATGAGTTAGGATGTGATAAGAGGTGTATGAGATGTGATAAGAGGTGTATGAGATGTGATAAGATGAGATAAGATGCATATGAGATGAGTTAGGATGTGATAAGAGGTGTTAGGATGTGATAAGAGGTGTATGAGATGTGATAAGAGGTGTATGAGATGTGATAAGATGAGTTAAGATGTGATAGGAAGTCTATGAGATGTGAAACGATGAGATAAGAAATGTATGTGATGAGATAAGATGAATATGGGTTGTGATAGGGTGAGAATGGATGTGATGAAAAAGAATAGATGAGAAGGCGTATGGGGTTATATGAATGGGAATGAGGAAATGGTGTATGGATGTGTATGTATGGATGTATGCATGTAGATGTGAGTGTGAATGTGGATGTATGGATCTAAATGAGGATGTCGATATAGAGGTATGGATGTAGATGTGGATGTATGGATGTGGAGATGGATATATGTATGGATATGAATATATGATATGTGATGTGAAGGAATCTGAAATGATGAGATGGAAAATGATGTGATGGGATGAGTACACATATAACTGGAATGTGGAATAAGCAATGTGGATTGATGAGGGATAATGTGGAAAAATGTGAGTTAATATAGAAACTGTATTTTGTGACTGTTTGTAAATGACTGTTTTATGTCAAGATTGCTGGGAAAGCATTGTGACCATCTTATGATTAAGGTCTTGGAGACCTAACTAATAAAGTTGCAACTGCTGACGGAGAGTCAATGGAGGACGTCTCGCGTAGCAAGGTCGGTCGAGGTCTTGACCAGCCTCGGTGCGATTAAAATGGTGAGCTTCCGGTACGGTGGATGAGGGGCCAAGGAAGCGGCCTATGAGTGAAGCGCTAGGTCACCTGCCAAGGATCCTAGAGGGTGTTGACCATACGGTGCTCGGGCTCTGGGTCGCCCAGGATACCCACGCGTGCGTCGAGGAAGATATTGGAACAAGGAGTAAGAATTGTTTTCTGAAATCGGGCATGGATCTGGTTGATTGACCTTGCTGGTCTTCAATGGATGAGTCCATGGCTCCTTATATGGATCTGTTGGTTGATCTTGCTGATCTTCAACGAGAGTCCATCTTGATAAGTGATTATATTGACGAGTATTATGGGCTAGGGATTAGGAAACGGCCCCTGAGTGGACAGGTGGTGAGCGTCCTAGTTGCCAATGATGCCATAGATACTCTGATGAAGGAATGATGGGAAAATTGAGAATCAACTGGATAAATTGGAAGATGGTGATCAGTGATACTATGGTTTCATTAAAGGATTGTTTTAAACTGGTTGAATCTGTAAAAAGGCAATTTCATATTGGGTGTGTGAGTGGCGTGACTAGTTTTATTTTGCATGAACATCCGGCTAGGGGGCCTTGGAACTCTTTTCCTTGGTACCCGGGACAAAACCTAACCAAATTCTTAATTGGATCCCATCACTACAGTGGTTGGGCGGTTGGCTAACCCATGGGACTGGATGGGGTTAGGCTGGACTGATGGATCCATAAATCGAGACTCAAACTTTTGTTTTTACGATAGAAAAAAAATAAATCCCGGACAGTAACTGTTCTGTGCCTCTTGAATGGGAAAAAAAGCGTTGATCCTAATGATCCAAGTGCAAGTTTCTTCCTTGATCTGACCAAGTATCTTATAGATGTAATTGGATCAGCTCGATCAGAAATGATCTTGACTACGTTAGAGTAAAAAGTTATCCTGGTGGAATCGCCCGTACTTTCCGGTAAAGGAAGTTTTTCTAGGTTCGGTTTTGGAACAACCGATGGATTAGTCTCTTATCCGGATATCCGTGGGCGAGGCCCCGAGTGTGGGATCCCTGTCCCGCGCAAGAAGTGCTACTTTCGCTGCTAGTACACCGAATCCGTTGCTCGGTGGGAACAGGGATCTTACAAGAAAAACAAGCACATTGCTGAGATTACGCGAGCATTGATGGAAGAGAAGAATATGCCGCATAGCTATTGGGCTGAGGCTATTTCTACAGCAGTTTACATCATGAATAGAACTCCTACTGCAGCCATACATGATGTAACTCCAGAGGAGAGGTTTACTGGCAGAAAACCTGATTTGTCTCATCTGAAAGTCTTTGGATGCATTGCATATGTGCATGTGCCAGATGAGCTGAGATCTAAGTTGGATCCAAAAGTTGAAAAATGTGTGTTTATTGGATATTCCCTTGAGCAAAAGGGATACAGGTGTTATAACCTTGCTACACGTGAGTTGAGGGTAAGCAGGGATGTTGTTTTTGATGAGATGAGCAGCTGGTATGCTGCTGAAAAAGAAGCTATTGGGGATGATGTGAGTGGAAATGTGGTTGCACAAAATGCAAGTCAGCAATCACAGTCTTTGATAGACCATGGAGTGGCAGGCTACGTCATAATACTAGTCCTGCAAATGTGATTAGTACATCACATAAAGGCAAAGAGAAAGTGGTTGAGCCCCTTAGTATGCCTGACATTTCTGCAGGGGTGTGAGATCCCTCTGCCCCCTCCGCGCATCGAAACTCCGGTAGCTGGTAGGCGAAAGCAACCCCCTCATGTGCGGGGCAGGGTTTCTCACTCGGGGCCTCGCCCACGAATGTCTGAGCATGAGACTAGGCTGGTGGTCACTCCGAAAACCAAAACTGGGAAAATTTTGCATGCCCGGAAAGCAAGGACGATTCCACCTTTTTGAATTTTCTTAACGACTTATTATAACGAGATCAAATCTAAACTATCCTTCACCTGAATAAACCAGATAGAAGGAAACTATCACTGATATAATTTGATCATCTGAGCGATTTCAACGCGTTTTTCCTAATCAAGATCACGCACAGCCGTTGATCCACTCAATTGAGAAAATTATAAGGGAATTAACTAACTACTCGAATCCTAGCGTAATCCTAATATTTTTCAGTTTGATTATTAAAACTCTACTAATTCTAGCCTAACCCCATCCGGCCCATGGGTTAGCCACCACCCTATCACTGGACCAACAAGTACTCACCCACCCATAATTGAAATGCATTTCTTAACTTTAGCTTTAGAAAACAGATACGCACACACTCCCCTTTAAAACTTTAATATAAAAATAAGCCATTGACAAAACAGATATGATCATAAATTTTCATAATTCAAAATTTCCATTCAATCCCTTGTTTCACAAAAGCAGTACCACTCTGGACTCTCCGTTGGGACCAGCTAGTCAGCAACGAGATCCAGTAACAGATTACAATAATCACTTTATCAACATACATATATATATCTTCCTCGACATACGTATGGGTGTCCTAAGCACCGCGAGCTCGTGCATCGCCTGATCAGAACCCTCCAGGATCCTCCTTAGGTGTCCTGGTACTTCACTCAGGGACCGCTTCGTCGGCCCTCACCCATTGTACCGGAATCACACCATTTTTCACCATACCCAGGCTGGTCAAGACCTGGGCAGGTTTTTGCTGCATGAGTTGTTCCTCGAACACTCCCCGCCAGTTGTTGCAACCGAACTTCCCTTAGATAAACAAATATGCCAAATGCTCCCTCCAGCATTCTGGCGTAAGACAGTCCTTTAAGAAAACAGGGTTTCTATGCAAGTTTTCAGTTTTGATTTTGTTTGAAAACCATGAATAATCTTAAATCCGTATCCCAATACTTCTAGATCCAGGTCTGAATTTTAAACAAAATTCCTTGAATTTTGTTAGCTTGATCCTCAGATCAAAATCAAAAGTCTTAACTTAGTTTCACATTCGGTGGGAGATTTGAGTACATTTTTTCTAAACTGGGTACATCGTCATTGATTGAAATTGACGAAGGAATTAGGTCTTGGTCAATAGTCTGAATCAGAGTTTGGGTCTGGAAAGGTTCTTCCTAAACTATCTTTCTCGAAAGGTACTATTTTAATTTCTCTTTTTCTAAATTTTATTCGATGAATATTTGCTTATAGATTTCTAAAACATGAATTTCTTATGAGGAATAAAATAATCATTTATCTCGATCTTCCACTTTGATAGTTTAATTGAATTTTCTCATTACCATCTTAGTGAATATGAAACGGTAGCATTTCCTCACACATTATCTACTTATTCATTTTTCCAATTTTCGCAAAAATTAAACAGAGGATTAAGAGAGCCCTTATTTGAATATAATCATTCTTTATGCATCTATTTATGCATAAAATCTAATTCTGCTGCAAGTCACACTTTTATTATCATAAAAATCATTTATGATGATAATCACTCTTTTAATATGAAAGAATTTCTTTTATGCATCCATTTATGCATAAAAATCATTTAGGATGAAAATCACTCTTTTAATATAAAAGAATTTCTTTTATGCATCCATTTATGCATAAAAATCATTTATGATGAAAATCACACTTTTAATATAAAAAATATATATCTTTTATGCATACAAATCATGATGAAAATCACTCTTTTAATATAAAAGAATTTCTTCTATGCATCCATTTATGCATAAAAATAATTTATGTGATGAAAATCACACTTTTAATATAAAAAATATCTTTTATGCATAAGTTTATTCATACAAATTATTTATGATAAAAATCACTCTTAATCATTTATGATGAAAATCACTCTTTTAATATAAAAGAATTTCTTTTATGCATCCATTTAAGCATAAAAATCATTTATGATGAAAATCACACTTTTAATTAAAAAAAATATTTTATGCATATCTCTATGCATACAAATCATTTATGATGAAAATCACTCTTTCAATATAAAAGAATATCTTTTATGCATAAAAATCATTTATGATGAAAATCACTCTTTTAATATAAAAGAATTTCTTTTATGCATCCATTTATGCATAAAAATCATTTATAATGAAAATCACACTTTTAATATAAATAAAAATATCTGTTATGCATATCTTTATGCACACAAATCATTTATGATGAAAATCACTCTTTTAATATAAAAGAATTTCTTTTATGCATCCATTTATGCATAAAAATCATTTATGATGAAAATCACACGTTTAATATAAAAATATAATCTTTTATGCATATATTTATGCATAGAAATCATTTATGATGAAAATCATTCTTTTAATATAAAAAAATTTCTTTTATGCATAAAAATCATTTATGATAAAAATCACACTTTTAATATAAAAATAATAATCTTTTATGCATACAAATCCTTGGTTGATAAAAATCACTCTTTTAATAAAAAAATATCTTTTATGCATAGAAATCCATTTATGATGAAAATAACACTTAATCAAAATAAAAAAATTAAATATGCTCCCTTCTATGCATAGAATTTAATTCTAAAGAAAGTAACATTTTTTAATAAAATATTTTGAGTATACATTTTTCTATACCTAGGATGAAAAATAACATTTTAAGAATACATATACGATGGGAATCACTCTTTTTGAATAAAAAAGTAAAACTTTTTTTTCATAATTTTAGAAAAATTTACCATAACTTCCTTTATATGGCTGACCATTTTTTAATTTTTAACTCTCTAAAATTAATTAGAAGTTCACCAAGAGTATTTAAATCATTCTAATGTAAACATTTTCTACTTTATCAAAGAGAAACATTATGAAAAACTTGATTTTATCCATTAATCATTCATCTAGGATAAAGAATGGTTGGATTTACTAAAGAAGAGAGGGGAATGCCTTTTTTCAATGAGGCATAACATCATATTCAATTTAGAGAAGACAAAAAATCATAAAAAACCATAAAATGAGTAGAAAAGAGAAGAATCTCCAACTTACGAAGGAATTTGAGAGCTTTCCTTTGGCTTGATGGTTTGATGGTTCTAGTCTTGTTGAAACAAGAGTGGCCACCAATCTTTAGAAGAGGGAAGGTCAAAAAACTAATGAATTATGAGCAAATTCACAGTTTTTTGGTTCTTGGGAGAAGTAGGGTAACAGTGCAAAAACACTATTAACCTTCAACAAAGGGGAAGGCTTCTATTTATAGGAAAAAGTGAGCTTCTAACCAAGCCAACTGATTCTAGAATTTTCCAGATCAATTTGGTCAATTTTTAACCATTTTTGGGTCAGTTTAGTCCACTTTTTGGATCTAGTTGAAACAAGAGAGAGGAGAGATAAAAATATCTCATTATTTGGGAGTTTAAAACTCTCCCACACATGTGAAATAGGCACCTCCTTCATGAGGGGAATTCCCCCATACTGAGGTGTCAAAAATGCATCATTTCATGTAAATATCTCTCTTTTTTAACTATTAACCTTGTCCTTAGTCAACTCTTCATCCTATGTGAGTATTTACTCATTTTTGGGGGATTTTATTTTTATTCTTCTATTTATCTCCTTCCTACATTTGGATGAATCTTATTGGTCCATAGGAACCTTAATTTAAAAATTTTTGAAAATCTGGACCCCTAGGATAATGCCTCTTGAACAGATTTTACTTAATTTCTAAATTTTGAACTTTTATTTTAGGGGAACTTATTTTAATAAGATGAGATATTTTTCTATCCAAAAATATTTAAAAACTGAATTACCACTCTCTAGAAGATTTTCTCTCTCTAGGCCAAAACTGGTAGAAACAAGATCTTTTATATTTCTGAAGAGGGATTTGATTACAGGGGAAGATGCTGGACATCTTGAGAGGCTCGGGAGGAATCTTACATTCTCTCCCACTTTAAAAATGCGAGATTTTCTCATCTCGCAAACCGGGGGTAATGTCGCAAACAGATCGACTTCATTCTCCCAGGTGGCATCTTCAAAAGGTTAGAACTTCCATTTTACCACTAATTTTTCGAGAATTTTGTTCCTGAGAATCTTTTCTCGAACATCAAGAATTTCTTCAGATTGGAGTTCCATCTACTCTTGGGTTGAAGAGGTTAGGATTTCATCATCAAGTACATGATTTGGGCTTGGCACATTTTTCTTTAGAAGGCTTACATGAAATACATTATTAACTTTGAGATGATGAGGCAGAAGAAGCTCGTAGGCTAAGTCACCTACCTTATTTGTAATCAAATATGGCTCATAATATCTGGGGATAACTTCTTGTACTTCCCAAGAGATAGAGAACTTCTTTTGGGCCGTACTCTAATGAAGACCATATCCGCTTCTTCAAACTTTCTATCTGTCCTTTTCTTATTTGCATACTTCTTCTGTCGATCCTGTGCAGCTTTAATATCTTTACGAATTAACTGCATCTGCTGCTCCATGTCGTCAAGCATCTGTTTGGACATCTCGACCCTAATCAATGGGTCGGACCAAGTTAATGGAGTTAAGCAATCTTGTCCATACAGAGCTTTAAAAGGGCTCATCCCGATACTTCGGTGATAAGAAGCATTGTAGGCGAGCTCGACTAGGTGCAGATAGCTTAGCCACTTCTTGGGTTCCCTGCCACACAGCATGACTAAATTATATCTTCGATTACTTGGTTTACCCTTTCAGTTTGACCATTGGTCTCAGGGTGATAAGTTGTGCTGAGATGCAAGAAAGTTTCCACTACTTCGAAAAATGCAGTCCAGAACCTTGAAGTAAATTTAGGATCTCGATCACTTACTATTCTCCTGGGTAGGCCATGCAATCTGAAGATTTCTTTGAGGAACACTCTGGCCACATCCACTGCAGTGTAGGTTTCTTTTACTGGGATCAGATGGGCAACTTTGGTTAGTCTGTCAACTACCACGAAAATGGAGTTATAACCTGATTGCACTGAAGGTAATCCAGTAATAAAATCCATATACTGATACATTCCCACTTCATCTGGGGGATGTCCAATGGATGTAACTTCCCAGGCATTTTTACTCTTTCAGCTTTGACTTTCTGGCATGTCAGACATTGACGTACATGATTCAGTACATCCTTTTTCATACCAGGCCAAAAGAAGCTTTTCTTTACAGACATGTAGGTTTTGATGAAATCTAGATGTCCTGCTATAAGGCTATCATGGGCTTCCTTCATAATTTGATCCTTGGTTCCCTCATCATTGGGAATGCATAGCCTACAATTATAATACATAATGCCATCATCCAGGCTGTACCCTTGAACTCTGTTCAACTCCTGAGGAGTTTTGCTTTCCTGCATAAGTAGGGTAGGAATAGGCCCAAAGAATCTATCCTGCATGATCTTCTCTCTTGCTTTGATAATCAAAGGATTGTTGAGATTCAAGCTCGATGTCAGTGTGAGCCAGCTATGCTATGTGCTGGCAGATTAGGTAGGAACATGTGTGAGACATAAATGACCGCGTGTCCAGCTGGTCATAGTGTGTGGACATTAGCTAGGGTTAGTAGAGTGTGGACACAACTTATTGTGTGTTGTGTGGATTATGGATTAGTGCATTATGCTTTGTGTGAGAGTGGACATGGCTTCCCTCTATGGTTAGGGTTTGCAATAGACATTAGGGTTTGCTCCTGTGTGTTTGTCTCCTCCTCCTCTACCGTTCTTTCAACATGGTATCAGAGCCTTGTGCTGTTTATTAGGGTTTATGAGTGAGTGAGTGAAGAGGGAGAAGAAGAAGCTGTGAAAAGAAGCTGTGAAGCTACCATTGGAGCTGTGAAGCTTGGAGCACACCAAATACTATCAGATCTGGAAGCTAGGCCTACCGGGTAAGGTCTTCTAAACATCCTTGAGCGGATTGCAGGTGAAACAGGCAAAAGCAAAGCAAAATAGAGCAAAAAAAAGCAAAGAAAAATTCTGGTTTTTGAAGGTTTCCATTAAAGCTTGGGAACATTGATGTATGGTGGAAATACAAGTGATTCTAGCAAAAGACATATGTATTTGACAAAGAGGGATGTATTGGCAACCCATGTGCAAGACTTGAACAAAATTTGGAGCACTTTACATGCATTTAATTGAGTGAAATTACTGGTTTTTTGAGCTCACACAAAACAGAGAAAAGGAAGCCAAAATTTGATGAAATTGGAGCATGTATTTGGTAAAAATCAAAGCATTGATGGGTCACACATATGCCTAGGTGTGTTGGGAACTCAAATACATCATCAAATAGAACTTCAATCACTCCCAAAGGGCCCTACAGCAGGCGGCGCAGCCCATACAGAGGAAACAGGGCAGAAATCTGGTTTTTTGACTACGAGGAGATCAATTTCTCATTAGTTGATTGATATCTTCCACAAATTTCTTAGCAATTGGATGATTTACATCTTGGAGAAGAGGGCTATGTGATTTGTTTGGTCAATTATGCTTAATTGAGCTGGGAATGAGCTGATTAAAACAGGCTGTCCACTGGTTGCAGAGAAACAGAGCATTTAAATTGAGCAATTAATCTTTGGTGTTTTACAATTGGACAAATTCCTCTTACATGGAGTTGATGGACACTATTGCTAAGCCAATGAATGCCTGGTTGCTCAATTTGGTGAAATATTGAAGAAATTAGAGCCAAATCATTACTGGTTTTTTCTGGTTTTTCTGGTTTTTCCAAAAACAGAGAAAGGGGTTTTCAAAAATTGATAATTACACATGTCAGATGGAGTTGATACTCAACATTTAGGTTCATTAGGTGTCAATGCAAGTTGCCTAGACTTGATTTCACCATTACATTGCGATTTGGAGCCTTGGAAGGCGTGTCAATTCAGGGTATCCCGCACTGAGTGAGTCAGTTCATCTTGGATGATTACAGGTTGATTTTCTACATCAAATTTGGAGTTTGTTGGCTACCTTGGAGTATCTGGAACATTAATTGGAGTGTGGTTGAGCTGAGGAAGGCTCATTTACAGATTTGAAGTGTGCGGAAGTTGTATGCATTGAGCAACATGTCGGACAATCCAGTTCAGATTGTTGGTGAAAAGCTGGATAGGAAGAACTTCCAGGCATGGAAGTACAGGATAAAGAGTTTCTTGAAAGGAAAAGGTTTTTGGAATCTCATTACAGGTGCTGAGCCAGAGCCTGAGCTACCTCGGCAACCTACACAGCAGCAGCTTATTGCTCATAAGCAATGGTCAGAGAGAGCATTCAAAGTGCTGCATTATTTGTCTATATGCATTTCTGATGCTATGCTCATACACATTCAGGATGCTGAGAATCCCAAAGATGCATGGGATACTTTGGTCAAGATGTTTGATACAGATACGAGTGCTTGCAAGTCTCAGTTGCGACAGCAGATACACAATGTGAAAAGGAATAAAAGGAGCATACATGATTATGTGCAAGAAATCAAGAAGTTTGCAGATGCATTGGCCACAATAAATGCCCCCATGCTTGATGATGATTTGGTGGATATTACCTTGCGTGGTCTTGGCAAGGAATACAAATCCTTTGATACATCTATCTCCGTGAGGAGTACAGGTTTACCCGACTTTGATGAGTTGGTTTCACTCTTATTGGTTGAGGAAATCAAGCTCAGTGATTCATTTTTGGATGCATCTTCTAGCCATGATGATGGCAGAAATCAGGCTTTCTACTCGCAGAGAGGCTTTAGAGGCAGGGGGAGATTCGCATCACGTGGACGTGGTGGTATGGTCGTGGATGGCAGGATAGACCTCCACAACAGAATTTTCAGCCTTCACATGGTGCTCGAGGTGGTCGTGGATATGCACCACAAAGAGGCAGAGTTACCCCCCGTGGTAGAGGACGTTGGCAAGGCCAACAAAATTCTATGCAAGATGTTGAATGCCATTATTGTGGCAAATATGGTCATATGGTGAGAGATTTCTTTTGCAAACAGAATGATTTGAGAGGGGGAAGAGCACAACGTGGTGGTCATTATGGTGGAAACTATGCACAACATGGTGGTAACTATGCATCAAGTAGCAATGATGGAACTGCAAATCATTTGTTTGCCATGAAGCATGTTGTGGGTTCTATGACAACAAATGCCGAGAATGATGATACATGGTATATGGACTCAGGAGCATCAAACCATATGACATGTCATGGTGAATGGTTTGAGCACATGAAGCCTATGGATGTAAAAGGCTATGTGGAAACAGGTGATGATACCCAGCATGCCATTACACATGTTGGAAGTGTACCATTGGTCATGCATAATGGTCAGACAAAGTCTATGTCAGATGTGCTGTATGTGCCTTCAATCACTAAAAGCTTGGCCTAGGTTGGTCAAATGGTGGAACAGGGATTACAGGTTCGCTTCAATGAGCATGGATGCTTCGTTGAAGACTTCAAACATGGATGTAGAGTGATTGCTAAAGGCAAGAAAGAAGGAAGACTGTTTAAGCTGGATGCTGGAATTCCTGAGCTAAAATCAGCCATGTTCTCAAAGAGCAGAAATGTGGTACAGGATATTGATATGTGGCACAAGAGGATTGGACATGTCAATATACAGAGATTAAAGAACATGCAAACAAGAGGCATTGTCAATGGATTGCCTAGGTTCAAATATGATGGACATATGCATGTTTGTGAAGCCTGTCAATTTGGAAAGCAGGCAAGGTTGAGGTTTCCTAGAGAAGGAAATATGAGTAACAGGCCACTTGAGATCGTACACAGTGATGTATGGGGTCCTGCACAAAACCCATCTATCAAAGGCAGTTTATACTATGTTACATTCATTGATGACTTTAGCAGGATGACATGGATATACTTTCTGAAAGAGAAGAGTGAAGTGTTGGAAAAATTCATGGATTTCAAAGCTTTTGCAGAAAAGCAGTATGGCTGTTGGATTAAATGTCTGAGGACAGATGGAGGTGGTGAATACACCTCAAAAGCTTTTGAACATTTCTTGAGGAAGCATGGGATAAGAAGACAGTTGACATGCAGGTATACACCTCAGCAGAATGGTGTGGCTGAGAGAAAGAATAGAGTTATATGTGAAGTGGCAAGGGCAATGCTTAATGAAAAGAGCATGCCAGATTACTATTGGGCAGAAGCATGTGCTACTGCAGTTTATATATTGAACAAAACACCTACAGCAGCCATTCATGGAAGCACGCCAGAGATGCGGCTCACAGGTTACAGGCCAGACATTGGACATCTTAAAGTTTTTGGATGCATAGCTTATGTGCATGTGCCTGATGAAAGAAGAAGGAAGTTGGATCCTAAGGCAGAGAAATGTATATTTGTTGGATATGCACAGGATCGAAAGGCCTACAAGTGTTATAATCCACAAACTAGACAAGTGGTCATCTCACGTAATCTGGTGTTTGATGAGCTTGCTAGTTGGTATAAAGCAAAAGATGAGGGTGTTATTGAGTCACTTGAGGCTGATGTACATGTGAACTTGCCACCACAAGAAAGTTCTAGTTCTACTACTATGTCTGGGCCAGCAGCAGAAGCTGAGAGTAGCAGTGTACGTCCATGGTCAGGACGTTTGAGGCATGAGAGTGTAAGCACTGGGAGTAGTGCTATGGATAAAGGCAAAAAGAAAGTCGAAGGAATTGGAATCACAGGATATGAGTCATCTAGTTCTGAGAGTTTGGATGAGGAGCTTGGCATACCTGTTTTACGCACACCTGGTGTGAGACAGGACAAATATGTGCCACCACATGCTAGAGTTACAGGTGTACAGAGTGACCCGCATGCATTGCGGAGATCCCAGAGGGTCAGATATCCTGTTGACAGATTGACATATAGAGATTTTGCTATGCACTATGCATACATGACATCTATGGTGAAGCATGTGGAACCTACATGCTATACAGAGGCTATTGGAGAGCATGTATGGAAAAAAGCAATGGATGTGGAGATGGACGCATTGGTCCATAATGATACATGGGATTTGGTTGCACTACCAAAGGACAAGAATGTTATTGGATGTAAATGGGTTTACAAAGTGAAGTGCAAATCTGATGGTTCTATTGAGAGACATAAAGCTAGATTGGTAGCAAAGGGTTATGCACAGACCCATGGATTGGATTATGATGAGACGTTTAGTCCAGTGGCTAAGATGGGCACAGTGAGAGCAGTCATTGCTATGGCTGCAGCTAATGGCTGGGAAATGCATCAGATGGATGTTAAGAATGCATTTCTGAATGGAGATCTACAAGAGGAAGTATACATGGCACAGCCAGAAGGGTATGTACACCCTAGATATCCCACTCACGTATGCAGATTGAAAAAGGCATTGTATGGTCTGAAGCAAGCACCACGTGCTTGGAGTGATAAGATGAGCAGATATCTTATCTCACTTGGTTTTCAGATTTCTACAGCAGATTCTTCACTCTATGTGAAGAAGACACAGCATGGGATTGTTTTACTAGTCATCTATGTGGATGACTTGATTATTACAGGTGATCATAGTGCAGATGTGATGCATGTCAAGAAAGCTTTGAGTGGGCAATTTGACATGAAAGGTCTTGGTGAGTTGAGATACTTCCTTGGCATTGAAGTGGTGAAAGATCATGCAGGTACTTGGTTAGTACAGCGCCAATATGCATTGGATATGTTGGCAAAGTATGGCATGACAGGGTGTAAGCCTATGAGTACACCATTGGAGCAAAATGTGAAGTTGCGGGCTGATTATGGCGAGGAATTGGATGATCCTTCTATGTACAGGAAGATGGTTGGTAGTCTCATATATATGACTATCACACGCCCGGATTTGAGTTATGCAGTGGGGCTAGTCAGCCAGTTTATGCAAAGCCCCAGGAAACCACATTTGGATGCAGTGAGACGCATCATGAGATATGTGAAGACCACAGCACATTATGGTTTATTTTATGAGAGTGGTAAAAGCTTGGACATACATGGCTACACAGATGCTGATTGGGCAGGTAGCGCATATGACAGGAGGTCTACGAGTGGATATGCTTTTACACTTGGAAGTGCTGTGGTGAGTTGGAGTAGCAAAAAGCAACCTACAGTTGCTTTATCCAGTACAGAGGCTGAGTACAGAGGTGCAGCCATTGCTACTTGTGAGGCTATATGGTTAAAGAGTCTCTTGGCAGATTTATGTGAGCCTCTTGATGGGAAAGTTGTCATTCATTGTGACAACATGAGCAGTATACAGTTGGCAAAGAATCAAGTGTTTCATGCGAGGACCAAACACATAGAGGTCCATTATCACTTTGTCAGAGAGAAGGTGCTGGATGGTACAGTTGATCTTCACTATGTGAAGACTGATGAGCAGGTGGCTGATATCTTCACGAAGCCACTTAGGAGGGAGAAGTTCGAGTACTTCCGGACTATGATGGGAGTACATGGGATGAGCTTGAGGGGGAGTGTTGAGAGCCTTGATATCCCAAGCTCATCTACATCTTCATCGGCAGTACATCATGAGCTTGAGAGGGGCTGTTGAGATTCAAGCTCGATGTCAGTGTGAGCCAGCTATGCTATGTGCTGGCAGACTAGGTAGGAACATGTGTGAGACATAAATGACCGCGTGTCCAGCTAGTCATAGTGTGTGGACATTAGCTAGGGTTAGTAGAGTGTGGACACAACTTATTGTGTGTTGTGTGGATTATGGATTAGTGCATTATGCTTTGTGTGAGAGTGGACATGGCTTCCCTCTATGGTTAGGGTTTGCAATAGACATTAGGGTTTGCTCCTGTGTGTTTGTCTCCTCCTCCTCTACCGTTCTTTCAACAAGGATTTGATACTACAGTAATTGCAAGCAAGGAGGCTTTTCTACTAAGGGCATCTGCTACCAACTTTTCTTTGCCCTGGGCGGTACTTGATTTCAAAATCAAATTCCTATAGGGTCTGCATCCACCTTCTTTGGCACATGTTGAGGTCCTTCTGAGTGAAGATCCACTTTAAACTCTGATGGTCTGTCATCAAAGTGAATCTTTTTCCCAGTAGGTAATGTCTCCACAACTTTAAGGCATAGACTACTGAAAGTAATTCTAGGTCGTGAACAGCATAATTCCTCTCATGCGTTCTGAGCTTTTGGGATTCATAGGCCACTCCATGACCTTCCTGCATGAGTGCACCTCCCAGGGCAAAACCACTTGCATCAGTATTACTACCTCAAAGGGTAGAGAGAAATATGGCAGCTTGAGAATGGGACTCGGTACCAAAGCGGTCTTTAGCTTATCAGAAGCACTCTGGCACTTGGCAGACCACTGAAATGGGGTATTCTTTTTGAGAAGGTTAGTCAGAGGGGAAGCTATTGGAGCATACTTTGGTATAAAATTCTATACCAACCGGTCAATCCCAAGAATCCTCTGACTTCTTTCATTGTCTTTGGTTCAGGCCAATCTATGAGTGCATGGACTTTTGCAAAATCTGGAGAAATTCCATCTTTGGATACCAGATAGCCCAAGTATTTAACGTGGTCGACAGAGAAAGTGCATTTGCTCTTTTTGGCAAAGAGTTGGTGCTTCCTTAGAATCTCAAGGACTTTTCGGACATGAGTCTCATGGTCAGCTGCATTCTTTGAGTAAATTAGAATGTCATCGAAGAAAACTAGAACAAAATCATCCAAGTATTCTCTGAGGATATCCTGCATTAGGCGATTGAATGTAGCTGGGGCATTGGTTAATCCAAACGGCATGACAGTAAATTCACAATGCCCATAGCGAGTATTGATGGGGCTGTTTTCGGTATATCTTGATCATTGATCGTGATCTGGTAATACCCGGATTTGAGATCCATCTTTGTGAAGATCTGGGCTCCGTTTAGCCTATCGAGAAGCTCATCAATTCTTGGGATAAGATACTTATTCTTAACTGTCAGCTGAATTAGACCTCTGTAGTCCACACAGAGTCTAAGCGTTCCATCTTTCTTTTTTTGAAAGAGAACTAGCGCACCCCAAGGTGAAACACTAGGTCTTACAAACCCTTGTTCTAACAGCTGTCTAAGCTATTCCTTGAGTTTGATGGCTTCAGGAACTGGCATTTTGTATGTGCCTCCGCCGGGGGTCAATTCAATCACATGATCTACTTTTCCGGATTGGAGGCATTTCAGTTAGCTATGTTGGGAATATATCATCAACAAATTCATTTAACCATTCTGGTTCTTTAGCCTTAAGCTTTGAGTTTATTGGGTTCATTTTGACAACGTAAATTTGCTGCCTCTTTCTAAGTCCTTTTAGCAACCTAGAAGCTTTTACTAACTGAAGGTCTAGGGATCCCGAAACTCTAGTTCCTTGAACTTTGTTCCCGTGAAGGTCATGGAAGGAAATGGTTCCATTGTGACAGTGTACATCAGCTTGATTTTTGTGGAGCCAATCCATTCCAAGGATCCCGTCAAAAACTCCCAGAGGTAAGACTTTGAACTAATAGTCGGTTACATTACCATGTAGATTGAACTAAATAAGATCTGTCTCATGGTGAGTGAAAAGAGTCTTCCCACTAACCAATTCAACTTGCGAAGTTTCCCTGATTTCTGTTTTAAGACTAGCTTACGCAAGCATCTAGGGGAAATGAATGAATGAGAACTGCCTGAATCAATCAAAAGCTTAAAAGGCTTACCCTGATATTCTACTGGAGTATGGATGACTGAGAACTGATGGTTAGGTCCTTGGTTTTCAATTGCAGCAAGGATCTGCCCTCTTTCCTCTTCTACTACATCTGAAATTGTGACTGCTCTGGCTGCTGCAATCTGAGGTGGAACTCTTTCTCTTTGGTTGTCCTAATTCTAGGAGGGAGATCTGAGGTTACTCTGGGGACAGAGGTAGATGGCTGAGTTGGAGTTCTTTTGGGGTTTCCCTGGCTTGGGCGAGATGGTAGACTGGTATGAAGGGGTTGGTCTCTGAACTCGGGGTCCTTGACTTCCCTATTCCCTTGACATGGCAGTCTTTCAGTTGGTGACCGAAACCTTGGCATCCAAAACATCGATTTTCACTTTTGAGCTCATCCTTCTGATTTCTTGAAAGAGGTGGGGCTCCTGAGAAAGTATTCTCGGGGAAGGGTCTTCCTTCACTTCTGAGTCTTTCGGCATCCTGATTCTGATTTGGGCCTTGCTGCCTCTTCGGGGGTGGAAAGTTTAAAGTACTTCACTGGGCTTGGAATCTTAAAGTTAGAGGGTGTAGGCTTTGGCGGGACCTTTACTACAAAGGCTTTGGCAAAATCTTTTGCCATTCTTACTGCTTCAGCCATGGACACTGGCTTGGCATTTTTGACCAGTGTGTCCAAGGGTTTGTTCATTCCCCGAATGAACCTGGCCATGAGTTGTTCCTCATCTAGAGGTGGTGAATATTTGAGTAGAAGAGCAAAGGCCTGGTGATATTCCTCGATGCTTTTGCTCTCCTGCTTTAGCTCTAAGAATTCGTTCATTTTGATTTCCAAAAATCTAGGGGACAAAATCTCTTTCTCAAATACGTTTTTAGGTCGTTCCAGGACTGAGTATTTCTGTCCAGACAGTTGGTGTCACAGTGGTTCCTCCATGCTACCCTGGCTATTTTCACTATTTTTAGCCGAGTAAGAGCCATTTTTCTCCGCTCATTATAGCGCTCATTATAGCATGTGACGTCAAAATATTCTTCCATGGCTTCCACCCATTTCTCCATAGCCTCACCCAGGTTCTCCCCTTCTCCTTTGAAGAGTCTTGGTTGAGTCCTATGAAGAGCCTTGCGAACATCAAGGTTAAGCTCGTCATCTTCAGAGAGAGGGTCTGGCTGACAGCCATAGTTTCCTCGTCTCATGATTCTGCCAAAAATTTATATATTATTAAATTTTTATTTTGATATCATCCACGAGATCCTAAGACTTAAGAGGTTTGGAAAAAAAAAATTAAACAAGACAATGATCTTATTGGAGATCTATGACATATGTCCGATAACAGATTTTTCTTTATCAAATTGTCCATAAACAATAACTTATACAACAGGGAATTTTTCTTCAAAAAACATTTCTATATTTATATAAAAGTTGCAATATGTACATAGAGCAACTCGGCTCCAGAATCACTGCCTCAGTCGTAATCGTATAAAGAAGCGAAACTGTGAAGAAGACATACCATGGTACACACGATTCATTACACAAAGAGGTGCTCTAATTCTATTTCTCGGGATAAAGCGGCTAAGAAGTCTAAAAAAATCGGCATGAAGTTCTGAAGTTCCTGGGTGAATGAACACAGAGTAGAACATGCTGAACAAGCCCTAGTCTTATCAGAATCATGGCCAAGGAAATATTTTGCCTGAGCCTCTGACGCTAACTGGTACTAATATGAATACACCGTCCTCCATAGAACCACATATACCGACCTCACTCAAGAGGATCAGGAAAGTAAAGGCTCTCAAAATGGCGAGCGAGTCTCACTCTACTCATTCGGGTTGTTGCAGAGTTGATGAGGTGATCAAATGCAAAAGCTATCATATCCTGACTCTGAGAGAGTCCAGGAATTCCAGATAGGTTCGGGGTGTCCATCTTTAAATTTCCAATTTAATTTATAAGTTTCTAATTTTTGAAGTTCATTCTCATAGTATTAACAAGTGAAAAACATTTCTTTCCCAGATTTTCTATTAAAAATTTAGGCAATTTCTGCTCATACCAACTGTGAGGTCCCTCTACCCCCTCTACGCACCGAAACTCTAGTAGCCGACAGCAGTAGAAGCAGCCCCCTCATGCGCGGGGCAGGGTTTCTCACTCGGGGCATCGCCCACGAATGTCCCGGCACAAGACTAGGCTGGTGGTCACTCCGAAAACCGAAACCGAGAAAATTTCCCATGCTCAAAAAGCGGGTACGATTCCACCTTTTTGAATTTTCTTAACGAATTTTTCTAACGAGATCAAATCTAAACTATCCTTCACCTCAATAAACCAGATAGAAGGAAACTATCACGGATATAATTTGATCATTTAAGCAATTTCAATGCTTTTTTCCTAATCAAGATTAGGCACAGCCGTTGATCCACTCAATTGAGAAAATTATCAGGGAATTAACTAACTACTCGAATCCTAGCATAATCCTAAGATTTTTCAATTTGTTTATTAAAACTCCACTGATTCCAGCCTAACCCCATCCGGCCCATGGGTTAGCCACCACCCTACCACTGGAATTGGTAGAACCAACAAGTACTCATCCACCCATAATTGAAATGCCTTTCTTAACTTTAGCTTTAGAAAATAGATACGCACACACTCCTCTTTAAAACTTTAATATAAAAATAATCCATTGACAAAACAGATATGATCATAAATTTTCATAATTCAAAATTTCCATTCAATCCCTTGTTTCACAAAAGCAGTACCACTCTGGACTCTCCGTTGGGACCAGCTGGTCAGCAACAACGAGATCCAGTAAACAGATTACAATAATCACTTTGTCAACATACATATATATATCTTCCTCGACATACGTATGGGTGTCCTAAGCACCGCGAGCCCGTGCATCGCCTGGTCAGAACCCTCCAGGATCCTCCTTAGGTGTCCTGGTACTTCACTCAAGGACCGCTTCATCGGCCCTCACCCATCGTATCAGAAGCACACCATTTTTCACCATACCCAGGCTGGTCAAGACCTGGGCAGGTTTTTGCCACACGTGAGCTGTCCCTCAAACACTCCCCGCCAACTTTTGCAACCAAACTTCCCTTAGATAAACATATATGCCAAATGCTCCCTCCACAAGCAATCTGGCGTAAGACATTCCTTTAAGAAAACAGGATCTCTATGCAAGTTTTTAGTTTTGATTTTGTTTGAAAACCATGAATAATCTTAAATCCGTATCCCAATACTTCTAGATCCAGGTCTGAATTCCAAACAGAATTCCTCGAATTCTGTTAACTTGATCCTCAGATAAAAATCAAAAGTCTTAACTTAGTTTCAAATTCGGTGGGGGATTTGAGTACATTTTTCCTGAACTGAGACATTGTCATTGATTGAAATTGACAAAGGAATTAGGTCTTGGTCAATAGTCTGAATCGGAGTTTGGGTCTGGAAAGGTTCTTCCTAAACTATCTTTCTCGAAAGGTACTATTTCAATTTCTCTTTTTCTAAATTTTGTTCGACGAATATTTGCTTATAGATTTCTAAAACATGAATTTCTTATGAGGAATAAAATAATTATTTATCTCGATCTCTGACTTCAATAGTTTAATTGAATTTTCTCATTACCACCTTAGTGAATATGAAACGGTAGCATTTCTTCTCACAGATTATCTACTTATTCATTTTTTCAATTTTTGCAGAAATTAAACATAGGATTAAGAGAACCCATATTTAATCATTCTAAATGCATCTATTTATGCATAAAATCTAATTCCTTATTTAATCATTCTATATGCATCTATTTACGCATAAAATCTTTTTCTGATGAAAGTCACACTTTTATCATCATAAAAATCATTTATGATGAAAATCACTCTTTTAATATGAAAGAATTTCTTTTATGCATCCATTTATGCATAAAAATCATTTATGATGAAAATCACTCTTTTAATATAAAAGAATTTCTTTTATGCATCCATTTATGCATAAAAATCATTTATGATGAAAATCACACTTTTAATATAAAACAAAATATATTTTATGCAAAAATCACTCTTTTAATATAAAAGAATTTCTTTTATGCATCCATTTATGCATAAAAATCATTTATGATGAAAATCACACTTTTAATATAAAAAAATATTTTATGCATACAAATCATTTATGTTAAAAATCACTCTTTTAATATAAAAGAATTTCTTTTATGCATCCATTTATGCATAAAAATCATTTATGATGAAAATCACTCTTTTAATATAAAAGGATTTCTTTTAAGCATCCATTTATGCATAAAAATCATTTATGATGAAAATCACACTTTTAATATTAAAAAAACATCTTTTATGCATACAAATAATTTATGATGAAAATCACTCTTTTAATATAAAAGCATTTCTTTTATGCATCCATTTATGCATAAAAATCATTTATGATGAAAATCACTCTTTTAATATAAAAGAATTTCTTTTATGCATCCATTTATGTATAAAAATCATTTATGATGAAAATCACACTTTTAATATAAAAACAATATATATTTTATGCATATCTTTATGCATACAAATAATTTATGATGAAAATCACTCTTTTAATATAAAAGAATTTCTTTTATGCATCTATTTATGCATAAAAATCATTTATGATAAAAATCACACTTTTAATATAAAAATATAATCTTTTATCCATATATTTATGCATAGAAATCATTTATGACAAAAATCATTCTTTTAATATAAAAGAATTTCTTTTATGCATCCATTTATGCATAAAAATCATTTATGATGAAAATCACACTTTTAATATATATAAAAAATCTTTTATGCATATGTTTATGCATACAAATCCTTTATGATAGAAATCACTCTTTTAATAAAAAAATATCTTTTATGCATAGAAATCCATTTATGATGAAAATAACACTTTGATAATCAAAATATAAATTTCAATATGCTACCTTCTATGCATAAAATTTAATTCTAAAGAAAGTAACATTTTTTTAATAAAATATTTTTAGTATATATTTCTCTATACCTAGGATGAAAAATAACATTTTAACAATACATATACGATGGAAATTACTCTTTTTGAATAAAAAAGTAAAACTTTTTTTTCACAATTTTAGAAAATTCTTGCCATAACTTCCTTTGTTTGGCTGACCATTTTTCAAAATTTAACTCTCTAAAATTAATTAGAAGTTCACCAAGAGTATTTAAATCATTCCAATGTAAACATTTTCTACTTTATCAAAGAGAAACATTATGAAAAACTTGATTTTATCCATTAATCATTCATCTAGGATAAAGAATGGTTAGATTTACTAAAGAAAAGAGGGGAATGTATTTATTCAATGAGGCATAACATCATATTCAATTTAGAGAAGACAAAAAACCATAAAATGAATAGAAAAGAGAAGAATCTCCAACTTACGAAGGAATTTGAGAGCTTTCCTTTGGCTTGATGGTTTGAGGGTTCTAGTCTTGTTGAAACAAGAGTGGCCAAACCAATCTTTAGAAGAGGGAAGGTCAAAAAACTAATGAATTATGAGTAAATTCACAGTTTTCTGGCTCTTGGGACAAGTAGGGTAACAGTGCAAAAAAACTATTAAGCTTCAACAAAGGGGAAGGCTTCTTTTTATAGGAAAAAGTGAGCTTCTAACCAAGCCAACTGATTCTAGAATTTTCCAGATCAGTTTGGTCAATTTTTGACCATTTTTGGGTCAGTTTAGTCCACTTTTTGGATCTAGTTGAAACAGGAGAAAGGAGAGATAAAAATATCTCATTATTTGGGAGTTTAAAACTCTCCCACACATGTGAAATAGGCGCCTCCTTCATGA
This sequence comes from Cibotium barometz, assembly GCF_041138505.1. Lineage (NCBI taxonomy): Eukaryota > Viridiplantae > Streptophyta > Polypodiopsida > Cyatheales > Cibotiaceae > Cibotium > Cibotium barometz. The sequence goes on from NC_141109.1 coordinate 13,216,541, forward strand.
GGGGAATTCCCCCATACTGAGGTGTCAAAAATGCATCATTTCATCTAGATATCTCTCTTTTTTAACTATTAACCTTGTCCTTAGTCAACTCTTCATCTTATGTGAGTATTTACTCATTTTTGGGGGATTTTATTTTTATTCTTCTATTTATCTCCTTTCTACATTTAGCTGAATCTTATTGGTCCATAGGAACCTTAATTTAAAATTTTTTGAAAATCTGGACCCCTAGGATAATGCCTCTTGAGCAGATTATAATTAATTCTAATGCACCTTCTGAAAATCTTTTTGAACTTCTGTTTTAGGGGAACTTATTTTAATAAGATGAGATATTTTTCTATCCAAAAATATTTACAAACTGAATTACCACTCTCTAGAAGATTTTCTCTCTAGGCCAAAACTGAATTACCACTCTCTAGAAGATTTTCTCTCTAGGCCAAAACTCGTAGAAACAAGATCTTTTATATTTCTGAAGAGAGATTTGATTACAGGGAAAGATGTTGGACATCTTGAGAGGCTAGGGAGGAATCTTACACAGGGCATTCTCATGTTGATGGAGAGTCTAGTGGCTCAGAGATGAGCCTTAATGAGGAGCTTGGGATACCAGCTATGAGAACACTTGCTGTAAAGAAGGCTATGGAAGCCATGAATGCAAAGCTGCGAAGATCTGGGGAGAGTGAAGAATCCTGTGCAGAAGTTTACCTATGATGGTTATGTGGCACATCAATATGCATACATGGCAAAAGTTGTGCAGGTTGTAGAGCCCCCATTCATTGATGAGGCTATTGGAAATGTGTGTTGGGAGAAAGCTATGGATGAGGAGATGGATTTTTGCTTGAACTAGGGGTTTTCTTGAGGGGTTTACTATATGCAAACTCCCTATATCACGTGCATTCAAGGCTTAATTTAAAAACCCCTTATTTGTAATTTTTCCATCATGAATAAAACACACCCTTTTTCTATTCAATCTATAAGTACCCCCTTTAAATGGTATACTTCTATATGTTAAAACTGTATAAAAAAGGGATTAAAAAAACCCCTTCTATTGAACCCACGTGCTACGCTCTTACATATTTATGAGTGACCCCCCCGGATGGGGTTTTGGAGTAACATTCTTCATCTTGGAGCTTTGGGATGACTGTTGGGGATCTAATTACTAAGCTTTAAAGTTTTAATGGTGCAAGACAAGGGCTATTGGTTCCTATAGGCTCATGGTGTAGTTGTGCAGGCTGTCGCTCATTTCTGTGTATTTTTGGAGAATTGTAGAGTGTAGGGCTTAACCAACAATGTATAAGTGCTTCTTCAAGATGAGGTGAGGCTGGCCTAGCTCGGGGCTGTAGGCACAACACTTGAATCTTAGAGGTGCATCTAGATTCTCATTTCTTCACCATACTTCTGTTGAAAATACAAGTGAATAGGGTGTGTGCGAGAACAAGCCCTTGGTTAGAGACTGTAAAAGAGGATGTGTAAATATGAAAGAACCTGTGAAAAGGTGAGAAGAATCTACTAGGAGAGAATAAAGGGTAGCATGAGAAGATTTAGGAAGTGTGGAGATATTCTGGGAGATATTCTAGGAAAAGTGAAGAGGTGGAGAGAATCAGGGAAAAGAGGTGGAGTGAATCATGGAGAAATCAGTGGGATTTGATGCTTGATGTAAACTCTATAAATTGAGGCATAGCCCTAATGAGAATTTGCTGGTTTTTGAGTATCCATGCCTACATTAATCTATTACGTCTTAATTATTTGCTAATCACTTTGTTAATGATGTTGATTCTAGTGTTTGATCCACCATAGCTCATCACATTGCTCAAATTTCAACATGGTATCAGAGCCATGCTAATTTGTGCCCATTATCTTGCTAATTATTTTGCTCATTAGGATTAGTAGAAAATTATAATTTTTCCTCTTTTTTTCAACTCACCTCTGTACCCCCAGCTAGTGGAGGAGCTCCCTCTCCTTGCACACATAAAATTAGGCCAAACCCTTCTAGCACATGATAGGTATCTCATAGCTCTTCAAGCTCATCTAAACAACGTAGCAAACCGCCATCGGATGAAGGAGAAATCGTTGTTTTAGCAAGCTCCATTTTTCAGCAGAAGATCTCAGATCTACACTCACTCAAGGTGAATCACTCTAATTCCTCTTAGCCCAAGATGTTTTCAAGCATGCTCTACAAGCTGGTGAAGACAGAATTCAGTTTCAACAAGTCTACACTGAGATCCAAGCTCTTTATCAAATCTGCAGGTGACTTTGGTAAAACAGAGATTAAGCTTTCAATATTTGGTCAAATCTTGTGTTTATTAGCTTAATCCTCTACTAGACTCATTGCTATTGATGGCTTTGAAAGCATTTGAGCTCATTTGAAGTCTAAGGCACCAGATCTGGACTCCCCCCATACTCTGTTTTTTGCACACAAAATAGTGGATTAATTTGCTAATTAGTGATTAATCAATGCTAATCATTGTATTTTGGTGCAATTGAGGGTTCAAATTAACCATTAGGTATTTGATACAGATCCCTATAACTTCAAATTGCAAATCAGAGTTGGTTTGATACTCCAACCATTCCTTACAAATTGGTTACCCTTGATTTAATGTAATTTCTGGTGATTTTATGCTGATAAATTTGTTGTAATCATCTCTTAAACACCAGACTGAGTTGTAAAACTTGGGTAGACACTGCCCTTGAATCTTGAAATTGCATCAAGAGATAAGACCCCCTTCACATCACCATGAGTTCAGCACAAGAAATAGCCAAATTTAATGGGGAGCAGTTTTATACATGGCAAACAAAAACCATGTATTTGCTCTCATGAGGAAAAATCTGTGGGGATTAGTTGAGGGAAGAGATGAATGCCCAGAGAGAGGAGAAAATGAGTGGAAGAGTAGGAATAAAAAAGCATTGGGACTTATTGCACTCAGTTTAAATGATGAAATCATTCATCACATCACAAGGATACAATGGGCAAAAGATGCATGGGATGAACTCAATAAATTATTTGGCACACAAGCAAAGAATTCAAAGATAAATCTCTTAATGCAATTCTACAAATTGGACATGAAGGAAAGTGAATCTTTAATCACACACTTGAACAAATATAAAAGCATTAAGCAACACCTGGCAGCTAGGTAGAAGATGATGAGGCACTAGCAGTGCTTCTGAAGAGTGTGGACAAAGGTGAATATGAAAATATTGTAGCAACACTAAAGAATGTACCTAAATTGAAGCTACACGAGATAGAAGCAGCTCTACTAGAGCAAGAGAGCAGAGGTAAAGAGAAGAAATGGCTCGACTCAACAGCAGGAGAAGAAAAAGCATTCTTCTCACCACCCGAGGAGGATTCTCTCAAGGACGAGGATGAGGAAGAGGCAGAATAGGAGGAAGGACCTTCACTTGCCACAAATGTGGAAAGCTAGGACACATGGTGAGAGACTGCTATACAGCAAACCCAGTGGAGAAGGAATGACATCGGCAAACTTCATGGAGGCTCCAAAGGAAGTGGAGTCGGATCATCTTTTCTGAGACCCCACAACCCAATGTAACCTGCCCCAACAAAGTAAAACTACCTCTGAGCCACCGATGATGTAGGCCACGTGGTAGATGTATGTGTGAGCACTTTAGTCAAGGTCGCGGGCACTTATAGTAGCCTTGGACACATAGAGAGAGAGAGTGTGAAGGACTATGGAGTTTAGGGACTTGATGCACTGGTCACGGACTGTCAAGTAAGAAAGAAACTTGATACAGGGTCCAGGTGTGCTAAGATAACTTGAGGGGAGGTGTAGACACTAGTCACGGACTATCAAGTAAGGGGAGGCAAACTTGGTATAGGGTCTAGGTGTACTAGGATTATTCACTTGAGGGGAGGTGTTGAAAATACAAGTGAATAGGGTGTGTGCGGGAACAAGCCCTTGGTTAGAGGCTGTAAAAGAGGATGTGTAAATGTGAAAGAACCTGTGAAAAGGTGAGAAGAATCTACTAGGAGAGAATAAAGGGTAGCATGAGAAGATTTAGGAAGTGTGGAGATATTCTGGGAAGTGTGGAGATATTTTGGGAGATATTCTAGGAAAAGTGAAGAGGTGGAGAGAATCAGGGAAAAGAGGTGGAGTGAATCATGGAGAAATCAGTGGGATTTGATGCTTGGTGTAAACTCTATAAATTGAGGCATATCCCTAAAGAGAATTTGCTAGTTTTTGAGCATCCATGCCTACATTAATCTATTTGTTAATTACCCACTAATTACATCTTAATTATTTGCTACTAATCACTTTGTTAATGATGTTGATTCTAGTGTTTGATCCACCATATCTCATCACATTGCTCAAATTTCAACAACTTCGAGTTCGTGGTGGCTGAAAACCACACTAGTAAGCGATGGAATGGCTTAGCTCTAGCCATTGCAACCCTAAGCCTCACTTAATGCTTTCCATTTTGCCTCTTGAGCATGAAAACATGTATGGATGATTGAAGCAATGGCTGGCTCATTTCCAAAGGATTTGTTAACCTAATCATCACCAACACTAGCTTAAGCCTCTTCTTTTACTTACAAAGAGTAAGCAAGTTCCTAATCCTCTCGATTTCCTCAATTTCTTCTTCTCTTGCAAATTAGGGTTCCATAAAAATTGGGGTTCTTCACTAAATTTTTGAAGAATTTATTCATCAATTTCCATTTCATGCTTGGCTACTTCCACATAGGTGATCAATTGTTGCATGAAATAGGAGATTTCATGGGAATTTTGACTTCTTTGCATTTTTGAAATTTCTTGCAAAAATTAGGGCTTGGGATCAGATTTTTCATGAAATTGTTACATAATAATGTTATCCCAACCTTTCTCTTCCCATACATGTGCTCAATGCTTAATTCCACCCAAGATTTAGGGCGTCTTGGCTCTCTTGAATGGTTTGGGGTTTTCTTGAAAATTAGTGTTTCCAATTAAAATTTCTAAGATACTAGGGTTTTGGAAATCGCCTTCAAGATTAGGGTTGTGAGATTTCTTGAATTTTCAATCCACAATCCTTCTTTCCTTGATCTTCTCTATAAAATCATGCTTTTTTTAATTAATTTGACCAAGAGCATTAGGGTTTTGGGACTAAATAGGGATAAGGGCAAGTTCTTGCATATCATGGGATTTTCATCATTCCCTTGCATATAGCTTGCATTACTTTGAACATATACTTGATTTTTATGATTTCCATGCATTTCCTCAATCATTTTAACCTATACATGAAAAGAAGCCAACAATTGGAAGAGAAGAGTATGCAACCATTGATGCTTCTTGTGTTTGTTATGCCTTGGTGAGGACATTGTTTTTTGCTCTTTGATTGAATGCATTATGGAAAAGGGGATTTCATTGAGTAATAGATATTGTATGATAGATTTGGTTCATGCTTATGCTCAATGTGGATGCCCTTCTTTGTACTCTTGAGCCCATGGTGAGGGACTTTGGACATAAATCATTTGGGACAAGCAAAAGGCTATTGGATCTATGAGTTGTAATGATTGGCATGTTCTATAAATGGTATGTGTCTCATGCTCTCATCCATTTCTATGCTTTCCATTGATTCTTGCACTATTAGAAAGATATTTATGTGTTGAGGTTAACTTGGCAATTTGGTGGAGAGGCCAAGGGGAGAATGTCTTGAATCCAGTGAGTGCCTTGGAAAAGTGGTACATTGGAGGATTAGGTCCATGGAGTGAAGACATGGCCTCAACTCTTGCCATTGGATTTCAAACTTTGGTAAGAGGGTGAGAAGGCTTGGCCAAGAGATTGGTGTGAGGTGAAAAAAATAAGAAAGAACCTGCCTCTATAGCCCTTCTACCTCGCAAACTTGGAATAACACACACGAACGGGGGCACCACCAGCCACCGGCTGGAACAATTCTCGCAACACTTCACCACCCAACCCACGCCAGACAGACAGCCCAAAACAGGGGCACCATAGACCAAGTAAACACCCAGCAATATATTTCAGATCACAATTTCATACAAGCTTCTTCCGACACAGAAGCCTTACTCACACAACCATAAGAAAACTCACTCAGGCCTGTCAGCCAAGGACACACCACACTCCCAATCACCACATGATCCACTCGCCTGCCTGCTGTACCAATCACACCAGAATGAACCCGGCCACTCTCGCTCCAGAAGGCGCCCACACCAGCTAACCCTCGAGTCCTCTGCAGCCCATCACCTCTGCATGTGTCGTCACCAGCAGCAGCTACACCATCATCTCTCTCACTCTCTGTCTGTGCTGATCCTCTGTCAGCTCGCACAAAACCAGGCAGCTTATCTGCCCTGCTACCGGCCCACCACCAAGCAGCAACACTTCTCTGTCTCTGCCTTCACTCGGCACCCTCTCTGTCCACTGTCCTGTCTCCTAGGCGGCCCACACCAGCCAACCTGTCACTTGCAGCTTATCTGCATCCCTTTTGTCCTCGCTAACAGCTCCCTTTGATGCCAGCACTCGTCTCTTTCCCACAGGCAGCGCCCCACCAGCCTCTGCCTTTGAACACCAGCAGCTCATACGGCTTCAACACTAGCCGCTTCTTAGTAAACCTGTCCCACACCAGTAGAGCTGTGCTCCATGCCTAGCTCACCACGTTCACACAAGGTTGCGCCTCATCACTTCTGCAAATCCAGTCGCCAGCACGTCAGCTGCGTACCATGCTCACCAGCCCATAGGCTGTCCTCACTCGCCTTCACACGCCTTGTTCACCTTTTCACACGGGAGGGTCTCCAGCTGCTACACGATGGCCACCAGACGACAGCCCTACTGCGCTTGTCTTGCAGCTGCGTCAACTGTCCATAGGCTCACCAGCCCGACCACGCACACGTCCTCTGCACCTTCAGTCTGGGTTGCGCCTGAGAGCCTTCGACTGTGGCTGCATACATTCTGTTCCACGCTCCTCTCTAAGCATCTAAGGAGCCCCCAACCAAAACAAGGCGGTCGATCCTTCTTCATCTACAGGCTGCCGACTCGCCAGCTTTCCCCATGCTTCTGGAGCGTCGCGTTGGCAACCCAATAAACGTTCCACGCCCACGTTGCCTTTTTGGCCATTTTATATTAAATATTTATTTTATCTTGCCTAAGATGGCCACTCCCTTAGCTTTCACACCAAATGCCCAATACCTTGGCCCCATCATCAATTGTTTGCCCATGCCTTCGTACTCATTCCAAATGCAGCTTCTAGTGCCCACCTTTTTCCTTTGGGACGCCCACACACTTCAAGACGACCGAGTAGCTTAAATCAACCCAGCGAACCTCTCACCGGACAGGCCTGCAACAAGCTCAAATCCAAACCGATCCACACTGCACACCTGGCAACACCTTCAAAGCCCAAACCTTCACACACGTCACGCATCCATATGTACACTGACCAAAAAGACCACTCAGAAAAAAGCCTGACATACTTTGCCACCCCCCCATCTGCTAGAGCATTCATGCTCAGCAGCATTAGACAATTCCAGTAGTCATCCACCAGGATCAAAAGGGAACAGCAACTCACCATCCCAATCCCCAGCATCCCTCAAACACAATGGCTGCACCACCGCATACCAAATTTCAACTATATCCAGAAAATCATCCACATCCACTTCACCCACCGCAAATCTCCCCATCTTCAAAACCTGTGGCATTCCAGCATTTAGCATCCCATCCATCAACACCAATGAAGGCCAGGTTCCAGCATCTTGACCTTTCTCCACACCAAAATCCACATCCTCTCCAACAACAGTATCCACCAGCACTTCCAGCTCCACTGGTTCAGGCATCTCTTCACAACCATTCAGTTCAACTGGTTCAGAATCCTTATCATCCATAGACCTCGCTTTCAGCATTTTAGCAATCCGTAAGGTAGCCTTAGCTACACTCTCCACCATATCAGCATCCATCTCCACCTCTGGCTCCTGCTCATCAAGGCTAGCAACTTCCCACATATCATCCTCAGGCACAATCCTCTCATCACAACACTCTTCATCAGCCAAATCCACATGCATACCTTCTTCAGTGTTGCCAACCCCCCTAGTATCATCGTCCACAGACTCCTCAGCACATAATGCATCCATACCTTTCATCGCAGGTACCATACCATCATCCAGCTATCCCAGAAAATCCAAGATAATAGGATCTTCCTCCACACTCTCCACATCTGCATCCGTCTTCACTTCATCAGAAGTCTCTACCCCATCCTCCTCCCTTATAGAACCTGACAAAGAATCTTCCTCAGAGCATCCTGTATCCAGCTCCTCTTCCTTCTCATCAGCCAATCCCAAGGCATCATCCTCTTTGCTTCCATGTGTATGCATATCCTCCAGATCCGAATGATCTCCAATAGAACCTTCCAACTCACTGTCATGTATAGCTACGACATCCAAATCCAAAGAAGAATCCACTGGCAACTTCTCATCTTCACTTTGCACCTTCACCTGCTTTTTATCCACCTGCACATGCCTTTCAGACTTTGGAAAAAAATCAGAAGGCATATGAAACATACCCCTTTGCACCTGTATCGGCCTTTGAAGCTCCGGTCTATTCAAACTTTGCATAGGACTCCTATCCACCTCAACCAAATTAACCTGCATATCCCTCACAGACACAACCCCTTCATACGGATAAATACCCATCTCTATCTGCTTCAAAACCTTGCCTTCCTTTTCCGTAGCAACCCTAACAGCATCATCAAATGTCCTGGGATTCTTCAACTCAACCCTTACCTTCAAATGAGGTAGCAAACCATCAATAAACAAGCTTTTCTTCAGAAACATTGGAGGAACTTCCTGCTTCAATGTCATACACCACTTACTCCACAAACATGTAAATACCTTGACAAAATCATCCAGTGATTGTCCATGTACCTGCTTCAAGACGCTCAGCTCCTGCCAAATCACACTAGAATCCTCCACTTGCTGAAAACGCTCCAAAAGGCCTTCTTTCAACCTGTCCAAGGTCAAGACACCAGCATCCTGTGCTTCAAAACCCTTCAGCCAGCTTTGGGCATCTCCCTTCAAGAAAATCCTTATCAGCTTCAGAACCTGCTCTTCATCTATGACATGGTTGCTAATGCATGCCAACTCCATCTGTTCCAAAAAGTCAACCACATCTTCACTCTTCCGGCCATGAAACTCCGGATAAGACCACATCATGACAACTTGTAAAAAATCCCTGAGCTCTCCTCAGCGGAACATACGCCCTTCTAGGCAAAGAACAATGCCAGAGCTATCCTCAGTCAAACTATACCAGAAAGAGCCACTCCTCAGTCACACAAATCCTGAGCAACTCCTCAGTGGGGGCACCAGAAGGATGTGAGGTGAAAAAAAGAAGAAAAGACCTGCCTCTATAGCTCTTCCACCTCGCAAACTTGGAATCACACACACGAACGGGGGCACCACCAGCCACCGGCTGGAACACTCTCTCAACATTTGCCACCCACCCACGCCAGACAGACAGCATAAAACAGGGGCACCATAAACCAAGACAAACACCCAGCTTTATATTCCCAGATCAAAACATTTCATACAAGCTTCTCCCGACACAGAAGCTTTACTCACACAACCCACAAAACACTCACTCAGGCCTGTCAGCCGAGGATACACCACATCCCTGATCACAACGAAATCCACTCGCTTGCCTGCTGTACCAAATCACACCAGAATGAACCCGGCCACTCTCACTCCAGAAGGCGCCCACACCAGCCAACCTTCGAGTCCTCTGCAGCCCATCACTTCTGCATGTGTCCTCACCAGCAGCAGCTACACCATCATCTCTCTCTTAGTCTCTGTGCTGATCCTCTGCCAGCTTCACAACAAACCCAGGCAGCTTATCTGCCTTGCTACCGGCCCACCACCAGGCAGCAACACTTAATCTCTCTGTGCTTCACTCGGCACCCACTCTGTCCTCTATCCTGTCTTCTAGGCGGCCCACACCAGCCAACCTGTCACTTGCAGCTTATCTGCATCCCTTTTGTCCTCGCTAGCAGCTCCCTTTGATGCCAGCACCCGCTCTTTTATCTACAGGCAGCGCCCCACCAGCCTCTGCCTTCTCCAACACGCAAGCCCTCCTCACTTACAGCCCACACGGCTTTCCTCATCAAGGCAGCTCTTCTGCCTCTTTGCTTCTCTCAAACACTGTTAGCCAGTCTGCCTCAGCTGCAGCTCTTCCCTTGGCTCTATCCACTCACAAGAGTCAACTGCGCTTGTCTTGCTCATAGGCAGCCTCTACACCAGCCACACCCCAAGGCGACTTGGCCATGCCAGCCACTCCAGCAGCTGCGCTCCAATCTCTTCACACCCTCTGCCCACCAGCCGCAGCAGCTTCACTCGACACCTTGCGTCTGCACGATGGCCAGTTCTCCAGGCGTTTCTCTCTCAGTCTCACGCCAGCCCGCTTTACAATCACCGTTGCGCCAGCTGTCTCCTCTCAGTAGCTGCGCACACCCAAGGCTCTCCACTCACAAGGCGGCCCACCTTTTGTAGCCTTCGACACTCTATGTCTGCACACGGGGAGGCTCCCACACACGACTGCCCATCACCTTCGACCAGCTGCGCCCTCTCTACTCGCATCCGCAGCACCTCTCGCCTGCAGCATTCGTTGCCCGAGAAGCCCCCCTTTTGCTCTATCTTCCAGCTGCGCACCCTCTGGCTCGAAACTGCAGCTCGCCTGGGAACCCCCCGGCACAACAAGGCGACCTCACTGCTTTTGTCTGCAGCCCACGCCGACTCCATTACTCGCCAGCTTCCAGAACGCTGCATTGGCAGCCCTTCAGCGCTCCACGCCACCTTTTCTTTTTTAGCCATTTAATATTAAATATTTATTTATTTTACCTAAAATGGCCACTCCCTTAGCTTTCACACTAAATGCCCAATACTACCTTGGCCACTCTCTTTTGATTTGCCCATGCTTTCCATACCTTCAACACAAACCAGCTAGTGCCCATTCTTTTCTTTGACGCCCACACACTTCAAGGTCATCGAGTAGCTGGAACCATCTGCATCTGACTTCACTCCGGACAAGCCTGCCAACAGCTCAAACCAAATCTGTCCACACTAAACACCTGGCCAGGCATTCCACGGCCAAATTCTTACACATGCCACGCATCCATATGTACACTGACCAGAAAGACCTCTCAAAAAAACGCCTGACAATTGGCAACTTCATTGAATTGCTACATCGAATAAAATGCAATTGACAATCAATGGGGATTTTGCAAGGTTGCATCGTTGGCATTATTTGGCACATTGCTATTGATACATATAGATTGACATTGGCTTATAAATGCACCCAGGTCATGTCAAAATTTTACCAAAATCTGATCAAAATGCCTTGATAGGATGCTAATTGGATGCCACATGATGCTTTGGGTATGCTTGAATGCATTTGTGCAAGGGTATGCAAAGGAGATGCTTGCGAGGTTAACATTTGGGCATAATATGCAGATTTTGTAAAAGTGCAATTAAGTCTCATGGGTTTTGGGATGACACAAATTGGACATCTACACTTCATTCTCATCCTAACACATTCCAAACAAGCTAAACGGTATACCAATTGGAGCTATTGGTGAGTGGTTACACCCGTTTTCATGGGGCTGCCCTGTTTTGACAGTTTGTATACTAGAAGTGATCTTATGGATTGAACTTGATGGGTGTGTAGTAATCCTCAAAAGGATCCTAAGAAGCTAAATATTTCCCAAATCGGCTTGAGTAGGGAGTTATGACCCATTTTTGGTAAAAGCATGTTTCATGAAAAACTAAAACAAAGAGCATTAGGGCCCGAGATAAACTTAAACTAATCACATAGGCTTAGTCCTCATCTCATTACCTTTACATAGAGCCTTAGTTCAAATCGGATAACCCTAGCTCCATTTTTTGGTAATTTTCTTAAAACAGTCCATTATGGCTAGCAAGCCAAAAGGTCATCCTTGAAAACTATCATTGGTGGTCATGGAAGACATGGAAGGGGAGGAGTTAGTGGAGCATGGCAACATTTATGCAATGGAGGAGTTGGAAGAGAAATTTATTGTGACAAGCACTCACAAAAGTACTTCTCCATCAATGGGGAAAGCTTCAAAAGAAATTGAAGAGGAGGCAAATATGGGAGGCATTCATAAGCACACAACTCAAGGTGCACAAGCCATTTCAAATGACGCCCTCTTGCAATTACTTGTGGAAATACTCAATTTCAAGCCATTTATGGAGAGGTTGGATGAGGTTGGAATTCATGACTACCAATCTTGGGACTATTGACGACCAATTAGAGCAACACAATGAAGATGCTATTGATGGTAGAATTGGTGGTGTGCATGGGAGCAAACAACCTATGCACATGAGGCTTCTCAGAGTGGTCATAAGGAAGGCATGCAAGCTATGCACAAGAGGCTTGTCTCATGGTGGTCATAAGGAAGGCAAGAAAACTATGTAAGAGACTTTTACAAGGGATACCTATGAGAATCCTACAAAGAATGCCTCAAGTGGATTCATGGCAGGGCTAGAAGACCTCTTATGAGGGAAATGAAGCCTACATCCTCCAAGCCGGTCCCTCTCAACTACATGGGAAGCAACATACGTATTGGTCTACACATTTGGAACAAAACCTTAGAGAACCTAAAAGAGTATCTTTGCATACCAAGGGAAATAAATCTTCAATATTTGAAGAGGAGTTGTATATTGATGGTGATGCGGTTTAGTATGATTAGGAGCCTATGTCATTCACCAAAAGGCAAATGAAATCTCATGATATATGGATGAAAATGCCTAATTTCATTAAGAAAGATTACAAAGACTTGGCTCAATTCGTCAATACTTACATGCAACAATTGATGAGGATATCAACGAAGAGGATTGATGCAATGCATGAAAGGAGCTATGCATTGTCAATGCCTAGTGATGGAGGAGAAATGAGCACTTGGATGTCCTTTAGGAAAGATTTCTTTGATATAGACAAAGATCTCAAGAGGGGATAACTGCATTGAGGATTCCTATGCAACAAGGTAGGACAAATGAGTTTGATATACCCATGTATCAAGTTGATGTACATGATGAGGCACATAATCAAACATTATTTTCTTCAAAGGGAGTTATTCGAATAATAAATGTGCAATGATTGATGTTAAAACCTCTACAAGTTAAGCTAAGAAAAACAAACGTAATGTTTCAGAATTGTTGGTACCTACACTTGGTTTTCCTCTTGATTTTAGTGGGGATAGAAGATTTACTATACACTTAATGTTGCAAGATTTTAGCTTGAGAAAATGCAAAAGAGGACTTCCATTCAATGTTACATTTGGTCATTGCATAGAGTATGACTATGTGGGTCTTTATGCACACATTGTGGGTGTTGAAGTGGATGAGACACTTGCTGTAATTTATGGATAGCAAGAAGATGAAGATATTTTGTTGCCAAATCTTTCTCAACAAGTCACCAATGTATCCGTGGTGGCTAAAGGAGATACGCAAGTTAAAAATGGGTATGATTGGATAGCTTTTATAACTCCTTTGATTGAGTAATTTTCAGCTCATGATATGACACCACGAGATTGTGAGGACATGGTTATTGATGACATTTTGGATGAGTACTCATTTGTTGATAACGATTGAGATGATGACTCATTAGTTGGTCATACATGTGATGCCCATGCTTTGGATGATCATAAATTAGGTGACACTTTGAGTGGTTTGTGGAAGATTCATGAGAATGCATTGTATGATCCATTTTCAAGTTCATCTTGGAAGACATATGATTGTCTCTTGTTTGATTATGAAGGCTTTGAAGATGTGGATTATGAAGGCTTTGAAGATGTGGATCATGATGCATATGATTGTCTCTTGTTTGATTATGAAGGCTTTGAAGATGTGGATCATGATGCATCTTGGAAGACATATGATTGTCTCTTGTTTGATTATGAAGGCTTTGAAGATGTGGATCATGATGCATACAAGGGAGAATTTTCTCATGACAATATTGTCCATACATGTGTTGAATGAACATGTATATATGGGTAGTACACATGTTGTTCATGGAGATGATGATAGTCTTTAGGTGACATGTTCTAATCCTTTTGATTATGACTATCACATGGATTTTATGCATGCTACACATGTTGATGATGCATTGATATAGAAAACATGCCGATCTTGAGTGTAAGATTCCTCCCTCTAGATTTTGAGGTATAAAGGAGTAAGAACCTCCCCTTATGTTCTTGAAATTATTCCCCTCTCTAGAATAAAAGAAAGATCTCGTTTTACCCTGTTTTGATCTAGAGAGAGAAAATGTCTAGAGCGAGATAATAAAAAATTGAGATATTTTTGGATATAAAAATCCTCATAGTGTCTAAAACGGATTCCCCTGAAACAGAAATTCAAAAAGAACTTTCCAATGTGCATTTGGAATTAATTGAAAATGTGCATAAAGGACCTTAGCCTAAGGGTCAAGATTTTCAGAAATTTTTGAATTATGGTCCAATTAAGGTTCCTATGGACCAATAAAATTAATCCAAGTGTGGGGATGATATAAATCCAAAGAATAAAAGAAAATACCCAAAAATGAGTAAATGCTCATATAAGATGAAGAGTTGTCTGAGTACAAGGTTTATTAGTTAAAAACTATGAGATATTACTAAAAAAATGAGATATTTTGGTATAATGATACATTTTTGACACCTTGGTAAGGAGAGGGGGGAGACTTTAAGGAGGCGCCTATTTCACACATGTGAATGAGTTTTAAAATAAAAAATATTAAGATATTTTTATCTCTCCTCTCTCCTGGATCAAACCAAATCAAAAAGGGAGCCAAAATGATCCAAATCTTGTCCAAATTCAGCCAAACTGAAGCTGTAAAACTCTAGAACTTAGTTGGACTCAGGTAGTGGCCTCCCTCACCTATAAATAGACCCTAATTCTTTTGCATTATTATCTGTGAACTATACCATGCCAGTATTACATTAAAATAATGATATTTTCTATTATCCCTTAAAAATTCTCTACATTTTGGAGAGATTGGAGCTTCTCTCTCTCTTCAACCATCCTTGGAGCTTTCCTCTCGACACACTAACCAATTGATTGGCTGGGGGCTTCTTCTAAGATAGATAAGCAAGCAATAACAAGAGGTAAAGTGTAAGTTTATTGTTTTCTCTACTATTCTCAATGTTTTCACTTCTCAACCCCTCTCAAGCTTGAGAAGTTTCAAAATTAAGTGTTTATAATGCAAATCAAGCTTTTCTTAAGAGTTGTAAAATAAATAATTAAGAAAACTTTACATTTATGCTTAATTAGGATGCTTATCTATGTTTATCTCTCCCTCCCCAAAAGAATGGTCATTCTTATGACCAATTCTCTATTCAAATGATGCTTCTCACTAATAAATTCTCAATCCACAAATCAAACTCTAGGCTTGTAAAGCTAGAGGTTAAGAAAGTGGCTTTTTATACTTTTATGCTTCTAAAATTATGATAATCTTATGATTTAAATCCCTAAATTGGATTTAAGTTTAGAAGATAGTTATACTATCATAATTGTATTACTAAGTTTATTCTTTTCAAAAATATTAGAAATTATCAGTAATAGCAACGGAGCTATGGTAAAATTTTTAAGAGATTGATACATACTTCATTCTTATGCATAACGTGAAAAGAGGACGTCCTACCATAATCTAGGATTGAATATCCTAGTCTAAAAGAAGGATTTTCATCATATTCAATGGAAAATTAATTTTTAAGGTTTATGCATAATTAAATAATTAAGAAAAGAGAAAATTATGGTAAATTTATTTAAATGATAAAAGAGGAATTCCCATGACATTTGGAATTCAATCATTTAAATGGGAAAAGTGGAATTCTTAGCATATTGGAATTAATGGACATTTTATTTTAGATAAATTTATTTTATGCATGAAAAAAATCTAAATGATAAAAGAGGAATTCCCATGACATTTGGAATTCAATCATTTAAATGCGAAAAGTGGAATTCTTAGCATATTTGGATAATGGATATTCTTATTAAAGAAAAGATAAATTTTAGATAAATTTTTTTTAATGATAAAAGAGGAATTCCCATGACAATTAGAATGCAAATAATTAAATGCAAAAAGAGAAATTTCCATGATATTTGAGATCAAAGAAATTAAGTGAAAAAAAGAGAAGTTTTTAGTATAATTCAATTTATATCAAAAGTGGATTTTTAAGCATTATTGAGAAATATGGGTAGAATTGATTTTTGTAAATCCCATGAATTCTTTTATTCAAAAGATGAATATTGAAAATATTTCACTTGAGAATTTGAGAAAGAATATGAAAATAGTCGTATCGAGAAAAAGAGCCTTTACCTAGGCCAAGTAATTGGCAGAAAATTAGAAAAAGTTCGATCATCGGTGTATTGAAGTAGAAAGACCTACTAAATGGGAATGGGATGTGATAGGATGTGATAAGATGTGAATGGTATGTGATAGGATGTGGTGTAATGAAAATGAATGTGGATGAGATGTGAAGTAAATGGATGTGGATGTGAATGATGAGATGAGAATGAGATGTGAGGTTATGTGAAAGGATGAGATGTAAAGTAAATGGATATGGATCTGTATGTGAAAGGATGAGATGTAAAGTAAATGGATATGGATCTGTATGTGAAAGAATGTGATGTAAATGAATGTGGATGTGAATGATGAGATGAGAATGAGATGTGAGGTTATGTGATAAGATGTGATGTGATGTAAAGGGATGTGGATGTGAATGTGATGAGATGTGAAGTGATAGATGTGAATGTGAATGAATGGATGGATTTGAATAATCGTGCATGTGAATGACTGGATGGATGTGGATGAATGAGATGGGATGTGTATGAATGAGATATGATGTGGATGTGAATGTTGGGGAAGCATTTTGACCGTCTTGTGAATGAGGCTGTGTAGACCTATGTGATAAAGTTGCAGCAGCTGAGACGAAGAGTCAATGGAGGACGTCTCGTGTAGCAAGGTTGGCCGAGGTCTTGACCAGCCTCGGTTTGATTTAAATGGTGAGCTTCCGGTACGGTGGATGAGGGACCAAGGAAGCGGCTTATGAGTGAAAAGCTAGGTGACCTGCAAAGGACCCTAGAGGGTGCTGACCATACGGTGCTTGGGCTCTGGGTCGCCGAAGATACCCACACATGCGTCGAGGAAGAAAATGGAACAAGGTGTTAGAGTTGTTTTCTGAACTCGGGCATGGAGCTGGTTGATTGACTATGCTGATCCTCAACGGATGAGTCCATGGCTCTTTTATATGGATCTATTGGTTGATCTTGCTGATCTTCAACGCAGAGTCCATGTGGATTTTTATAAGTGAATATATTTTCGGGTGCTATGAGCTAGAAACTTTTGAAAAGGCCCTTGAGTGGACAAGTGGTGAGTGTTCTGGTGTTGCCAATGATGCCATAGGTACATCGATGAAGGAATGATTGGAAATTAACCGGATATTTTGGAGGATTATGATCAGTGATACTATGGTTTCATTAAAAGACTATTTTAAAGAGAACTGAATCTATGAAAAAGGCAATTTCATATTGGGTGTGTAAGTGGTGTGACTATCTTGAACTTTGCTTGAAGCATCGGCTAGGGGGCCTGGGAACTCTTTTCCCTATTACTACCCATGACAAAACCTAACCAAATTCCTAATTGGATCCCATCACTACAGTGGTTGATTGACTAACCCATGGGATTGGATGGGGTTAGGCTGGACTGATGGATCCCTAAAATGATACTCAATTCTATTATGGTACGATAGATGAAGTAAATCCTGGACAGTCCTTGTTCTATGGAAAAGAATCAATGGCTGTGCCTCTCGATGAGGAAAAAAAAATTGTTCTCTATGATCCAAGTACAAGTCTTTTCCTTGATCTGACCATGTGACTTACGGGTTCGATCGTTGGATCAGTTTGGTTTGTTAAGGCTCTTGACTACATTAGAATAAAAATATCGTGGAGGAATCGCCCGTGCTTTCTGGGCGAGGGAAGTTTTTCTGGGTTCGGTTTTGGAAGAACTGAGGGATTAGTCTCTTGTCCAGATATCCGTGGGTGAGGCCCGGAGTGAGAGGCTCTGCCCTGCGTAAGAAGTGCTACTTCCGCTGCTAGCGTCCCTGAATTGCGCAGAGGAGGCAGGGATCTTTGAGTTGGTATCAGAGCCAATTGGCTAAAGTGGATCAACCGAGAAGCCAGAAATGTCAAAAATTTATGCAGTAGCAGTAAAAGGTTGTAATTGTGTGATGAAATACAAATTGATATTTAGAATGAAGATTCATAAATAGGTAATTGGGTCTTCAGATGGAAGTACCACAATTGTATGGAATCCCTAACTTGCTTGAGGCCTAGAGATGATGGTATTTACCTTATAATTCGAAGGACCGTGACTACCCGTATATACCGAGGGTATAACTGCAGCTCTTTACTGGCAGTATATACGAGTTAATCTAAGACCTTGAAATTATAAGCAAAAATGCTATCCAGATGATGAATTTGAATGCTGGTTGATATGATTTTAGAATTCTGGTTGAGAATTGATGAGTTCATTTGGATTCTAATTGAAAGATGATGATTCCTGAATTTTGGTTGAAAGAAGATAAGTTGAACAAAACCACAATGAGGATGAATGCGACTAATCTAGTAATGATGTTAATAACTGGAACGGCGATAATGACTTCAGCAAATCACTATGAGATTAGTGGATTGTGTGTCATGGTAGGAATGATAACCCCCAACTCGATGAGGAAGAGCTCGACTTGGATGTTCATAAAACTCTTCATACATCGCGCAGCCTGAACCTTTCAAGGGGGAAGGGAAAAACTTGGGAGAGGCTATGGAGAAGTGGATCGAAGCAATGGAAGAGTACTTCGATGTCACTGGGTACAATGAGAAGAGTAAAATGACTCTTCCAAGGCTGAAGATAGTAGAAACAGCCAGAGTAGCATGGAGAAACCACTGCAAAACAAACAATTTGGATCAGAACACCCAGACCTGCAATGATCTCAAGATTTACCTAAGGAAGAGATTCTATCCTCCTGGCTTTTTGGAAACCAAAATGAACGAGTTCTTAGAGTTAACACAGGAGGGAGCAGAACTATTGAAGTGTATAACCAAGCGTTTGCTGTCCTCCTCAAGTACTCGCCCCATTGCTCGATAAAGAACAGCTGATGGCCAGGTTCATTGGAGGACTGAACGAACTTTTGAATATCCTAGTGAAGAATTCTAAGCCAATTTCCATGGTCGAGGCAAGGCAGATGGCAAAGGATTTCGCCAAGGGCTTTGATGTCAAGGTCCCGTCGAAGCCAGCACCGTCATCTTTCAAAAGATTTCTAGTTCCAAAAGGTGATTCCAACCTTCCACCTCCTAAGAGACAACAAGGTCAAGGTCAGGTTATGGAAAATTCCAGAATAGAAGAAAGGTCCTTTTCCCGGAACTCAATTCCCTAGAATTCAACTTCAAAAGTTCCACCCTTGAATAAGGGAGTAAAATGCTATAACTGTCAAGGAATTAGACATCGCAGTATGGATTGCCCAACTCCTTTTGGATCAAGGTTTTCGGAGCAGGGAAATCAAGGATCAAAATTCCAGACTCCATCTCCTTCCTTCTAGAGTAATCAGGTTCCTTTCTGCGAAAATCAGAGAAATCCCAGAGGTAGACGCTCTAACTAACCCTCAGTTTCAATCCAAAGTAATGCAAGACCTCCACCTTAGAATAAGGGAAGTTAAAGAGAGATGTTCCCAAATCGGCCGTCCACTTCCAAGGCAGTAATGTTGGAAGCGATTGAAGAAGAAGATGATGATGAAAGAGATCATACTCCACCTGCGAGATGAGGACATCTCGCGTTTTTATAGTGGGATAGGATGTAAAATTCCTCCCCCTAGCTTTTGAGGTGTAAAGGAGTAAGAACCTCCCCTTCTGTTCTTGAAATTATTCCCCTCTGGAATAAAAAAAGATCTTGTTTTACCCTGTTTTGACTTGGAGAGAGAAAATATCTAGAGAGAGATAATCCAAAATTGAGATATTTTTGGATATAAAATCCTCCTAGTGTCTAAAATGGTTTCCCCTAAAACAAAAATTCAAAACGAACTTTCCAATGTGAATTTGGAATTAATTGAAAATGCGTACAAAGGACCTTAGCCTAAGGGTCAAGATTTTCACAAATTTCTGGATTATAGTCCAATTAAGGCTCCTATGGACCAATAAGATTAATCCAAGTGTGGGGATGAGATAAATCCAAAGAATAAAATAAAATACCCAAAAATCAGTAAATGCTCACATAAGATGAAGAGTTGACTAAGTACAAGGTTTATCAGTTAAAAACTATGAGATATTACTAAAAAAATGAGATATTTTGGTATAATGATACATTTTTGACACCTTGGTAATAAGGAGGGGGGGGAGACTTTAAGGAGGCACCTATTTCACACATGTGAATGAGGTTTTAAATAAAAAATATTAAGATATTTTTATCTCTCCTCTCTCCTGGATCAAACCAAATCAAAAAGGGAGCCAAACTGATCCAAATCTAGTCCAAATTCAGCCAAACTGAAGCTGAAAAATTCTAGAACTTAGTTGGACTCAGTTAGTGGCCTCCCTCACCTATAAATAGACTCTCATGCTTTTGTATTCTCATCTGTGAACTATACCATGCTAGTATTACATTAAAATAATGATATTTTCTATTATCCCTTAAAAATCCTCTACATTTTGGAGAGATTGGAGCTTCTCTCTCTCTCTCTTCAACCATCCTTGGAGATTTCCTCTTGACACACTAACCAATTGATTGGTTGGGGGCTTCTTCTAAGATAGAGAAGCAAGCAAAAACAAGAGGTAAAGTGTAATTTTATGGTTTTTCTCTACTATTCTCAATATTTTCACTTCTCAACCCCTCTCAAGCTTGAGAAGTTTCTAAATTAAGTATATATAATACAAATCAAGATTTTCTTAAGAGTTGTAATGAATAATTAAGAAAATTTTACATATATTCTTAATTAGGATGCTTTTTATGTTTTTCTCTCTCTCTCGCCAAAAGAATGGTCATTCCTATGACCAATTCTCTATTCAAATGATGCTTCTCATTAATAAATTCTCAATTCACAAATCAAACTCTAGGCTTGTGAAGTTGGAGGTTAAGAAAGTGGCTTTTTATACTTTTATGCTTCTAAAATTATGACAATCTTATGATTTAAATCCATAAATTGGATTTAAGTTATACTTTCATAATTGTATTACTAAGTTAATTCTTTTTAAAAATATTAAAAATTATCAGCAATAACAACGGAGCTATGGTAAAATTTTTAAGAAATTGATACTACATAATTCATTCATATGCATAATGTGAAAAGAGGACGTCCTACCATAACTAGGATTGAATATCCTAGGCTAAAAGAAGGATTTTCATCACATTCAATGGAAATTTGACTTTTAAAGTTTATGCATAATTAAATAATTAAGAAAAGAGAAAATTATGATAATTTTATTCAAATGATAAAAGAGAAATTCCCATGACATTTGGAATTCAATCATTTACATGGAAAAAGTGGAATTCTAAGCATATAGGAATTAATGGATATTTTATTTTAGATAAATTTATTTTATGCATGATAAAAATTTAAATGATAAAAGAGAAATTTCCATGACATTTGGAATTCAATCATTTAAATGGGAAAAGTGAAATTCTTAGCATATTTGGATAATGGATATTTTATTAAAGAAAAAAGAAATTTTAGATAAATTTATTTTATGTGATAAAAGAGGAATTCCCATGACAATTGGAATGCAAATGATTAAATGCAAAAAGAGAAATTCCCATGATATTTAATATCCAAGAAATCAAATGAAAAAAAGAGGATTTTTAGTATAATTCAATTTATATCAAAAGTGGAATTTTGAGCATTATTGAAATATGGGTAGAATTGATTTTTTAAATCCCATGAATTCTTTTATTCAAAAGATGAATATTGAACATATTTCACTTGAGAATTTGAGAAAGAATATGAAAATAGCCATCTTGAGAAAAAGAACCTTTACCTAGGCTAAGTAATTGTGGCATAAAATTAGAAAAAGTCCCATCATCGGTATTGAAGTAGAAAGAGCTACTAAATGGGGATGGATGTAATGAGATGTGAATGGGATGTGATAGAATGTGGTGTGATGAAAATGAATACGGATGAGATGTGAAGTAAATGGATGTGGATGTGAATGAAGAGATGAGAATGAGATGTGAGGTTATGTGAAAGGATGAGATGTAAAGTAAATGGATGTGGATGTGTATGTGAAAGAATGTGATGTAAATGAATGTAGATGTGAATGATGAGATGAGAATGAGATGTGAGGTTATGTGACAAGATGTGATGTGATATAAAGGGATGTGGATGTGAATGTGATGAGATGTGGATGTGGATGTGAATGTGATGAGATATGAAGTGATAGATGTGAATGTGAATGAATGGATGGATGTGAATAATCGTGCATGTGAATGACTGGATGGATGTGGATGAATGAGATAGGATGTGTATGAATGAGATATGATGTGGATGTGATGTGGATAGAATGTATGTGATGGGATGGTGATGAGAATAAATATGATGGATATGAATGGATGTGATATAAATGAATGTGAATGGATGTGATGTGATAGATGTGAACGGATGTGATATAAATGAATGTGATGGATGTGATGTGAATCAGGATAGATGTGAATGGATGAGATGTGATGTGAAATGGATGTGATGTGAATTGGGATAGATGTGAATGGATAATACAGGGGTTGGGCGGTTGGCTAACCCATGGGCCAGTTGGGGTTAGGCTGGATCCCTACGATACAATTAGATACGTTCAAGTTATGCTAGTTAGAAAAAGTCCTAGGAAGGTTCTTGTTCTATGGAAAAGAATCAACGGCTGTGCCTCGCTTAAGGAAAAAAACTGAATTAAGTGCAAGTCCCTTCCTTGATCTGGCCATGTGACCTACGAGTTTGGTCAGAATAGAAAGGATAGTTAAGGCCTTGACCCGTTAGTTAAGATTCTCGTTTTAGAAAATTTTCGTGGGGGAATCTCGTGTGCTTCCTAGGTGAGGGAAGTTTTTTCGGTCTCGATTTTTGAGGAACCACCGAATTAGTCTCTTGTCCAGACATCCATGGGCGAGGCCTCGAGTGGGAATCCGTGCCTTGTGTGAGAGGCTGCTACTTGTGCTGCACCAACACCCCGAAGAAGGTAGCGTGGAGAGAGAGCAAGGGTTTCACACTAAGTGACTGCTGTCAGTGATTCCTTGGGATTCTCTAGGGATAGTTTCTTGTTCATGAGGTGGAATGCACGTCCACAGGATATGATCAATGCGGTGCTTATATAGCTAGCCCCGCGGCTATTACTTGAAAAGTCCGGCTTCAAAGAGCTATTTGCTTTCTCTAATCTTGAGAAAGGTTGTCCTCCATCAAAATTGTGGCCACAAATGCCAACATTTCATCATACCAGGTCAAGGGAATCGGAATGACTTCTTCTGCTATGAAAAACTCTGCGTCGGGTAGATCATCCACTAAGCCGATCGATGCTTCACCAGACTCCAAGAGGGATATGTTATCCGCTAATATATGGCTTACTCTTGGGGTATGCACAATGCTGAACTTGAATTCCTATAGGATCAGTATCCACCTAGACATCTTGCTTGCCAAGCTTTGCTTATAATCAAGATAAAGCAAGGCGCAATGGTCCACATGGAAGGTGAACTTGTTTTCCACCAGCAAATAGTGGCAAAACTTGTTGACTAAGTAGGTCATGCCAAGCGCCGCGCTTCCCTATGAGTGGTGGAGTAATTTTGCTCGGCATATCTGATAATCTCCATAGCTCACATAGTAGAGATGATCCAGAACCATTTTTCGGCCTCCATCATGACACTTCGTATTGCCACATCTGAGGTATCCACAAAGACGTGAAACGACAATTCCCGATTAGGTGCTTGGACTACAGGAGCTTCAGACAGCATCAACTTGAGTCATCAAAATTCAATATTGCATTCCTCCATCCATTCAAGGCTGGCTTGCCTCCACTACTATTTCAATGGCATTTTATCTATGCCATTTGGTGGTTTAGGGGAACTACTACATGTGCTAGATGGCGGACAGTTCAGCTGTGCCATCTGACTTTCCTACTATAATGTCTTCCTGAGATACTATGTGGCCAAAGAGCATATCACTAGATGGCAAAAGGCTTAGTGGGATTTCAAACATTTGGTAAAAATATCCTAAACCATCTGTTGGAATGTGGTGGAAGCATTCCTAAGCCCAAAGGTCATGACATTGGATATGCAAAGGCTCCCCATTTGGTGATGAAGGCCGTCTTCTCCCAATCTTCCAGATCCATTTGCACTTGATTGTAGCCACTAAATCCATCCAAGAATGAGTACATCTCATGGCCGGCTACTGCATTTAGTAGGGAGTCTGTGAACTGGAAAAGGGAAGGGGTATGAGATAGTATTCAGCTTTTTGTAATCCACATGGACTCTCAGCTTCTAATTCTTCTTGGTAACAATCATAATCGGGGACAACCATGTCGCGTGATTGATCAGATGTATGAATCCGATGTGTAATAGTTTATCGAGTTCCTCCTTGACACTTTTTGCATAGTTGGGATTCATTCGATGTTTTTGTTGCTGCTAGAGACTGCATCTTCCCTTAGATTGATCTAATGTTGGTAGAATCGGGGGTCAATCCCTTTCATTTCAATGTATCTCCATGCAAAAACATCCTTGAAGGATGTGATAAACACCCGAACTTCTTCTCGGAATGAAGCATCCAGCTTGGCACTGACTTTGACCATCTTGAGGTCGGACTCTGTTCCTAGATTCATCTCCATCAATTGATCTTCTCTGATCCATTTGGATTGCTTTAGGTCTCTTTCAAAGGCTTTCTCAACTACAATGATTTGCTATAGAGTCGAGGTACTGCCATCATCGGCTAAGGCTTCATAAAAATCTTCGGTCTCATCATGAAATTGTCCTTCACTCAGCGGATCGGGCTGATCCATCGCGACTTCATGCATGTGATGAAGGAGGGTTGGTTGGTATCTCTCCATTATTCGAAACACATCAACCTTAAATAGGCTGATTAGATTTTCATTTTGCTGGAGATATTCTTCCTCTTCATCAAGGTCTAATACTTCCAGCATGTTTACTCCCTCAGCTACCTTTGGCCGAGATAGACTCTCTAGTTTCCTTTGACCAGCTATGTAAATCCTAACTTTTTTCTTTCCTCACCACATAGTTATCCTATCGGCATCCCAGTATTGCTTAGATTTCCATTGTGAGCTCTCGGATTAATTCGAGTGGCTGAATTCTCCTTTGATCTGCCATTTTTACGGTGAATGGAGTTGGATCCCATCCGCTCAACTTGATCATTCTACATGTTGTATCCAAAAAATGCTCACTCTTGATCCACCATCCAACATTACTTCTTCTATGTCCACTTCAGCCAACTTGACCTCTATCATCGGGATGGCTTAATCATAAATTAGGGCTTCCCTTGGCGGAGGTTCTGTCCTCTCTATGTGCATGCCTTCTAGAGGCTGGGAGGGTGCTGTCTTCTCCTTCTTGGGCATCAGGTGCACAACAACTGCTCCTTGAATTTTGGCACCAACTTAAGGATCTGTTCCATCGACATATGGATCGGCTCCCACTTCAGATCTTTCCCACAGATCGTACGGCTACAATCGTACGGCTACATTTCTTCTTATGTGAGCCTATTTTGGCTTTCCTTCTCCTTCAGTGCCTCCACACCCCTTTCTGATCACGGTGTCTCCACACCTCTCTTGGCTCATGTTTAGCTATGGTGAGGGCACTTTGCCTCCCTGATCTAGGTTCATCATTGGTGGTATAATGACTTTGACTTATTATCGAAAGATCGGCATGGGCCTTTCTGGCGCATTTTTCCACAGCGCCTCTCGGTCCTGTTGCTTTTCCACCCAATCAGACACCTCTATTTGTACCTTTTTCTCCTGCTAGGTGATAACTTTTTGCTTCCCCCTCTTATCAGAGGTCAGTTCTTTCTACACCTCTGGATTCTCAGGTTGCATGGATCTTGTCACCGCCATGTTGATGATTCGGCCACCTCTATGGTTGGCTTGATTACTTCTTGCTCATCTAGAGCTTGGATTTCTATGGCATTTACCTAGCAGGCCTGATACTAAAGCTTGGGCTTCTTCCACCATGGGCATATGCTTCCTCCACATATCAAAGTCAAATTTGCGATGGCATGGGGCATGGCAATATAAACATGTAAAAGCAAGCCATTGAGCACCAAGCACATCCTTGGGGAGGAAAATTCCCATGTGGGTGGAATGCTGGCCTTCGGTATGGATCCAGCGAGGAAGTTGGCGGGGTGGGTTGTATGGCCACCACCATGGGGGCTTGGATCACAAGCTGTGGAGGTGCTCTCCTCCCATTGTATCTATATGCTTTGATGGTGTGTGTGGTAGTTCTACAAAGGGCACACCAGAGCTCATTCAAGCGGCATTCTTTGGCTCTGTGTCCATGATTCCAACACCTCGAAAAACAAGTGCCTGACCAGACTTTGGGAGGGGACTTCTCTCCTTCACTGGTCAACTAAGCCAATTCCTTGGTTGTTTTTCCTACCTTTTTGCTCTTTGACCATGCCTTTTGTGATCTTGCTCCTCCTCCTTCGATTCATTAGTTTTGCAGTTGAGTGATTAGAATCATCCTCCTCTTCCTCTAAAGAGTCAGAAGTAGACCTTTTGGAATTCCTCTTGCTCATGGCCTTACCCTTGCTTTTTATGGATCCTACCAACATGCGCTCTATCCTGAGAGTTGATTCAACCAGCTACTCTAAAGAAATGGTGGCAAGATTAGCATCAACCTACTATCCTTTTGAGTTGCTTGCTTAGTCCCTTCATGAAATAGGAATTGAGGATCTCCTCCGCAGGCCGATTGGCTGCATCCAATCTACAAAGAAGCATCCTAAATTTAGTAGCATAATCTTCCACCATGAGTTTTTCTAGTTCATCTAACAGAGCTTATCAACAAGCACATCAACGAAGGTCTTATCTTCCCTGAATCTTTGAAGAAAGGCATCTCTGATTGTATCATAGTTGGGAAAATGAGCATACTCATACTGAGCATCCTAGAGAGTGGTACTTTTTTGTAAGGTTGAGATAAAAGTGGCTTTTTTGAGGTTCTGGTCCGTCGGGCTGGGGACGTTCATGTGCGAGGAACTGTTAAAGAGAAAGATTTGAGTATTCACATCCTTTGAGGATTTCTCAGAGAACTTGGGATACCTCACCGTTGACAACTGGTCACTAAATCATGTAATGTAGAAGGCGGGTTTGTGGTGGTGGTGGGGGTGGTGGTGGTGGTGGTGTGAACAGTGGTGGGGGTGGGTTTATTGATTCTTCTTCTGATTCGTGTTTCGGTTCTACTATTATGGGGTCTTCTTCGGGTCTAGTGGTGGCAAATTGGAGTTCTTGAGCTTTGAGCCATGCCAAGTAGTGCAGTTCATGTGCTGACATGAAGGATTGATTCGAATAAAAGGAAAATTGATTTGAACACAAAGAAAATCAAGTAGCAAGTGAAGCAACAAAAGAAATAGGTAGCAAGATGCATCGTGGTCTCACTAAAGGTGTTATCGAGACTGGCCGTTATCCTAATAAACATACTAAGTGTCTCTGGTTATGCACGTAGCAATACACTGGTCTGATACGGATCATGCGCTCAGGGGGTTTAACCTAAATATATGTAAGTATAGCATGTGAGTTCAAACTAAGGGGTTTCTTAATTCAAAATTTTAAGGTAAATTTATAGAAATACATTTACAGAAGGGTTTTTTTATCGATTTTGGAAAAAAACCCGTAATTCCTTAAAGAAAAAGGGGTCATTTTTAAATGAAAAAATCACATGTAAAGCGTTTTTTAACTACCCCTTGAATGCACATGATACATAGGGTTTGTTAGTAGTGCACCCCACAAGATCATGCACAAGATGACATAGAAACAACTTATCTGTTATTACTGGCGACTATGCAATAGGAATGATACTAAAGACTGATCGACTTGTGCAAATGATCCCAATTGTCGCATGAAATGCAAGACTTAATAGACAGATTCACTAGAAATAATATTAGACAAGACGAATATATAGGAAAGATAGATAGACTCAATGACTATTCAAACAATAATACAGAGAGGACCATGTTGGATCCACAAAGAGACAAAATGATATATTCACCACACCAACAACCTTTACAGAGTTTTGATTACATCTTTTATACTACTTAACTTGCAGTCACATAGAGTGGTACAAAGATACCCTCGTGCTCGAGCACGACAGATTTATAGAAGTAATGACCTATGTAAGATCCCTATCCCCACCGTGCAATGGATTCGGGGTGCTAGCAGCAGAAGTAGCACATCTTGCGCGGGGCAGGGTCCCACACTCTCGGGGGCTCGCCCACGGATATCCGGACAGGTGACTAATTCCTCGATTCTTCCGAACCGAACTCGAAAAAACTTCTCTTGCTCGGAAAGCACGGGTGATTCCACCAGGATAACTTTACCCTAATGTAGTCAAAAGCCTTAACTAACTGAGCTCATCTGACCGAACCCGTAAGTCCCATAGTCAGATCAGGGAAAAACACTGTACTTTGATCATAGAGATCAACGCTTTTTTCCTCATTGAGAGGCACAACCATTGATTCTTTTCCATAGAACAATTTTTGTCCAGGATTTACTTCATCTATCGAACTAAACAGAAATTGAGTCTCGATTTACGAATCCATCAGTCCAGCCTAACCCCATCCAGTCCCATGGGTTAGCCAACCACCCAGTCACTGTAGTGATGGGATCCAATTAGGAATCTGGTTAGGTTTTGTCTCGGGTACCAGGGAAAAGAGTTCCCAGGCCCCCTAGCCGGATGTTCATGCAAACATAAAACTAGTCACATCACTTACACACCCAATATGAAATTGCCTTTTTCACAGATTCAGTCATCTTTAAAACAATCATTTAATGAAACCATAGTATCACTGATCACAATCCTCCAAAATATCCGGTTGAATCTTAATTTCCAATCATTCCTTCATTAGAGTATCTATGGCATCATTGGCCAGAACGCTCACCACCTGTTCACTCAGGGGCCTTTTCAATAGTTCCTAGACCATAGTACCCGGAAATATAATTACTTATAAAAATAAAGATGGAATCTCCATTGAAGATCAGCAAGATCAACCAACAGATCCATATAAAAGAGCCATGGACTCATCCGTTGAGGACCAGCAAGGTCAATCAACCAGATCCATGCCCGGTTTCAGAAACAACTCTTACTCCTTGTTCCAATATCTTCCACGATGCACGTGTGGGTATCTTCGGCAACCGAGAGCGCGAGCACCGTATGGTCAGCACCCTCTAGGATCCTTCGCAGGTCACCTAGTGCTTCACTCATAGGCCGCTTCCTTGGTCCCTCATCCACCGTACCGGAAGCTCACCATTTATATCGAACCGACGCTGGTCAAGACCTCGGTCGACCTTGCTATACGCGAGACGTCCTCCATTGACTCTCCGTACAACAGTTGCAACTTTATTAGGTAGGTCTTCACGACCACATTCTCAAGATAGTCAAAATTCTTCCCCAGCATTCTTGACATAAAACAGTCATTTACAAACAGATCACAAATACAATTTCTATAATGAGTTCACATCTTTCTAGTTTGTTCCACATCAATCCATATTACTTAACCCAAACCCAATTCATAAGTGTATCCATTCTTGACTAGATATATCATTTTCCATCCCATCTCATCAAATTTATTCACTTCACATAACATCCATTCCTATCTTTCTTAATTTACATTGCGTCTCATCACATCCATTTCTCATTACATCTCATTCGTTCACATATTATATTATTCATTTCACATTCTGATTCACTTGACATCTCATCTCATCCATCCATTCATATCGACTTCATATCCATTCACATACATATTCGCATTCATATATCTACATCCACATCCACATTCATACATCCACATCCACATCCATACATCCATTTCCACATCCACATCCATACATCCATTTTCACATCCACATTCATATATTCACATCCACATTCACATTCATACATCCACATCCACTTCCACATCCATACGAGATCCATACATCCATTTCCACATCCACCTTTATACATTCACATCCCCATTCACATTCATACATTCACATCCACATTCACATTCATACATCCACATCTATATCCACATCCACATCCACTTCCATACTTCCATTTCCACATCCATATTCATACCTTCACATCTCCACTCACATTCATACATCTACATCTGCATCCATACATCTATAACCACATTCCACATCCTCATTCACATTCACATTCCATATCTACATCATTTCTTTCACATACATATAACTACATCCACATCCACATATCTATTCACATTCCACATACATCCACATCCACATTCCATATCTACATCATTTCTTTCACATACATATAACTACATCCATTCTTTCACATACATACATCTCCATCTATTCATCGTTCATTTTCATCTATTTGATTCGTTTCACATCCTCATATCTATTTATAGAATACAAGAGAATTCTCATTTTTGATATAAGATTTCTTTACGCTTCTATTTATGCATAAATTCCATTTTAAGGAGAATAACACTTTCGAAATAAAAATCAATCTTTTATGCATCTTCCTATGCATAAATTCATTTTAAATGAGAATGACACTTTTGAATTAAAAATCAATCTTTTATGCATCTTCCTATGCATAAAATTAAAATTGACGAAAATAACTCTTTTGAACTAAAAATATTTCTTTATGCATCTTTCTATGCATAAAATTAAAATTGATGAGAATAACACTTTTGGATTAAAATAAATTCTTTATACATCTTTCCATTCATAAATCCAATTTAGTAGGAATTACACTTTTAGAATAAAAGAATTTCTCTTATGCTTCTAGATTAAGCATAAAATCATTTATGATGAAAATCACACTTTTAATATAAAAATATCTCTTATGCACCCATTTATGCATAAAAATCAAATATGATAAAAGTAACACCTTTACAATAAAATAATAATCTTTTGTGCATACCTCTATGCAAGAAAATGAAATATGATAAAAGTAACACTTTTAAAATAAAATAATAATCTTTTATGCATACCTCTATGCATAAAAAGATTATACCTCTATGCATACCTTTACAATAAAATAATAATCTTTTATGCATACCTCTATGCATGAAAATCAAATATGATAAAAGTAACAGTTTTACAATAAAATAATAATCTTTTATGCATACCTCTATGCATGAAAATCAAATATGAAAGTAATACTTTTATAATAAAACTAAATTTCTTTTATACAAATAATCAAAATGCATTTCTATGCATGAAAATGACACTTTAGAATATAGAATTCATAAGGATTACTCTTTAAGAATAATGAAAGTTAATATTTATTTCTAAAATTTTAAAAAATTTTATCATAACCTCCTTTGTATGGCTGACCATTTTTTAATTTTAAGTCTCTAAAATTAATTAGAAATGCATCGAGTATTTAAATCATTCTAAAGTAACATTTTTCTACTTATTTAAGAGAAACATTATAAAAAACTTGAGTTTATTAATTAATCATTCACCTAGGATAAAGAATGGTTGGATTTACTAGATAAGTGAGGGAAATGCCTTTTGCAATGAGGCATAACATCACTTGCAATTTTCGAGAAGACAAAAAGCATAAAAAACCATAAAATAAATGGAAAAGAGAAGAATCACCAACTTACTAATGAATTTGAGAGCTTTCCTTTGGCTTGATGGTTTGAGGGTTCAACTCTTGTTTGCGACAAGAGTGGCCACCAATCTTTTGGAAGAGGGAATGTCAAAAACTAATGAATTATGAGTAAAATTCATTGTTTTTGGCACTTGGGAGAGGCAAGGTAACAGTGCAAAAACACTATTAAGTTTCAACAAAGGGGAGGGCTTCTATTTATAGGAAAAAGTGAGCCTCTAACCAGGCAAACTGACTCTAGAATTTTCCAGATCAGTTTGGTCAATTTTTGACTATTTTTAGGTCAGTTTTGCTCACTTTTTGGATCTAGTTGAAAGAGGAGAGATAAAAATATCTCATTATTTGGGAGTTTAAAACTCATTCAAGCATGTGAAATAGGCGCCTCCTTCATGAGGGGAATTCCCCCATGCAGAGGTGTCAAAAATGCATCATTACTTTTAAATATCTCCCTTTTTTAACTATTAACCTTGTCCTTAGTCAACTCTTCATCTTATGTGAGTATTTACTCATTTTTGGGGGGATTTTTCTTTTATTTCTTCATTTATCTCCTCCCTACATTTGGATGAATCTTATTGGTCCATAGGAACCTTAATTTAAAATTTCAAAAAAATCTTCACCCCCAGGATAATGCCTCTCGAACAGATTCTTGAACAGATTATACTTAATTTCTAATGCACCTTTTGAAAATCTTTTCTGTTTTAGGGGAACTTATTTTAATAAGATGAGATATTTTTCTATCCAAAAATATTTAAAAACTGAATTACTACTCTCTAGAAGATTTTCTCTCTCTAGGCCAAAACTGGTAAAAACAAGATCTTTTATATTTCTGAAGAGGGAGTTGACTACAGGGGAAGATACTGGACATCCTGAGAGGCTGGGGGAGGAATCTTACATTCTACCCCACTTAAAAAACGTGAGATGTTCTCATCTCGCAGGTGGAGTATGATCTTTCATCTTCTTCTTCTTCTTCAATCACTTCCAGCGTTACAGCCTTGGAAAGTGGACGGCCGATTTGGGAGCAACTCTCTTTAACTTCCCCTATTCTGAGTTGGAGAACTTGCATTACTTTCGGTTGAAACTGCAGGTTGGATAGAGGGTCTACCTCTGGGATTTCCTTGATTTTGGCGGATAGAACCGTGATTACTCTGGACGGAAGGGGTTGGAGTCTGGAATCTTGATCCCTGATTTTCTTGCCCTGAAAACCTTGATCCAAAAGGAGTTGGGCAATCAATGTTGCGATGTCCAAACCCTTGACAGATAGCATTTCACTCTGTTGTTCAAGGGTGGAACTTCTGAAGTTGAAATCCAGGGAATTCAGTTTCGGGAAAAGGACATTTCTTCCATTCTGGAACTTCCCATATCTTGGGTTGGACCCTGATATCTCTTAGGCGGAGGAAGGTTGGAATCACCTTCTGGGAATAAAAACCTTTTGAAGGGTGATGGTGCTGGCTTTGGCAGGACTTTGACATCAAAGGCTTTGGCGAAATCCTTCGCCATTCTTACTGCTTCGGCCATTGAGATAGGTTTGGCATTCTTGACTAAAGTATCCAATGGCTTGTTCATTCCCCCAATGAACCGGGCCATCAGCTGCTCTTCATCCAATTGAGGGGAATATTTAAGGAGAAGGGCAAAAGCCTGATGGTACTCTTCAGTCTTTTGGGTTTCCTGCTTTAGTTCCAAGAACTCATTCATCTTAATTCAAGAAAGCATGGGGGACAAAATCTCTTTCTGAGGTAAGCCTTGAGATTGGTCCAGGTTTGGGTATTTCAGTCGAGATGGTTTGTCTCGCAGTGGTTTCTCCATGCCACTCTAGCTGTCTCCACTATCTTTAGCCTTGCAAGAGCCATTTTGCTCTTCTCATTATAACCGGTGACATCAAAGTATTCTTCCATTGATTCGATCCACTTCTCCACAGTCTCGCAAGTTTTCCCCTTCACCCTTGAATGGTCCAGGCTGCGCACTATGAAGAGTTTTACGAACATCTAGGTCGAGCTCTTCTTCATTGAGTTGGGGGTTAACATTTCTACCACGACGACCTCGGTCCATGTTCCTATCAATACGAAAATTCTTGTTAAGTCTCTTTATTTATGATTCAATCCCAATTTTGATTCAACTGATTTCGGGGTTCTCGGCTCCCCACAGAGTCAAGGGATAAAGATACTCATATAGAACGTATTATTAGTTATAACAATTCATTCAAAATTATCTCATTCATATCTTTAACACAATAATGGTCCATCAGACTGAATTCTTCTATCTAAATAATCCTCCATGGGGATTTCAATTTTTTTAGATTTTTAATTTTTCATCCCTTAACTTGATTCACTGAGCACAATCCACTAATCTCATAGTGATTGGCCGAAGTCATTAACATCATTCCATTTAAGAACATCATCACAGGGACTCGTCCCATTCATCCTCATTGTGGTTTCGCTCAGCTTATTACATTTCAACCAAATTTTAGGAATCATCAATTTTTTATTATTTTTTTATTTTTTTCAATCAGAATCCAAATCAACTCATCAATTTTCAACCAGAATTTAAAAATCATATCAACCATATTCGAATTCATCATCTGGATAGCATTAATGCTTATAATTTCAAGTCTTAGATTTACTCGTATATACTGCCAGTAAAGAGCTTCATTTATACCCTTGGTATATACGGGTAGTCATGGTTCTTGGAACTATAAGGTAAATACCATCATGTCTAGGCCTCAAGAAGCAAGTTTGGGATTCCATACAATTGCGGTACTTCCATCTGAAGACCCAATTACCAATTTACGAATTTCAGTTTGAATATCAAATTGTATGAATTTTATCACACAATTACAACCTTTTAGTGCTTCTAGATAAATTTTTGATATATTTGGCTTCTTGATTGCCTCATTAGCAAAAAAGCTCTGATACCAACTGTAAGATCCCTGTCCCCACCGTGCAACGGATTCGGGGTGCTAGCAGCGGAAGTAGCACATCTTGCGCAGAGCAGGGTCCCACACTCGGGGCCTTGCCCACGGATATCCGGACAGTTGACTAATTCCTCGATTCTCCCAAACCAAACTCGGGAAAAATTCTCTTCCCCGGAAGGCACGGATGATTCCACCAGGATAACTTTTCCCTAACGTAGTCAAAAGCCTTAACTAACTAGATTCATCTGACCGAACCTGTAAGTCCCATAGGCAAATCAGGGAAAAAGACTCTACTTGGATCATAGAGATCAACGCTTTTTTTCTCATTGAGAGGCACAGCCGTTGATTCTTTTCCATAGAACAATTTTTGTCTGGGATTTACTTCATCTATCGAACTAAACAGAAATTGAGTCTCGATTTATGGATCCATCAGGCCAACCTAACCCCATCCAGTCAACCGCCCAACCACTGTAGTGATGGGATCCAATTAGGAATTTGGTTAGGTTTTGTCCCGTGTACCAGGGAAAAGAGTTCCTAGACCCCCTAGCCGGATGTTCATGCAAACATAAAACTAGTCACACCACTTACACACCCAATATGAAATTGCCTATTTTACAGATTCAATCAGCTTTAAAACAATCATTTAATGAAACCATAGTATCACTGATCACAATCCTCCAAAATATCCGGTTGAATCTCAATTTCCAATCATTCCTTCATTAGAGTATCTATGGCATCATTGGCAACCAGAATGCTTACCACCTCGTGCTCACTCAAGGGCTTTTTCAATAGTTCTTAGACTATAGTACCCGGCAGTATAATCACTTATAAAAATCAAGATGGAATCTTCCTTGAAGATCAGCAAGATCAACCAACAGATCCATATAAAAGAGCCATGGACTCATCCGTTGATTGACCAGCAAGGTCAATCAACCAGATCCATGCCCGGTTTCAAAAAACAACTCTTACTCCTTGTTCCAATATCTTCCATGATGCACGTGTGGGTATCTTCAGTGACCCAGAGCCCGAGCACCGTATGGTCAGCACCCTCTAGGATCCTTCGCAGGTCACCTAGCACTTCACTCATAGGCCGCTTCCTTGGTCCCTCATCCACCATACCGGAAGCTCACCATTTAAATCGAACCGAGGCTGGTCAAGACCTCGTTTGACCTTGCTACGCAAGACGTCCTCCATTAACTCTCCATACAGCAGTTGCAACTTTATCAGGTAGGTCTTCACGACCACATTCTCAAGATAGTCAAAATGCTTCCCCAGCATTCTTGACATAAAACAGTCATTTACAAACAGATCACAAATACAGTTTCTATAATGAATTCACATCTTTCGAGTTTGTTCCACATCAATCCATATTACTTAACCCAAACCCAATTCATAAGTGTATCCATTCTTGACCAAATACATCATTTTCCATCGCATCTCATCAAATTTATTCACTTCACATAACATCCATTCCTATCTTTCTTAATTTACATTACGTCTCATCACATCCATTTCTCATTACATCTCATTCGTTCACATATTATATTATTCATTTCACATTCTGATTCACTTGACATCTCATCTCATCCATCCGTTCATATCGACTTCATATCCATTCACATACATATTCGCATTCATATATCCACAACCACATCCACATTCATACATCCACATCCATACATCCATTTCCACTTCCACATCCATACATCCATTTTCACATCCACATTCATACATTCACATCCACATTCACATTCATACATCCACATCCACTTCCACATCCATACATCCATTTCCACATTCACCTTCATACATTCACATCCCCATTCACATTCATACATTCACATCCACATTCACATTCATACATCCACATCTACATCCACATCCACATCCACTTCCATACTTCCATTTCCACATCCATATTCATACCTTCACATCCCCACTCACATTCATACATCTACATCCGTATCCATACATCCATATCCACATTCCACATCCTCATTCACATTCACATACATCCACATCCACATTCCATATCTATATCATTTCTTTCACATACATATAACTACATCCATTCTTTCACATACATACATCTCCATCTATTCATCGTTCATTTTCATCTATCTGATTCATTTCACATCCTCATATCTATTTATAGAATACAAGAGAATTCTCATTTTTGATATAAGATTTCTTTACGCTTCTATTTATGCATAAATTCTATTTTAAGGAGACTAACAATTTCAAAATAAAAATCAGTCTTTTATGCATCTTCCTATGCATAAATTCATTTTAAATGAGAATGACACTTTTGAATTAAAAATCAGTCTTTTATGCATCTTCCTATGAATAAAATTAAAATTGACGAAAATAACTCTTTTGAACTAAAAATAGATTTCTTTATGCATCTTTCTATGCATAAAATTAAAATTGATGAGAATAACACTTTTGGATTAAAATAAATTTTTTATGCATCTTTCCATTCATAAATCCAATTTAGTAGGAATTACACTTTTAGAATAAAAGAATTTCTCTTATGCATCGAGTTTAAGCATAAAATCATTTAGTATGTGACACACCAGCTCCAAAGTGGTGGGTAGTCCAAGAAGTTACAGCTCGTGGAGAAATATACACCACGTTGGAACTAAGGCAAGAAACCCAAAAAATTGAAGAGTACCATCAGGCTTTTGCCCTTCTCCTTAAATATTCCCCTCAATTGGATGAAGAGCAGCTGGATGGCCAGGTTCATTCGGGGAATGAACGAGCCATTGGATACTTTATTCTAGAATGCCAAACCTATCTCAATGGCCGAAGCAGTAAGAATTGCGAAGGATTTCGCCAAAGCCTTTGATGTTAAAGTCCTGCCAAAGCCAGCACCATCCCCCTTTAAAAGTTTTTTATTCCCAGAAGGTGATTCCAACCTTCCTCTGCCTAAGAGATATCAGGGTCAAAATCAGGATAGGGGAAGCTAAAGAGAGTTTCTCCCAATTCGGCCGTCCACTTCCAAGGCTATAATGCTGGAAGTGATTGAAGAAGAAGAAGAAGATGAAAGAGATCATACTCCACCTGCAAGATGAGGACATCTCGCGTTTTTTAAGTGGGGTATAATGTAAGATTCCTCCCCTAGCCTCTCAGGATGTCCAGTATCTTCCCCTATAGTCAAATCCCTCTTCAGAAATATAAAAGATCTTGTTTCCACCAGTTTTAGCCTAGAGAGAGAAAATCTTTTAGAGAGTGGTAATTCAGTTGTTAAATATTTTTGGATAGAAAAATATATCATCTTATTAAAATAAGTTCCCCTGAAATAGAAGTCCAAATAGGTTTTCAGAAGGTGCATTAGAAATTAAGTATAATCTATTCAAGAGGCATTATCCTGGGGACGAATATTTTTTTGAAATTTTAAATTAAGGTTCCTATGGACCAATAAGATTCATCCAAATGTAGGGAGGAGATAAATGAAGAAATAAAAGAAAAATCTCCCCAAAAATGAGTAAATACTCACATAAGATGAAGAGTTGACTAAGGACAAGGTTAATAGTTAAAAAAGGGAGATATTTAGAAGTAATGATGCATTTTTGACACCTCTGCATGGGGGAATTTCCCTCATGAAGGAGGCGCCTATTTCACATGCTTGAATGAGTTTTAAACTCCCAAATAATGAGATATTTTCATCTCTCCTCTCTCCTGTTTCAACTAGATCCAAAAAGTGACCAAAATTGACCTAAAAATGGTCAAAAATTGACCAAACTGATCTGGAAAATTCTAGAATCAGTTTGCTTGGTTAGAGGCTCACTTTTTCCTATAAATAGAAGCCCTCCCCTTTGTTGAAACTTAATAGTGTTTTTGCACTGTTAGGTACCCTGCCTCTCCCAAGTGCCAAAAACAATGAATTTTACTCATAATTCATTAGTTTTTGACCTTCCCTCTTCCAAAAGATTGGTGGTCACTCTTGTCTCAAACAAGAGTTGAACCCTCAAACCATCAAGTCAAAGGAAAGCTCTCAAATTCATTAGTAAGTTGGTGATTTTTCTCTTTTCCATTTATTTTATGGTTTTTTATGCTTTTTGTCTTCTCTAAAATTGCAAGTGATGTTATGCCTCATTGCAAAAGGCATTCCCCTCTCTTCTCTAGTAAATCCAACCATTCTTTATCCTAGGTGAATGATTAATCAATAAACTCAAGTTTTTCATAATGTTTCTCTTAAATAAGTAGAAAAATGTTACTTCAGAATGATTTAAATACTCTTGATGCATTTCTAATTAATTTTAGAGACTTAAAATTGAAAAACAGTCAGCCATACAAAGGAGGTTATGGTAAAAATTTTTAAAAATTTGGAA
Organism: Cibotium barometz; assembly: GCF_041138505.1. NCBI lineage: Eukaryota > Viridiplantae > Streptophyta > Polypodiopsida > Cyatheales > Cibotiaceae > Cibotium > Cibotium barometz. The sequence continues at coordinate 13,255,567 of NC_141109.1, forward strand.
ATAAGTACTATCTTTCATTATTCTAAAAGAGTAATCCTTATGAATTCTATATTCTAAAGTGTCATTTTCATGCATAGAAGATGCATTTTGATTATTTGTATAAAATTATTATTAAAGTATTACTTTCATATTTGATTTTCATGCATAGAGGTATGCATAAAAGATAATTATTTTATTGTAAAAGTGTTACTTTTATCATATTTGATTTTCATGCATAGAGGTATGCATAAAAGATTATTATTTTATTGTAAAAGTGTTACTTTTATCATATTTGATTTTCATGCATAGAGGTATGCATAAAAGATTATTATTTTATTGTAAAATTGTTACTTTTATCATATTTCATTTTCATGCATAGAGGTATGCATAAAAGATTATTATTTTATTGTAAAAGTGTTACTTTTATCATATTTGATTTTCATGCATAGAGGTATGCATAAAAGATTATTATTTTATTGTAAAGGTGGTATTTCGGTCGAGATGGTTTTTCTCGCAGTGGTTTCTCCACGCCACTCTAGCTGTCTCCACTATATTCAGCCTTGCAAGAGCCATTTTGCTCTTCTCATTGTAACCGGTGACATTGAAGTATTCTTCCATTGATTCGATCCACTTCTCCACAGTCTCGCCCAAGTTTTTCCCTTCAACCTTGAAAGGTCCAGGCTGTGAACTATGAAGAGTTTTACGAACATCTAGGTCGAGCTCTTCTTCATTGAGTTGGGGGTTAACATTTCTACCATGACGACCTCGGTCCATGTTCCTATCAATACGAAAATTCTTGTTAAGTCTCTTTATTTATGATTCAATCCGAATTTTGATTCAACTGAGTTTGGGGTTCTCGGCTCCCCACAGAGTCAAGGGATAAATATACTCATATAGAACGTATTATTAGTTATAACAATTCATTCAGAATTATCTCATTCATATCTTTAACACAATAATGGTCCATCAGACTGAATTCTTCTATCTAAACAATCCTCCATGAGGATTTCAATTTTTTAGATTTTTAATTTATCATCCCTTAACTTGATCCACTGATCAAAAGTTAACAGTAGCAATCTGCTAGCACAATCCACTAATCTCATAGTGATTGGCTGAAGTCAGTAACATCATTCCATTTAACAACATCATCATAGGGACTCGTCCCATTCATCCTCATTGTGGTTTCGCTCAGCTTATTACATTTCAACCAAATTTTAGGAATTTTTATTTTTTTATTTTTTTATTTTTTTCAATCAGAATCCAAAAATCAACTCATCAGTTCTCAACCAGAATTTAAAAATCATATCAACCACATTTGAATTCATCATCTGGATAGCATTAATGCTTATAATTTCAAGTCTTGGATTTACTCGTATATACTGCCAGTAAAGAGTTACAGTTATACCCTCGGTATATACGGGTAGTCATCGTTCTTGGAACTATAAGGTAAATACCATCATGTCTAGGTCTTAAGAAGCTACGGTACTTCCGTCTGAAGACCCAATTACCAATTTACGAATTTCAGTTTGAATATCAAATTGTATGAATTTATCACACAATTACAATCTTTTAGTGCTTCTAGATAAATTTTTGACATATTTGATTTCTCGATTGATCCTCGTTAGCCAAATAGCTCTGATACCAATTGTAAGATCCCTGTCCCCACCGTGCAACGGATTCGGGGTGCTAGCAGCGGAAGTAGCACATCTTGCGAGGGGCAGGGTCCCACACTCGGGGCCTCGCCCACGGATATCCGGACAGGTGACTAATTCCTCGATTCTTCCAAACCGAACTCGGAAAAACTTCTCTTGCCCGAAAAGCACGGGCGATTCCACCAGGATAACTTTTCCCTAACGTGGTCAAAAGCCTTAACTAACTGAGCTCATCTGACCGAACCCGTAAGTCTCATAGTCAGATCAGGGAAAAAGACAGTACTTGGATCATAGAGATCAACGCTTTTTTCCTCATTGAGAGGCACAGCCGTTGATTCTTTTCCATAGAACAATTTTTGTCTGGGATTTACTTCATCTATCGAACTAAACAGAAATTGAGTCTCGATTTACGAATCCATCAGTCCAGCCTAACCCCATCCAGTCCCATGGGTTAGCCAACCGCCCAACCACTGTAGTGATGGGATCCAATTAGGAATTTGGTTAGGTTTTGTCCCCGGTACCAGGAAAAAGAGTTCCTAGGCCCCCTAGCCGGATGTTCATGCAAACATAAAACTAGTCACACCACTTACACACCCAATATGAAATTGCCTTTATCACAGATTCATTCATCTTTAAAACAATCATTAAATGAAACCATAGTATCACTGATCACAATCCTCCAAAATGTCCGATTGAATCTTAATTTCCAATCATTCCTTCATTAGAGTATCTATGGCATCATTTGCAACTAGAACACTCACCACCTGTTCACTCAGGGGCCTTTTCAATAGTTCCTAAACCATAGTACCCGGCAATATAATCACTTATAAAAATCAAGATGGAATCTCCGTTGAAGATTAGCAAGATCAACCAACAGATCCATATAAAAGAGCCATGGACTCATCCGTTTGAGGACTAGCAAGGTCAATCAACCAGATCCATGCCCGATTTCAGAAAACAACTCCTACTCCTTGTTCCAATATCTTCCACGATGCACGTGTGGGTATCTTCAGCGACCCAGAGCCCGAGCACCATATGGTCAGCACCCTCTAGGATCCTTCGCAGGTCACCTAGCGCTTCACTCATAGGCCGCTTCCTTGGTCCCTCATCCACCGTACCGAAAGCTCACCATTTAAATCGAACCGAGGCTGATCAAGACCTCGGTCGACCTTGCTACGCAAGACGTCCTCCATTGACTCTCCGTACAGCAGTTGGCAACTTTATCAGGTAGGACCACATTATCAAGATAGTCAAAATGCTTCCCTAGCATTCTTGATATAAAACATTCATTTACAAACAGATCACAAATACAGTTTCTATAATGAATTCACATCTTTCCAGTTTGTTCCACATCAATCCATATTACTTAACCCAAACCCAATTCATAAGTGTATCCATTCTTGACCAGATACATCATTTTCCATCGCATCTCATCAAATTTATTCACTTCACATAACATCCATTCCTATCTTTCTTAATTTACATTACGTCTCATCACATCCATTTCTCATTACATCTCATTCGTTCACATATTATATTATTCATTTCACATTCTGATTCACTTGACATCTCATCTCATCCATCCGTTCATATCGACTTCATATCCATTCACATACATATTCGCATTCATATATCCACATTCACATCCACATTCATACATCCACATCCACATCCATACATCCATTTTCACATCCACATTCATACATTCACATCCACATTCACATTCATACATCCACATCCACTTCCACATCCATACATCCATTTTCACATCCACCTTCATACATTCACATCCCCATTCACATTCATACACATTCACATTTATACATCCACATCCACATCCACATCCACTTTCCTACTTCCATTTCCACATCCATATTCATACCTTCACATCCCCACTCACATTCATACATCTACATCCGCATCCATACATCCATATCCACATTCCACATCCTCATTCACATTCACATACATCCACATCCACATTCCATACCTGCATCATTTCTTTCACATACATATAACTACATCCATTCTTTCACATACATACATCTCCATCTATTCATCGTTCATTTTCATCTATCTGATTCGTTTCACATCCTCATATCTATTTATAGAATACAAGAGAATTCTCATTTTTGATATAAGATTTCTTTACGCTTCTATTTATGCATAAAATCCATTTTAAGGAGAATAACACTTTCGAAATAAAAATCAATCTTTTATGCATCTTCCTATGCATAAATTCATTTTAAATGAGAATGACACTTTTGAATTAAAAATCAATCTTTTATGCATCTTCCTATGCATAAAATTAAAATTGACAAAAATAACTCTTTTGAACTAAAAATAGATTTCTTTATGCATCTTTCTATGCATAAAATTAAAATTGATGAGAATAACACTTTTGGATTAAAATGAATTCTTTATGCATCTTTTCATTCATAAATCCAATTTAGTAGGAATTACACTTTTAGAATAAAAGAATTTGTCTTATGCATCTAATTTAAGCATAAAATCATTTATGATGAAAATCACACTTTTAATATAAAAATATCATTTATGTACCCATTTATGCATAAAAATCAAATATGATAAAAGTAACACCTTTACAATAAAATAATAATCTTTTGTGCATACCTCTATGCATGAAAATCAAATATGATAAAAGTAAAACTTTTACAATAAAATAATAATCTTTTATAAATACCTCTATGCATGAAAATGAAATATGATAAAAGTAACACTTTTACAATAAAATAATAATCTTTTATGCATACCTCTATGCATGAAAATCAAATATGATAAAAGTAACACTTTTACAATAAAATAATAATCTTTTATGCATACCTCTATGCATGAAAATCAAATATGATAAAAGTAACACTTTTACAATAAAATAATAATCTTTTATGCATACCTCTATGCATGAAAATCAAATATGATAAAAGTAACACTTTTACAATAAAATATCAATCTTTTATGGATACCCCTATGCATGAGAATCAAATATGATACAAGTAACACTTTTACAATAAAATAATAATCTTTTATGCATACCTCTATGCATGAAAATCAAATATAATGAAAGTAATACTTTTATAATAAAACTAAATTTCTTTTATACAAATAATCAAAATGCATCTTCTATGCATGAAAATGACACTTTAGAATATAGAACTCATAAGGATTACTCTTTTAGAATAATGAAAGATAATACTTATTTCCAAATTTTTAAATTTTTTTACCATAATCTCCTTTGTATGACTGGCCATTTTTTAATTTTAAGTCTCTAAAATTAATTAGAAATGCATCAAGAGTATTTAAATCATTCTAAAGTAACATTTTTCTACTTATTTAAGAGAAACATTTTGAAAAACTTGAGTTTATTCATTTATCATTCACCTAGGATAAAGAATGGTTGGATTTACTAGAGAAGAGAGGGGAATGCCTTTTGCAATGAGGCATAACATCACTTGCAATTTTAGAGAAGACAAAAAGCATAAAAAATCATAAAATAAATGGAAAAGAGAAGAATCACCAACTTACTAATGAATTTGAGAGCTTTCCTTTGGCTTGATGGTTTGAGGGTTCAACTCTTATTTGAGACAAGAGTGGCCACCAATCTTTTGGAAGAGGGAAGGTCAAAAAACTAATGAATTATGAGTAAAATTCATTGTTTTTGGCACTTGGGAGAGACAGGGTAACAATGCAAAAACACTATTAAGTTTCAACAAAGGGGAGGGCTTCTATTTATAGGAAAAAGTGAGCCTCTAACCAGGCAAACTGATTCTAGAATTTTTCAGATCAGTTTGGTCAAATTTTGACCATTTTTAGGTCAGTTTTGCTCACTTTTTGGATCTAGTTGAAACACGAGAGAGGAGAGATAAAAATATCTCATTATTTGGGAGTTTAAAACTCATTCAAGCATGTGAAATAGGCGCCTCCTTCATGAGGGAAATTCCCCCATGCAGAGGTGTCAAAAATGCATCATTACTTCTAAATATCTCCCTTTTTTAACTATTAACCTTGTCCTTAGTCAACTCTTCATCTTATGTAAGTATTTACTCATTTTTGGGAGGAATTTTCTTTTATTTCTTCATTTATCTCCTCCCTACATTTGGATGAATCTTATTGGTCCATAGGAACCTTAATTTAAAATTTCGAAAAAATCTTCACCCCTAGGATAATGCCTCTTGAACAGATTATACTTAATTTCTAATGAACCTTCTGAAAATCTTTTTAGACTTCCGTTTCAGGGGAACTTATTTTAATAAGATGATATATTTTTCTATCCAAAAATATTTAAAAATTGAATTACCACTCTCTAGAAGATTTTCTCTCTCTAGGCCAAAACTGGTAGAAACAAGATCTTTTATATTTCTGAAGAGGGATTTGACTACAGGGGAAGATACTGGACATCCTGAGAGGCTGGGGGAGGAATCTTACAACCTATTAACTAGTGTTAAAGTGCACTGGCTCTAACATTCCGATGGTGCTTTGGCTTGGCAGCTCGGTGGTTGTTCGATATGCGACTGTCCAGATGGCGGCTGTCCAACAAGCCACTTGGGTGGACCTCTCTTGGTCCAATGCTTCTCTTTTCAGCCTTGATGACTCGGGGCTTGGTGAGGGTAAGACCAAATATGGCACCAACAAACCCATGAACTCCTATAGGAGACCACACTCATGTGAGGGTAAGACCAAAGAAGGCACCAATAAACCCATGACCTCCTATAGGAGACCACACTTATGTGAGGGTGATACCAAAGAAGGCACCAACAAACCCATCCCCTTAAAGGTTGTTTTCTTTGTATCTAAAAATCTAGAAAGGGATGTTAACACCTTCTGTCTCACCTTGTTTTGCATTGTGAAGGAGAAAAGAGCTTTGCATGCTTTCTCCACCCGAAGTGATCCTACATGATCTGGAAAAGGGCTTTAGCTCCTCTGACCTAACCCTTGCTTTTCACTATTAATAAGAGGTGTGGGATTTCTCTATGCTATGTTCACCCAAGAGTTGATCCTCTTTGATATGGAAAGGGACTCGGCTCCTCCGACCTATCCCATGTTCTTCACTGTGAAGGAGTGTGGGCTTCTCCTTTGCTACTTTTTCCCAAGAGTTGATCCATAGTGTTCTGAATGGCTTTGGCTCCTCCAGCCTAACCCATTTGCATTGTGAGGCGTGGTGGATTCATTGTCCACAAGGCACATAATTTCCTTAGTAGACATCTTGTTGCAAACATCTTGCTGCATACATTCTTGCAAAATATTTGGCTTCACGGCTTGCATTCTGCTCTTCTTTTTTGGGCACCACACCAACACGACAAACCCATTCCTGTCGGATCAAGTTTCTTAGCATAAGCAATCCCGACCCCATAACCGGTCCTTGTGACTCCATGTGTGGCCCCTTTGCTCCCATCTCTTTGACCTTATCATGGCTCCCAGCCTCCTGTGTCCCAACCTTAGGTGCTGCCAGTACAGCCACCCCTCTCCACCCCCTCATTTGCCACTTCTCAGATAAGGCAATTTTCCTCTATCCCCCTCTTGTTAGAAGGCAGTGTCCTTAACTCTTCTCCCTCTATCCCCCTCTTGTTAGAAGGCAGTGTCCTTAACTCTTCTCCCCCCTCCTATGAAGAGACTTACAGCAGCCCTTCTCCCCTTCGGCAAAATGTTTTTGTGTTAAGGACATCTCACAATTTCCCCCCCCCATTTGCGTGGACTTTAGCAAGAGGTTTTAGCCTTAGAGAGGGTTCATGCGTTGTGGTCTTTTGCTCATACGGTGAGCAAACGATCTCAGAATTGAGATCTGACTGGAGCGTTTCGACCGCGACAGCGAGCCCTACAAGACGACGTCCAAGATGGCCCCATCCTAGAAACATCAGAATATTGCCTCGAGAGGAGCGCGCAACAATGAGATTAGAGAAGATGCTCCCAATACGGCCCCAACCCTCCCGTTACAAGCTCCTCAAGGAAATGGTAGCCAAGTTAGCTTGGTTATCTTTTAAAGAAGAGTTTTTATAATATTAGTGTTAATAAATGTGTATCTTTTCCTTTTAAAATAATGACATAAAATTGTATGAAGCTACGAATTGAGTGATGCTGTATTCAATGAATTGTATTGAAATTGTTATCTTTACTATGTGAGATCCTGAGCCCACTGTTCTTCTTGATTGAAGTGTTCTCAGCCCCACCAGGATCAAGGTGCATGTATCTATGATCTTCTCAAGTGCGTTTTTTAGAACACTGAGGCCCATGCCAACATCTCTATCTGGACTTGCACCCGGATAGCTTACATTGCATTTAACCCAATATTTCATTGTCCACATAGTGGGTCAATCAACTCTATAATCTCTCCAAACAGAGTGCATCCATGCAATCTACTCGAAAAACTAATCATTTTTCATAGATAGCATGTCCCCAAATTCCATCGCTTGGGCCCTCATCGGGAGTTGCGTTATTTCTAATGTCCTTGCATTTGTTGTAGCTCGGGGGTCCCGATGGGCTCGACAAACCATGCCATCATGTACCTTGCATCCACATGCTTGTAGGTATATGTAACCCTGGAAAAATTCCTTTACCTTGATGCTCAAATCTTAGTTAGCAGCTTTTTGTGCTGTCGACTTGGGTGGTGGCCGCCGTCACATAGTCACAACTGGACTTGTTGTTTTTACCATTTTTGATGTTTTTGTTCTAGTCATCCTGGCATCACACAACCCTCACGGGCTTCTCAAATGATTTGTGCTCTTATACCAAGTTTCATGGGCCCAAAGGATTGGGACCCAGACAATGGGCCGCAAGGCTATCCTTCCAACCATCTCACCACATAAATTAGCCTTATCAGTAATTGAGTGCATCATTGTGGTTTTCCTTTTAGAGACTCACCCTTCACATGCCTCCTCCCTGGCGGCGCAGCTCCGTGGCCTTGTAGACTCAGGACTTTCCATCTGTGTGATGGTTCCATGTTTCTGCCACGGCCCAACAAAGACTTGGCCTATTTGCACGGCACGGCTCCGCGGCCTTGTAGACTCAGGACTTTCCATCTGTGTGATGGTTCCATGTTTCTACCATGGCCCAACAAAGACTTGGCCTATTGGGAAGAGAGCTTGAGCTCTTGCAAGCACACACACACACACTCACAAAACCCTAATAGAGAACACATAAGGTGAGAGGCTGAAATCTTCTTCTTCTTCACTCAACACTCAACACACCATATACAAGAATAAGAGTACACACAATATGAAAGGTACTCAACCAAATACATACACGGGTTCTCTATAATGTGAACCCGACTAAATGAGCTGGCGCTATAACTATGCCAGTCTCTAGAATGGCTATCACACACAGCCTGTCATCCCACTGGCCGCATATCACCCAAGATCTCACCAACCATGCCAGTGGTATAAGTGTGGGGCCTATCCCCCAAGCGGGTCATCAGTGTCCACCGCCTCACTAGACGAGCTCGATATCTCAACACTCCCCCTCGAGCTCGCTCTGTACCCAATGCTTTGGTGAAGATGTCAGCTACCTGATCCTCTGTGCTGACATAAACAAGGTCAAGGTCTCCTACCAAGACCTTCTCTCTAACGAAGTGGTAGTGGACCTCTCTATGCTTCGTACGAGCATGAAATACTAGGTTCCTGGCCAACTTTATCTTGCTAATGTTGTCATAGAAAATGACAACTTGTCTATCCACCACTGATAGACCCAAATCTGCAAGTAGCTTCCTCAACCAAGCTACCTCACATGCTGCCATAGCAGCTCCTCTGTACTCGGCCTCTCTACTCGATAGAGCAACTGTGGGCTGCTTCTTGTTGCTCCAAGTCACAGCAGCACTCCCCAAAGAAAACATGAAGCCACTGGTAGATCTTCTGTCTGAGATACTACCAGCCCAATCAGCATATGTGTACCCATGTACACATATCTCTGTCCCAGTCTCAAAGAATAGTCCACAATGCAAAGTAGACCTCACATACCTCAGTATGCGTCTCCCTGCATCCAAATGTGGTTTCCGTGGAGCCTGCATAAACTGACTCACCAACCCAATAGCATAGCTCAAATCTGGTCTGGTGATCATCATGTAGATCAAACTTCCTACTATGTGCCTATACATAGTAGGATCCTCCAAGATCTCTCCTGAATCTGCACTCAACTTGCCATTCTGATCCAATGGCACAGAAATAGGCTTACAGCTTGTCATACCATATTTGGACAACATGTCCAAGCCATACTGTCTCTACAGTAATCCAATACCATGTGGTGACCTAATCACCTCAATGCCCAAGAAATATTTGAGCTCCCCCAGATCCTTCATCTCGAACTTCTATCTAAGCAAGATCTTTTCATCAAAGATCTCTGCATCATGGTCCCCCGTAATGATCAAGTCATCTACATAGATGACAACAAGCACAACTCCTCTATCACCATGTCTCACATACAACGAGAAATCTGCATTGGCTACATGAAAGCCAATAGTGATAAGATATTCAAAAATCTTGTCAGACCATGCTCTTGGTGCTTGCTTTAAGCCATACAAGGCTTTCTTCAACTTGCAAACATGCTCGGGGTGACCCACATCCTCATAACCAGGTGGCTGCAACATATACACCTCTTCTTGCAAATCCCCATGCAAGAATGCATTCTTTACATCCATCTGATGTAAAGACCATTGCTTTGATGCAGCCACTGCTATCACAACTCTCACCGTTGCCATCTTGGCAACTGGGCTGAAAGTTTCCTCATAATCAATGCCATATGTCTGCGCATATACTAATCTAGCCTTGTACCTGTTTATGCTTCCATCACTGTTATGTTTTACTTTTTACACCCACTTGCATCCAATGGCTTTCTTGCCTTCAGGCAATTGCACTAAATCCCAAGTCTCATTTCCATATAGTGCATCCATCTCCTCATCCATAGCTTTCTCCTAACACACATTTCCAACAGCCTCATCAATGCATGTGGGCTCAACAACCTGCACAACCTTTGCCATATATGCATAGTGATGTGCCACATAACCATCATAGGTAAATCTCTGCACAGGATTTTTCACTCTCCCAGATCTTCGTAGCTTTTCATTCATGGCCTCCATAGCCTTCTTTACACCAGGTGTTCTCATAGCTGGGATCCCAAGCTCATCAAGGCTCATATCTGAGCCACTAGACTCTCCATCAACATGAGAATGCCTTGCAGAAATGTCAGGCATACCAAGGGGCTCAACCACTTTCTTTTTTCCTTTACGTGATATACTAATCACATTTGCAGGACTGGTATTATGACGCAGCCTGCCACTCCATGGTCTATCAATAGACCCACTAGATGAGGACTCTCCTGGTCCACTCAAAGACTGTGATTGCTGACCTGCATTCTGTGCAACCACACTTCCACTTACATCAGCCCCAACAGCTTCTTTTTCAGCAGCATACCAGCTGCTCATCTCATCAAAGACAACATCCCTGCTTACCCTCAACTCATGTGTAGTAGGGTTATAACACCTGTATCCCTTTTGCTCAAGGGAGTATCCAATAAACACACATTTTTCAGCTTTTGGATCCAGCTTAGTTCTCAGCTCATCTGGCACATGCACATATGCAATGCATCCAAAGACTTTCATATGAGACAAATCTGGTTTTCTGCCAGTAAACCTCTTCTCTGGAGTTACATTATGTATGGCTACAGTTGGAGTCCTATTCATGATGTATACTGCTATAGAAACAGCCTCAGCCCAATAGCAATGCGGCATATTCTTCTCTTCCATCAATGCTCGCGCAATCTCAGCAATGTGCCTGTTTTTTCGCTCAGCAACTCCATTTTGCTACGGAGTGTATCTGCATGTAAACTGTCTCCGAATACCATTCTTCTTCAAAAATTCAGAGAACTCATTGGAGAAGTACTCTCCCCCTCCATCTGACCTTAGGCACTTTACATATTTCCCTGTTTGCTTTTCAACCAAAACTCTGAAATTCTGAAAGTGAGTGAACACCTCACTCTTCTCCTTCATGAAATATACCCACACTTTCCTTGTGTGGTCATCAATAAACGTCACATAATACCTGCAGCCTCCCATAGATATGGTCTTTGTAGGACCCCTTACATCTGAATGCACAATATCTAGTGCATTTCTGCTCACATATCTGTTACGTGGAAACACATGCTTTGTTTGCTTCCCAAATTGGCATGCTTCACATATTTTCTGCATACCTTCCACTTTAAATTTTGGCAGCCCTGTCACAATTCCTTTAGTCTGCATAGACTTCAATCTCTGCACATTCACATGTACAATCCTTTTATGCCAGATGTATGTGTCTGCAACAATTCTTGAACCATTTGCAAACATTGCATCACTCATTTCAGGCATGTCTACATTTAATGTAAACATTCTGCCCACTCTGTTGCCTTTTGCAACCAACCTGCACTTGTCTTTAAAATCTTCAACATAACATCCATCAGGGTTAAACTGAACCTGCAAACCCTGCTCAATCATCTGGCCAACTGAAACCAGATTCTTTGTTATGTTCAGAACGTGAAGTACATTTGCAAGGTACTTCACTTTGCCATCCTGCATAGACAATGGCACATCTCCAACATGGGCAATTGGATGAGCAGTGTCATCCCCTGTTTCCACAAAACCTGGTCTTTCTGGGTTTTTCATCTCCTTGAACTACTCTCCATGACTTGTCATGTGGTTCGAAGCACCTGAATCCACATACCATACATCATCTTTTTGTGTTACATCAACATTTTCAGACATGGCATTCACAACATGCTGCATAACAAACAACCTTTCATTGTCCTCATTATTTCTACTTGAGGAGGATGCATAGTTGTTTTGCTGCACTTTTCCATTTTGCGTGTCAGCCTGCTTCTTATAACATTCTGCCTGCACATGTCCAGGCTTACCACAATAATAGCATTCACGTGCATCATTATACTGCCTTTGCCAATTTCCACGGTCTCTTTGACTCCCCCTGCCTCTGAATTTGCCTCTTCCACCTGCGTGTTGTTGTTGTTTTTGTTGATTCGGGGACTGCTGTTGTTGTTGCTGCTGCTGGCCATAATTCTGATTACCTATTCGGCCACCTCCTTGACTGCGTTGTCATGCCATGGCACGTCTATGGTGTGAAACCATGCATATGAGACTATCAAATGCAAATCTAGAAGCATGGGAATAAGTGCTATGATGAGACATTATATGATGCCCATGTACATATGTTCAGGTCTGAGACTGAGTCAGGTCTCAAAGCGTGTGTACATAATGGGTGTAGTAGGTGTTTTAACACTTGGATAGTGTGATGTTTTTAGTGGAGGAAAAAGGCAGTCTTTTGCTGTGCAGATGCATGCTTGAAGGCCAGGCAAACAGTGGGGAAATGTGTGAGTTTTTGTGAGGTGCACAGGCTGATAAGAAGCCATTTTAGAGGGCAGATAGTAGGAGCTGGGAGTGCCTGATGGGTATGTGATGAACTGAAGAGTTGTGGTCAGACATGCTATGAACAACTTCCTAGAAGGAAATTTTTGTAGAAGAGCTACAGTTTGAGATCTTTTTAGCACCCAAGGTGGGTACTTTTCATTCGGAATAGCTTTCTATGTATGGTCCATTCGCCGGCCACAAGAGAGGTTCAATGTTGCTGTAGACAACTCCAATACACCATTCAAGCATCCAAAGACACTCTCAGGCCCAGTTCCATGCTCAATTGAGGCCACTAAAGCATAAGAGCCTGCTTATCCTCTGTAGGAAGAGCTTCAGAATATGTGTTTTGAGGATCTCATTGGAGTTGGTGTACCTGATCCCAAGCAGCCTGCACCTCTGTCAGGAACGTCATTTGCCTTTGTCAATACCCCTTTGGCTTTAAAGGAAGTTGCTGCTAAGTTGTCCTTGGAGCAGGAAATAGCTGTTGATCTCGAACATCACCAGTTCGGATCTTTTCAAGGGCTCACATGCTTGATGCAAATCTCCACACGATCTGAAGACTTTATCATTGACACCTTGGCCAGCTTGCATGGCATGCGCAAGTTTTTTTTTTTTAAAAGGAGAAATTTCCGAATATTTTGCAGAAATAAAGGTGGCGCAGTATTTTCAAATGGGAAAATGGCGAATTTTGGGCTGCAAAAGGTAAGGCGCCCGAATTCCTTGCGGGGAAAGGAGGAAAAACCAGAAAACGGTACAGAATGAGGGGATATGCAGGAAACGGGGAGGAGTCAGGACCAGAGAAGGAGACGAACCAGAGATTCAGAAAAATGGAAAACATCTTCTATTCATATCGTGTAGGATTTCAAAATACAGAGGAATTCAGGCTGCGTCTAGTGATATGCTTCTTGTAATTTCCGACAAATAAAGCTGCAGATATTAAGGAGCGACGGGCTGGTGAGCTAAGCAGGCACAGAGCTGCTGGTGGCTTTCGAGATGGTGGTGGTGAAGGCCTCTGAGAACACTAGCTAACTGTGGGGAGAGCGCTGGTTGAGTACAGAAGAGGGAGGTGATCGTCTGAACTGGAAATGAATAGAATCGTAAGCATGTGAAGGCAGTCGGCGCACTGTGAAGATGCATTAGAAACAACAAGAAAGACTTCATCGCCTCAGAAACACTAGGCCCTGAGCTACTATAAATCAAGCTGGTTCTTTTCGCACTGAGTACCAGTGGTTTGTCTCACTTCAACTACCAGCAGGGTTGACTAATGCACGTATTGCTCAAGGTCTTCCCAAACTGAGTCATAGATACAAAGTAGTGGAGGATGAAAAGGTGAATAGCAACTAACTTTAATGTGGATTTCTTGTATCTCTGTAAATCAAAATCGTGTATCTACTTTATGGTTGAAAGCTTGGTATTATTAAAAAAAACTGGATTAGAATGTATTAGTGGATGTTGACACCAGCATGGTTCTGTTCGGGTGATGAAAAATGTATGTGGAAATCTTTTGAAGACTGTGTGGTGCCTACATGTGACATGTATATGGCATTTGGATAAAGGGTCATGAGATCTATGCTTGGATCTGATCATGCTCTTGATACACAATTCATGTGCAATCTTCAAGCTGAAAATGGAGATGTCTTATGCTCCTTGAAGAATTATATGTTTTGTTCTGTTTCCTTGCTAGGATTTTGGATGTAACTCTCACAGCCAGACACCTAGTGTGTTCCCGGCTAGACCGCACACGTCACGACAGCGTCCACGGCCTCCTCTACCTCGTCCTCTTCCTGAACTCGTGTAGAAGGCCTGTTGCTCTGAACTGTTTTTGCTTTGTGAAGACTGTTGGTCTTCACCCAAGCTCTTCTCTTCGATAATCAGCATAGACACCAAATCTGTAAAGTTGGGAATCTTTTCCCGATTCTGAATAGACGTCTTGAACGCCTTGTATTGTGGCCCGAGACCACGTAGATAGACCTCCACCTTATCATCATCATCTACTGACACACCAATAGATGCAAGGGATTCCACAATACCCTTTATCTTCAGCGCATAGTCATTCACAGCACATGCTCTTTTTCTCCACAGTATGAAGTTCATTCTTCAACTGTATCTTGCGTGCCTTGGTATTTGTTTCATAAAGCTTTACCAAGGTGTCCCACGCCTCCTTGGGGGACTTGGCATCCTGAATGTGCCCAATCATGGTGTCCTGTATAGCCAATACATAATCTTCTTGGCTCCTTGGTCCAGTCTTTAAACTCTTTCACATCTGCAGCAGTCGGATTTACGGTATCTCCGATGCCTCTTCATGCTCACCTTTTATGTAGTCCCAATAGCCTTTTCCCATCAAGAAATTCGTCAACCTGAACCTCCAAGCATGGAAGTTATTCTTATCAAGCTTCTCAGCCACAATCTGAGTTATCCCATCATTTTGACATCTTGCCAAACACACAATTTTACCAGAAACTGCACTCTGGTTTTTCTGCACAAACTGCTGTATTTTCTACACAGCGGTACTGTAGTACTCTCAAATGTCACAACCAGTGACTTCAATGTGCATACATACACCCAATGGCAACTGTAGATCTCTTTGTAGCACCCACAGTGTCTGCAGAGTCAATTTGTCTTCCTGCAGTTCTTAAAACAGAGTTCTGCAGAGAATCGATAACTTACCCGCAGTGCTCGAAATCGCCTACTTTCTGAAAAATGGAGGTCCAGACGCGCCCGAAATGCATTTTCAGCCCAAAAAATATTGTCTGATACCGATAGGACAATATAGTTGCCCTATAGCTTTACTCCCACGAAGAAAGCTCCTCAATCAGAGATTGTTGCCGGTGCCTCCCGTAGAGCTCCCGACAAGGGTGTAGTCACCAACACAAATAGGGAAGAGTAGTTGAAGCTCTTACCCTTGTACCGCTTCCTGTGGTTCTCTTGCTTGCAGCTCAGCCCTTAGCACGAACTAGGCTCTGATACCATGAAAAGATGCAGGGGACAAGAGAGCTTGAGCTCTTGCAAGCACACACACACACTCACAAAACCCTAATAGAGAACACACAAGGTGAGAGGCTGAAATCTTCTTCTTCTTCACTCAACACTCAACACACCATATACAAGAATAAGCGTACACACAATATGAAAGGTACTCAACCAAATACATACACGGGTTCTCTATAGTGTGAACCCGACTAAATGAGCTGGCGCTATAACCATGCCAGTCTCTAGAATGGCTGTCACACAGCCTGTCATCCCACTGGCCGCATATCACCCAAGATCTCACCAACCATGCCAGTGGTGTAAGTGTGGGGCCTATCTCCCAGGCGGGTCATCAGTGTCCACCGCCTCACTAGACGAGCTCGATATCTCAACACACGGCACGGCTCACTGGCCTATAGCTTTGTTGTACTCTTACTTTCCATCGGTCCTGTTTTTTCATCGGCGATTCATTGGCAAGGTGGGGAGCATCACACAATCCCCATGTAAGATCCCAGCCCTCTGTGCGCATCAACCTCTGGAGTGCTGGCAACGGAAGTAGCTGATAAAAAATAGGTAGAGGGAGAGGAGACACACAGAGGAGAAAACCCTAATGTATTATCAAACCCTAACCATAGAGGGAAGCCATGTCCCTTCTCACACAATGCATAAAGCCATAATCCATAATCTACAACACACATGTATTGTGTCCACACAGAGCTAAACCTAGCTAATGTCCACACACTATGACCAGCTGGACGCGGTCATTTATGTCTCACACATGTTACTACCTAACATGCCAGCACATAGTGCAACTGGCACAAGCGAACATCGAGCTCGAATCTCAATAGTAGCAACCTCACACGCAGGGCAGAGCTTCCCATTCGGGGCCTCGCCCACGAATGCTCGGGCAAGGAACTAGTCCGATGGATCTTTCAAAATCAAACCCGGAAAAAACTTTCCTGTCAAGAGCCTTAACTATCCTTTGTATTCTGACTGAACCCGCGGGTCACATGGCCGAATCAAAGGAGGAACTTACACTTGGTTCATAGAGACCAACGCTTTTGTAAGATTCCTCCCCAACCTCTCAAGATGTCCAGTATCTTCCCTTGTAATCAAATCCCTCTTCAGATATATAAAAGATCTTGTTTCTACCTATTTTGGCTTAGAGAGAGAAAATGTTCTAGAGAGAGGTCATTCAGATTTTAGATATTTTTGGATGGAAAAATATCTCTTCTTATTAAAATAAATTCCCCCAAAACAGAAGTTCAAAAAGATTTTGAGAAGGTGCATTAGAAATCAATTATAATATGTTCAAAAGGCCTTATCCTAGGGGTCCAGATTTTCTGAAAATTTTAAATTAAGGCTTTGAGGGGCCAATCAAATTCATCCAAATGTGTGGAGGAGATAAATAGAAGAAATAAAAAAAATCCCCCCCAATTTAAACTCACAAATAATGAGATATTTTCATCTCTCCTGCTTCAACTAGATCCAAAAAGTAAGCTAAACTGACCTAAAATTGGTCAAAAATTGACCAAATTGATCTAGAAAATTCTATCGGTTTGCTTGGTTAGAGGCTCACTTTTTCCTATAAATGAAGCCTCCCCCTTTGTAAATGGTTAATAGTGTGTTATGCACTGTTACTCTACTCCTCTCCCCAGAGCCAAAAACAGTGAATTTATTGATAATTCATTAGTTTTTGACCATTTCCTCTTCAAAAGAATTTGTGGCCACTCTTGTTGCAAACAAGAGTAGATCCCTCAAACCATCAAGCCAAAGGAAGGCTCACAAAAATTCATGTAAGCTAGAAATCCTACTTTTTCTTTATTCCATTTAATGGTTTTCTAATTTTTATTTTCTTTAAAATGAAAAATGATGCTATGCCTTGTTGGAAAGGCTTTCCCCCTCTCTTCATTCTTGAATTAAGCCTTTCTTTATCCTAGATGTGTAATCAAATTGTTAGAATTAAACTTTTCATATTGTTTCTCTTTAAGAAGTGGAATTTGAATAGTTTAGAATGCTTTAAACCATTTGGGATAATTTCTACGTAACTTGAGAATGAAAAAAAATGAAAAATGGTCAGTACTCAAACTTTTCATCTAGGAGATTTATTGCAACATGCCTTGTGCACTCCGCATATAAGTCGGGAATACCTCCTTATACAAAGATGGTGGGCATGGAATGTTTTCCACGAGGAGCAGAAGCTTAACCCCAAGCTGAAATTCAACTTTCCTTGGTTTAATCCTCCGTCGGCGTGCAGAAGCCATGTACTAAAGAGACGATGGTTGGGTGCTTCCACGATTTCATCCACCGCTAACCAAGTCCCACACCCAGCCATTATTGCAACAATCTGCTTCTTCCATGTGATCATCACGTTGCCGGAGTCCTTTCTAGATTGGGACCACTACAATGAAGGCGCGCAAGGGTTGGCCTTTGATATCAACAAAGACTACACCTTAAAGCAGATCTTTGGGTACTATGAGTGCATCATGCCTACAGACCTTCAAAGACATGATGGAGACCACCTTTTGGACAAGCTAGAAGGTCTTCCGTCGACCCCCGCCTACCTCAATGTCATGCCGCGACTTCATCTGCACCTATTCGATGTACTACAGATAGATCTGGCCAGCTCCGATAACGGACCTGTATTAGGGAGGGGGGTATGTTAACCACTCCGGTTAACATTACCTCTTGCATGGCTATACTCTTTGTAATCTATCTTTTGTAACCGCGCAATGCACTGATTGTATAAGAGACATGGGATGATGAATCTTATGGCTTGTCTAATGCCAATCATGAGGAATAGTTGTACATAGAGGTAGAGAAACTAGGAAGACTAGATTTGGGCCCCTAATTGTAAATGGGCGGCCGGCCATTGTAATTATGAGCTCTTGTATATAAGTCATTTTATAAAATATGAAAAGGGAAAACCCCATTTGTCTTATTTGAGCTTGCCTCTTCTCTCTCACTCTCATTTGAGCATGTGGATGCATGTTAGCTTGTGTTCTTGCTTGCTTGCATGTTTGGTCGTTGGTGTATGTAATTAGGGATGGTAATGTTCTGCTTTCTCTTCTTCTTTACCCTCTCTTTGCTATCTACCAAGTCCCTTTTGCATGCTAGTTGCATGAGGTGAAGGTTGATCTCTCCATAGCTTTCTTCCTTCTTTCTCACTACCTAGCAATTGGATCTCTTCTTGGGTGACAAAAGAAAAGGTGGAGTGAGCCTCCTAGCAGCTTCACATCGAGTATTTTACCCTCTTAGGGTTGGCCAAGTGCAACTCTTTGGACTCAACCCTTGCATGTATATCTCTTCTCTTCTTTTTCTTTCTTGTGTGCAAGGTAGCATGTTTTCCCCAACACTCTCCATCAATAAAAGAACGTCTTACAAAAATATCAGGCATACCAAGGGACTCAACCACTTTCTCTTTGCCTTTATGTGATATACCAACTACATTTCTAGGACTGGTATTATGATGCGGCCTACCAATCCATGGTCTATCAACATCATTGATACATGAGGACTCTCTTGGTCCACTCAATGACTGCGATTTTGCTGACTTGCATTTTGTGCAACCACATTTTCACTCACCATCAACCCCAATAACATCTTTTTCAAAAGCATACCAGCTACTCATCTCATCAAATACAACATCCCTGATTACCCTCAATTCACGTGTAGTAGGATTATAACATCTATACTAGCTACTCATCTCATCAAATACAACATCCCTGATTACCCTCAATTCACGTGTAGTAGGATTATAACATCTATATCCCTTTTTCTCAAGGGAATACCCAATAAACACATATTTTTTTACCTTTGGATCTAGCTTTATACGCAACTCATCAGGCACATGCACATAGGCAATACATCCAAAAACTTTCAAGTGAGACAAATTAGGTTTCATACCATTGAATTTCTCCTCTGCCATCACATCATATATGGCTGCAATAGGGGTCCTGCACTCATGATATAAACTACTATAGAAACAACTTCAGTCCAATAGCTATGTGGCATATTCTTCTCTGTCATCAATGCTCGTGCTATCTCTACAATGTGCCTATTTTTCGCTCAGTAACTCCATTTCGCCAGAGTGTATCTACATGTAAACTATCTCTGAATGCCATTATTCTATAAGAAATCAGAGAACTCATTGGAGAAGTATTCTCTCCCCTCCATCTAACCTTAGGCACTTCACATGCTTTCTTGTCTGCCTTTCACTCTGAAATTTTGAAGATGAGTGAAAACTTCACTCTTATCCTTCATGAAATACACCCACACTTTCCTCGTGTGGTCTCATCAATGAATGTTACATAGTCACCCATAGACGTTTTTTTGCAGGACCCCATACATCTGAATGTACCACATCTAGTATAGTCCTACTCACATTTCTATCATGTGGAAACACATTCTTTGTATGCTTAATATAGTTTTTGCATACTATCAACTTTAAACTTAGACAGCCCTATCACAATTTCTTTAGTTTGCATAGATTTCATTCTTTGCACATTTACATGCCCATGTATGTATCTACAACAATTCCTAAACCCTATGCAAACATTGCAGCTTTCACTTCATGCATATTTACATTCTTCCCACTATGTTGCCTTTTGCAACCTACTTGCACTTTTCTTTAAATTCTTATACATAACAACCATCAGGGTTAAACTGCATCTACAAACCCTGATCAATCATCTAGCCAATAGAAACTACATTCCTTGTCATGTTTGAAACATGAAGTACATCTACAAGGTACTTCACCTTACCACCCTGCATAGACAATAGCACATTTCGCACATGGGCAATCGGATGAGCAGTGTTATCCCCTGTTTTAACAAAATCTGGTCTTTTAAGACATTTCCTTGAACCACTCACCATGACTTGTCATGTGGTTTGAAGCACTTGAATCAACATACCATATATCATCCTTACATGCTACTACATCATTTCCAGACTCAACATTAACTACATGTTACATAACAAACAATCTCTCATCATCCTCATTATTTCTTCTAGAGGACACAGTTATTTTGCTACACTTTTCCATTTCGCATGTCATTCTCCTTCTTATAGCAATCTGCCTGCACATGTACATGCTTACCATAGTAAAAACAGCCTCCTGTATCATTATGATGCCTTTGTCAATTACTGCGACCTCTTTGACTCACCCTGCCTCTAAATTGACCTCTTTCACTTGTGTGTTGTTGTTGTGAATCCTAGGACTGTTGCTATTGCTGCTGACCATAATTTTGATTACCTGTTCGGCCACCACCTTGGCCACGTCCACAACCTCTGCCTCATCCTCTACCTATACTTGCATAGAAGGCCTACTACTCTGAACTATTTTTGTTTTGTAAATAATGGTCTTCACCAAAACTCTTTTCTTCAATGATCAGCGTTGACACCAAATCTGTAAAGTTGGGAATGTTCTCACGAGTTTGAATAGGTGTCTTGAATTCCTTGTATCATGGCCCAAGACCACATAGACACACTTCCACCGTTTATCATCATCAACAATAGAAACACCAAATAGATGCAAGGTATTCCACAATGCCCTTGATCTTCAAGGCATAATCATTCACAAACATGTTTTCCTTCTCCACAATATAAAGCTCATTCTTCAACTGAATCTTCTGTGCCTTGGTGTTAGTTTCATACAGCTTCACGAAGGTGTCCCATGCCTCCTTAGGTGACTTGGCATCCTCTATATGCCCAATCATGGTTTCCTGTATACAAATAGAAATCCAATACATGCATTTCCTTGATCCTTGATTCCAATCCTTGTATTCTTTTACATCTACAATAGTTGGATTAATCTCCGGTATCTTTGGTGCCTCCTCATGTTGTTCACCAATGTAGCCACAACAGCCTTTTCCCAATCAGGAAATTTGTTAATCTAAATCACCAAGCATGGAAGTGGTTCTTGTCAAGATTTTCTACAACAATCTGATCATTTCCATCATTCAACATCTTGTCTACAACACAAACTCACCAAAAACAACACTCTTGTTTGACTTGCACAAAATGATGTATTCTTTGCAGTACTATGCTACACCCAAATTGTCACAACGAGAGACCACTTGCATACATACACCCAATAGCACCTGTAAGACCTCTTTGCAGTACACAAAGTGTCTGCACAACCAATCTCCCTTCCTACAGTACCAAAAATATAATTTTGTAGAGAATAAAAACTTACCCATAGTGCCCGTGACGCCTGTGAACTCAAAAAACGGAGGGCCAAACGTGCCCAAAATGCAGCCTAAAAAATGTCATTCCAAGGATAATATAGTTACCCTTAAGCTCCTCTCCCACGAAGAAAGCTCCTCATTGGAGTTTATTTGCCGATGCCTCCCGAAGAGCTCTCGACAAGGCCGTAGTAGCCTAGACAAAGGGGGAAGAGTAAGTGAAGCTCTTACCCTCATACTGCTTCCAGTGCTTCTCTTTCTTGCCAATCAGCTTCTTAGCATGAACGAGGCTCTAACACCATGAAAAGATGTAGGGAGGAAGAGAGCTTAAACTCTTGCAAGCACACACACACACACACACACACTCACACAAACCTTAGAAAAGAATACACAAGATGAGAGGTTGAAAATTGATCTTCTTCTTTGTAAGATTCCTCTCGAGGTCCAACTTTTGAGGTGTAAAGGTGTAAGAACCTCCCCTTCTGTTCTTGAAATTATTCCCCTCTCTGAAATAGGAGAATGATCTTGTTTTACCTTGTTTTGGCCGAGAGAGAGAAAATGTCTAGAGAGAGATAATCCAAAATTTAGATATCTTTGGATATAAAAATCATCCTTGTGTCTAAAATGGATTCCCCTAAAACATAAGTTCAAAATGAACTTTCCATGTGCATTAAGAATTAATTGAAAATGGTATAAGGGACAGCCTAAGGGTCTACATTTTCAGAAATTTTTTGATTATGGTCCAATTAAGGTTCCAATGGGCCAATTGCATTAATCCAAGTGTTGAGATGAGATAAATCCAAAGAATAAAAGAAAATATCCAAAAATGAGTAACTGCTCACATAAGATGACGAGTTGACTGAGTGCAAGGTTTATTAGTTAAAAATTACGAGATATTACTAAAAAACTGAGATATTTTAGAATAATGATGCATTTTTGACACCTTGGTAAGGAGAGGGGGACTCTTGAGGTAGGCACCTATTTCACATGTATGGAAGGGTTTTTAATTCAAAAAAATTGTGATATTTTTATCTCTCCTCTCTCCTAGATCAAACCAAATCAAAAAGGGAGCCAAACTGGCCCAAATCTTGTCCAAATTGAGTCAAACTGAACCTCAAAAATTCTAGAACCTAGTTGGACTTGGTTAGTGGCCTCCCTCACCTATAAATAGACCCCTAGTCTTTTGTTAAAAACTATTGGAGTTATACCATGCAAGTATTATATTAAAATAATCATATTTTCTATTATCCCTTAAATTTTTCTCTTTTGGGAGCTTGGAGCTATCTCTCTCTACAAAAACTCTTGGAGTTGCTCTTCTCCTCTTGGTGGACCGATTGATTGGTCGGGGGCTTCATTGCTAATAGAGAATCAAGCTAAACTTGGAGGTAAAATCAATTTTAATGGTTTTTTTCAATTTATCGCAATGACTTTCTTGTTGTTAAGCCCTCTCAAGCTTGAGAAGCTTTCTAAAAAATTATTTTGATTCAAATCAAGCTTTCCCCTTAAAGTCTTAATGCTTAATTAAGAGAAAGTTAATCTTTATACTTATTTGTAATGCTTTCTTTAAGTAAGTCTCTCTCTCTAAAAGAATAGCCATCTTTATGGCTAAATCCTTTGAAAAGGGATGCTTCTCAATGATAGTCTCTTGATTCAAAGCTAAACTCTAGGCTTGATAAGATAGAGATTAAGAAAATGGTATTTTTATGATTTTTTATTACCAAAAATAATTGAGATCCAAGAAATTAAATGATAAAAGAGGAATTTTTGGTATAATTCAAATTATGAGTATTTATCAAAAGTGGAATTTTGAGCATTATTAAGTCTATTGGGAAATATGGGTAGAATTGATTTTTGTAGATCCCATGAATCTTTACTTAAAAAGAAGAATATTGAATATATTTCACTTAAAAAATTTGAGAATGAATATGAAAATATCCATCAAGAAAAATACCTTTAACTAGGCCAAGCAATTGGTAGAAACTTAGAAAAGTCCTATTGGTATCGAAAGTAGAAAACAGTACTAAAAGTGGATGTGATAAGATGTGATGTAGAGCCGAATGAATGTAAATAAATGTGACGGGATGTAAATGGATGCGATATGATTAGATGAGATGTGAATGTGATAAGAGGAGATGTAAACGTGATGTGATAAGATGTGAATGCAATGTGATAAGATGTGAGTGGATGTGATGAGATGTGGATGTGATGAGATGTGGATGAGATGTCGATGTGATGTAAATGGATGTGGATATGAATGTGATAAGATGTGAATGTGATGTGAGGAGATGTGAGTGGATGTGATGAGATGTGATGTGATGTAAATGGATGTGGATGTGAATGTGATGTGAGGAGATGTGAGTGGATGTGATGTGATGTAAATGGATGTGGATGTGAATGTGATGAGACGTGATGATATGTGAATGGGGGTGATGTGATGTAAATGGATGAGAATAAGATGTGAAGTGTTATGCATGTGAATGAATGGATGGATGTGGATAGATGTGAATGTGAATGAATGGATGGATGGATGTGGATGGATGTGATGAGATGGCTAAAGTGGATCAATCGAGAAGCATGAAATGTTAAAAGTTTATGAAGTACCAGTAAAAGATTGTAATTGTGTGATGAAAAGGTAGATGTGATGTGAATTCATGTGATGTGATGTGGGGTGGTTGCAAGATCAGGGTGCCCAGTTTTGTCCACTCAGGCACCCTGTAAAAACAGTAAAAAAACAGGCATTTGTTTACCTTTAGTGGCTTATCTCTCCTAGTAAATGAAGGAATTTCGTTTCAAGCTCTTTTGTTGAAACATCATATTCAAAGTTGGAAATATAGTTGCATAATTTGATTAAGCATTAGATAGTCAAAAGTCCTCATTTTCTTAGGTACAAAGTCAATGTATACACCCTGTCCCAAATTTGAGCTGATTCCATAAAATGCTAATATCTTTTACATATAAACTCATATGAGATTCCCACTTTGTACCTTAGATCTTCACATAATATGGAGCCTAACTTGATTTTTTGAGAAAATTTTAAGATATTTGTCTATTTTCTTTAAATATTTCAAGGTCTTTAAAGTGTTATAATATACGCCACTTTTTGTACCCACAACAGGTACTACTTAAAGTCCTCAATCTTGTAGATCAAAAGAGTGGGTAGATACTGAGACATTAGTAGAATGTGGTGGTTAGTGAAAATTGCAAATCCAATGGTTGGATTTTTAATGATCTCTTTTTTAAAATTCTTCCAGACTATCAGAAGGCCTGTAAATATTAATAATCTAATTAGTAAAATTACATTTTTGATGTGAATCATCTAAAACCTATAGGGACTAGTGTACTTGTAATGGTGCATCTATGGAAAAATAAATTGGATCACTCTAAGTATGGAAAGATCATTCATTTCATCATATTTTTAATTAATTTTGATTAATTAGACTAATTTATATTAATTTAAGTTATACTCGGTTAATTTAAGGGCAAGCATATTTTCTATTATTTGCTTGATCTCATTTTAAGTACCTTACCCCCTAAAATTTGCTCTCCAAGCATTGTCCCAGTCCAGCAGAAACTGGATAAAACTGGACACCCTGATCTTGCAACAACCCTGTGATGTGGATATGGATAGATGTGAATGGATGAGATGTGATGTGATGTGATGAGGACCTGAATAGATGTAATTGGATGTGATGAGATGTGATGTGGATGAATGTGATGTCAATGGATGTGATGAGATGTAATATGATATGATTGGATGAGAATGGATGAAGACGATGGGAACACATGACTGGATGTGGAATAAGTAATGTGAATTGATGTAGAAGAATGTGGAATAATGAGAAATGATGTGGAACAATGTGGAAAGATGAGAGTTTATTTAGAAACTGTATTTATGACTTGTTTTTAAATGACTGTTTTATGTCAAGAATGCTGGGGAAGCATTTTGACCATCTTGTGAATGAGGTCGTGGAGACCTAAGTGATAAAGTTACAACACCTGACGAAAAGCCAACGGAGGACATCTTGCGTAGCAGGGTCGACTAAGGTATTGACCAGCCTCGGTTTGATTTAAATGGTGAGCTTCCGTCGATATGGTGGGTGAGGAACCAAGGAAGCGGCCTATGAGTGAAGCGCTAGGTGACCTGCGAGGAAGGAACCTAGAGGGTGCTGACAATACGATGCTCGAGCTCTAGGTCATCGCAGAAGATACCCACGTGTGCATCGAGAAAGAAAATGGAACAAGGAGTTAGAGTTGTTTTCTGAACTCGGGCATGGATCTGGTTGATTGTCTTAGTGGTCCTCAAACGGATGAGTCCATGGCTCTTTTATATGGATCTGTTGGTTGATCTTTCTGATCTTCAACGGAGAGTCCATCTGGATTTTCTTATGTGATTATATTGCCGGGTACTATAAGCTAGGAACTATTGAAAAGACCCCTAAGTGAACAGGTGGTTAGTGTTCTGGTTGCCAATGATACCATAGGTACACCGATGAAGGAATGATTGGAAATTAGAATTCAAGCTGGATATTTTGGAGGAATATGATCAGTGATACTATGGTTTTATTAAAAGATTGTCTTAAAGACAGCTAAATCTGTGAAAACATGCAATTTCATATTGGGTGTGTAAGTGATGTGACTATCTTGAAGTTTGCTTAAAGCGCCGGCTAGGGGGCCTGGGAACTCTTTTCCTTGGTACTCGAGACAAAATAGAACCAAATTTCTAACTGGATCCTATCACTACAGTGGTTGGGGCGGTTGGTTAACCATGGGATTGGATGGGGTTAGGTTGGACTGATGGATCCCTAAAATGAGACTCAATTGTGTTAAGTTACGATAGTTGAAAAAAATCCCAGATAACCCTTGTTCTATGGAAAAGAATCAACAGATGTGCCTCTTGATGAGGAAAAAAGCATTGGACTCTATGATCCAAGTGCAAGTATTTTCCTTGATTTGACCATGAGACTTATGGGTTCAGTCGGATCAGTTTGGTTAGTGATGACCTTGACTACGTTAGAATAAAATTATCCTGGTGAGGAATCACCCAGGTCTGCTGGGCGAGGGAAGTTTTTCCGGGTTCATTTTGAAAGAACCAAGGGATTAGTCTCTTGTCTAGATATTCATGGGTGAGGCCCCGAGTGAGAGGCTCTGCCCTGTGCAAGTGCTACTTCCACTCCTAGCACCCTAGAATTCGTTGTGCGGAGGGAGCAGGGATCTTTCATTCTTCTTCAACAAAAGAGGTCTACTAAAGAGATAAAGTGACTAACACACAAACTAGAGTATATACAAGCTATCCATAATGTGAACACTCTAAAGTGGAGTGGCTAGGTGTGGACTAGTCAATGTAGTCGAGACGTAGAATCTCTGGTGGCAAAGATATGTCAGTGCCAACCACCAAACACCCGCCAGTGATGTAAATGTCAAACGATCATGCAAGCGCCTCGTGAGTGTCAACTCATGTCGAGTTTGACATCTCAACAATGGTGACATAACTGTGTGGTCTATGGGCACCTATAAACTGTGTGGTCTATGGGCACATGTAAAGTAGAATAAATGGATCATTTTTAGCTTCTTGATCCAATGAATCTTATTCAAATCGATGGTGGTGAGATTTCCAATTCGTTTTGATCAGATGATGAAGTACCTCAACCCCCAGGATTCCAAAAGTGGTCTCTACCCCACCCTCTTTGGATACTAGAGGGATGAGGGACGGATAATTTTTTGAGTATTTGCATCATTGTATTGCGGAATTTAAAATTAGAGGAATGACAAGCTATCTCAAAGATGAATTAGAAGACTAGGAATCTGGAGTAAGCATTTTCCTCTTGCTACAATCATTCATTCACCAATCAAGTTATACTAGTAAGGTATTTTATAAAGCAATATCTAATTGAGGTAAAACATATACTTCAAAACAACCCTAAAGAACAAATCCTAAGAACTAAAACGTTTCTCTAATACCAATTGTAAGGTCCCCAATCTAAAAAGGGGAATCCTTAAGATAGTCTCCTAAGCCTTTGAAAGAATTTCCTAGTCACATCGACACCTCAACCATGTAGAGATACGAGGGTACAACTGCTAGTAGGTAAGATTTAGCTCTATCTTGGGGGAGCGTGGTCTCCTAAATAGTTCTAAAAATCAAATCGACCTATATTGGGAAACCTCTATCCTTGATTCCTAGAAGCAACACCTTTTTCCCCATCTATGCAAGGCACGGCCGTTGACCTAGTCCTCTAGAATAGAATTTCCCAATGAATTATTGTTAATCCTTAACATCTTTGGGTAGAATAGCATTCTCAAGTCCTCTCATCACCTTGAAGGGAGAATAGCACCACCGCCATTCTCTCTTACTATTAATGTATTAACATGCTACCTCAAAAGCACAAGAGAGAAGAAGAAAAGAGTGCATGCAAGGGTCAAATCCGATGATTAGCACTTGGCCAACCCTATTATGGTTAAATCCTTGATGTGAGGCCGCTAGGGGTTCACTCTACACTCTCTTTGTGTCACCCAAAGAGATATCCAAGAAATCTAGGTAGGAGAAAAAGGGAAGGAGCTATGGAGAGCTAAACCTCTACCTCATGCCAATCATATGAAAACAAGAAAATGTGGAGAGCAATGAGAAGGGATTGAAGGAGAGAAGAGAGAGTAACACCATTCCTATTCTTATACACCAACAATCACAAGCAAGCAAGCATCACAAGCAAACAAGACACCATAAGCCCAAAAGAGAGAGAGAGGGAGAGAAGGCACGACTCAATTGAGACAAATGGGATTGTACCCTTTCATATTTCATAAAATGTCTTATATACATGAGCTCATATTTACAATGTCCGACCGCCCAATTACAAATGGGGGCGCAAAACTAGTCTTCCTAGTTTAACTAGCTCTATGTACATCAATTCCTTACGACCGACATTACACAAGCCGTAAGGTC
This sequence comes from Cibotium barometz, assembly GCF_041138505.1. Lineage (NCBI taxonomy): Eukaryota > Viridiplantae > Streptophyta > Polypodiopsida > Cyatheales > Cibotiaceae > Cibotium > Cibotium barometz. The sequence continues at coordinate 13,284,679 of NC_141109.1, forward strand.
AGTCATCCCATGTCTCATTTACAATTGGCACTTAGCACAATTACAAAAGATTAATTACAAAGGAGGTATAGTAGCCGCGCGAAAGGTCTTTCATATTTCATAAAATGTCTTATATACATGAGCTCATATTTACAATGTCCGACCGCACAATTACAAATGGGGGCACAAAACTAGTCTTCCTAGTTTAACTAGCTCTATGTACATCAATTCCTTACGACCGGCATTACACAAGCCGTAAGGTCAGTCATCCCATGTCTCATTTACAAAACTCAGAAAGAGCATTTACGTAATGTATTTTTATTCCTTAAGCTTCATTAATGAGAATTAGTTCTAAACTTCCGTTTACTCATTGGATCCTCGATCCTCCTAGGAATTCTAGATTCTCTTTTCTGAATAAGAATTATCCAATTTTTCTCCATGGATATCTTCACATTCTTTCTCAAATTTCTCAAGTAAGATATATTCAATATTCTTCTTTTTGAATAAAAGATTCATAGGATTTACAAAAATCAATTCTACCCATATTTTCCAATAAAAATAATAATACTCAAAATTTCATTTTTTATAAATACTCATAATTTGAATTATGCCAAAAAATCCTCTTTTACCATTTATTTACTTGGATCTCAAATATCATGGGAATTCCTCTTTTTGCATAAAATAAATTTACCAAAAATTCCTCTTTTCTTTTAATTAAATATTTATGCATAAATTTTAAAAATTTATTTCACATGAATATGATGAAAATCATTCTTTTTGCATAGAATGTCCAATCCTAGAATATGGTAGGAAGTCCTCTTTTAGCATTATGCATAAAAATAAGATATGTATTATTTTTTAAAAATTTTACCATAGCTTTGCTGGCTATTACTGATAATTCTCAATTTTTTCTAAAAGAGTAAAAGCTTGTAATGAAAATATGATAGTAATTCCTCTTTTATACTTAAAATCAAACTATAAATTTAAATCATAATTTTAACCATAATTATAAACATTACTATGATTATCCTGTTAGATTAAGCTAATTTCAACATTCCTCTTTTACCAAATTGTTAGGATAATCCATTTCTCATTTAGAACGAATCAAAGTAGTTTTTAACTACTCCTAAACAATCTAAAAGAAATTACCATTATTTTAATAGCAAAAAATCATGAAAAGATCATTTTCTTAATCTCTAGCTTATCAAGCCTAGATTTTAGCTTTGAATTAAGAGACTATCATTGAGAAGCATCCTTTTCCAAGGGATTTAGCCATTAAGATGGCTATTCTTTTAGAGAGAGATATTTACTTAAAGAAAGCATTATAAATAAGCATAAAGATTAACTTTCTCTTAATTAAACATTAAGACTTTTAGGGAAAGCTTTATTTGAATTAAAACAATCATTTAGAAAGCTTCTCAAGCTTGAGAGGGGTTGAGAAGAAGAAAGTTATTGAGATAATTTGAAAAAAAAATATAAATCAATTTTAGCTCCAAGTTTAGCTTGATTCTTTGTTAGCAGTGATACCCCCAACCAATCAATTGGTCCACCAAGAGGAGGAGAGAAAATCCAAGAGTTGTTGTAGAGAGAGAGAAGCTCCAAGCTCCCAAGAGAGGAAAATTTAAGGGATAATAGAAAATATGATTATTTTAATATAATACTGGCATGGTATAGCTCCAATATGAAAATACAAAGGAATGAGGGTTTATTTAGAGGTGAGGGAGGCCACTAACCAAGTCCAATTGGGTCCTAGAATTTTCCAGGTTCAGTTTGACTGAATTTGGACAAGATTTGGACCAGCTTGGCTCCCTTTTTTATTTGGTTTGATCCAGGAGAGAGGAGAGATAAAAATATCACAATTGTTTGAATTAAAGGTCCCCCTCTCCTTACCAAGGTGTCAAAAATGCATCATTTCTCCAAAATATCTTATTTTTCCAGTAGTAATATCTCTTAATTTTTAACTATATTCAATTCTGATAAGGTTTATTTTTCCTTTTTAAACCTTCAACAACACTCTCATACATAGATTCAATGGGATCGAGAAAAAGTACCTTTAACTAGGCCAAGCAATAGGCAATATCAAAAGTCCTATCAGTATCAAAAGTAGAAAATGGTACTAAAAGTGGATGTGATAAGATGTGATGTGAATCTGAATGAATGTAAATGAATGTGATGGGATGTAAATAGACTTAGAAAAGTCCTATCAGTATCAAAAGTAGAAAATGGTACTAAAAGTGGATGTGATAAGATGTGATGTGGATCTGAATGAATGTAAATGAATGTGATGGGATGTAAATAGATGCGATGTGATTAGATGAGATGTGAATGTGATGTGATAAGATGTGAATGTGATGTGATAAGATGTGATAAGATGTGGATGTGAATGTGATGAGATGTGAATGAGATGTGATGATATGTGAAAGGATGTGATGTGATGTAAATGGATGAGAATGAGATGTGATGTGATAGATGTGCATGTGAATGAATGGATGGATGCGAATAGATGTGAATGTGAATGAGTGAATGGATATGAATGAATGTGATGAGCTGTGAATAGATGTGGTGTGATATGGATAGGTGTGGATGTGATGTAATGTGGATGGAATGAATGAGATGTGATATGGATAGATGTGGATGTGATGTAATGTGGATGGAATGAATGTGATGTGATGTGGATGGATGGAAACAAGATGTGATAAGATGAGGACGGATGTGACGCGATGTGAATGGGTGTGATGGATGTGAATGGATATGATGAGATGTGAGTGGATGTGGTGAGATGTGAATGTGATGTAATGAGATGTGATGTGATGTGGATCTGGTTAGATATGAATGGATGAGATATGATGTGGATAGATGAGATGATGTGATGTGATGTGGACTTGGGTAGATGTGAATGGATGTTAAGTGATGTAAATATATGTGAACATGATGTGATGATATGTGGATGTGATGTGGATTTGAATGAATATAGATGGATGTGATGTGATATGAATGGATGAGATGTGATGTAGATATGTTGTGACGTGATGTGATGAGGATAGATGTGATTGGATGAGAATGGATGAAGACGATGGGAATACATATGACTAGATGTGGAATAATCAATGTGAATTGATGTAGAAGAATGTGGAATAAGGAGAAATGATGTGGAACAATGTGGAAAGATGAGAGTTCGTTAGAAACTGTATTTATGAAACCTGTTTTTAAATGACTATTTTATGTCAAGAATGTTGGGGAAGCATTTTGACCATCTTGTGAATGAGGTGTGGAGACCTAAGTGATAAAGTTGCAATAGCTGACAGAGAGCCAATGGAGGACGTCTCGCATAGCAAGGTCGGCTGAGGTCTTGACTATTAAGAGACTAAGGTTATGTAGAAGGGGAAGAAAAGGGTGTGAGTGTGAATGGACTTAAGGTCCATTAGCTCATCTATTTAAAGGTGGAGCTAGGAGGCATTTTGTATTGAGCAAGGCCTAGTTGTATGCATAAACAACTTAATAAGCAAGATATTGTTCTTGCTTATTAAGTTGTTCATCTCCGGCACTAGGGTTATTGATCGAACAAAGGCTGAAGATATTGAAGATGATGAGAGGGCACACGCCATCATCATGCTTTATCTTGATGAGGCTCTCATTCACCATGTGAACCAGCTTCCAACTGCAAAGGAGAAATGGGATGAGCTTGATAAGCTCTATGGAGCTCGTGGTGGTAAGAATTCCAAGATCTCACTCAAAATTGAATTTTTCATCTTGGAACTCAAAGAGGGAGAAGGCATTGGAGCCTTCATCTCTCACTTGAAGGGCCTTATGGCTCAACTTGCATCAGTGAATGCAAGAATGGATGAAGATGATGCAGTGGCTATTTTGCTAAAAGCAGTCAAGAAGGTGTACCCCACCTTGGTCACCACCCTGAAGAACATACCTAATCCCACCCTCGAAGGAGTCATTCAATCTTGTCTTGATGAAGAAAAGAGGCCAAAGGGAGGAGCTAAATCTTCAAATGCAACCACTTCATCGACTATTGAACAAGCTTTGTCACATCAAGTGGTCAAAGTAAGATTTGCCCATTGCAAAAAGGTGGGTCATTTGGCAAATAATTGTTGGATCAAATATCCCAACAAAATGAAATGTAATAAGTGTAAACAAACGGGACATATCACTTCTAAATGTCCTAACAAAGAGTCAGAGGCAAACTTTGTATCAGCCTCTAACTCCGCTGAGAAATTGTTTTAAATCTCAATGTAATCACACCTATATTCCAAACCTTGTACACCTAATGTTATAAAGGTATCCTATGTCCAATACCACCTATTTCATTCTTTCATAGTTGGTATTGAGGGGGGGTATTAAGAGACTAAGTTTATGTAGAAGGGGAAGAGAAGGGTGTGAGTGTGAACGGACTTAAGGTCCACTAGCTCATCTATTTAAAGGTGGAGCTAGGAGGCATTTTGTATTGAGCAAGGCCTAGTTGTATGCATAAACAACTTAATAAGCAAGATATTGCTCTTGTATTTTGTGAGTTCTTTTCCTCCACACACGATCTAGCATGAGCACCACGTTTTCTCAACATTGACCAGCCTCGGTTCGATTTAAATGGTGAGCTTCCGGTACGGTGGATGAGGGACCAAGGAAGCGGCCTATGAGTGAAGTGCTAAGTAACCTGTGAAGAAGCCTAGAGGGTGATGACCATACAGTGCTCGGGCTCTGGGTCACCAAAGATACCCACGCATGTGTCGGGGAAGAAACTAGAACAAGGAATTAAAGTTGTTTTCTAAACTTGGGCGTGGATCTGGTTGATTGGCCTTGCTGGTCCTCAACAGATGAGTCCATGACTCTTTTATATGGATCTGTTGGTTGATCTTGCTGATCTTCAACGGAGAGTCCATCTGGATTTTCTTAAGTGAATATATTTCCGGGTACTATGAGCTAGGAACTATTGAAAAGACCCCTAAGTGAACATGTGGTGAGCGTTCTGGTTAGCAATCATGCCATAGGTACACCGATGAAGGAATGATTGCAAATTGGAATTCAAGCTAGATATTTTGGAGGATTATGATCAGTGATACTATGGTTTCATTAGAAGATTATTTTAAAGACAGCTAAATCTATGAAATAGGCATTTTCATTAGAAGATTGTTTTAAAGACAGTTGAATATATGAAATATGCATTTTCATTAGAAGATTGCTTTAAAGACAACCGAATCTATGAAATAGGCATTTTCATTAGAAGATTGTTTTAAAGACAACCGAATCTATGAAATAGGCATTTTCATTAGAAGATTGTTTTAAAGACAGCTGAATCTATGAAATAGGCATTTTCATATTGCGTGTGTAAGTGGCGTGACTATCTTGAAGTTTGCTTGAAGCACTGGCTAGGGGGCTTGGGAACTCTTTTTCCTGGTACTCGGGGCAAAACATAACCAAATTCCTAAATGGATCCTATCACTAGAGTGTTTGGGCGGCTGGCTAAGCCATGGGATTGGGGCTAGGTTGGACTGATGGATCCCTAAAATAGACTCAATTCTGTTAAGTTTAGGATAGTTGAAGTAAATCCTGGATAGTCCTTGTTCTATGGAAATGAATCAATGGTTGTGCCTTTTGATGAGGAAAAAAGTGTTGGTCTCTATGATCCAAGTACAAGTCTCTTCCTTGATCTGACCATGTGACTTACGGGTTCGGTCGGATTAGTTTGGTTAGTTAAGGCTCTTGACTACGTTAGAATAGTTTTTCCCAGTGGAATCGCCCGTGCTTTCTGGGCGAGGGAAGTTTTTTCGGGTCTGATTTTGAAAGAACCAAGGGATTCGTCTCTTGTCCGGATATCCATGGGACGAGGCCCCGATTGGGAGACTTTGCCCTACACAAGAAGTACTACTTCCGTTGTTGCTAGCATCCCAAAATTCATTGCGCGGAGTTGGCAGGGATCTTTCATCATTGGCCATTAAGGAAATAGATGGTGGGGATATAAATTATCATGACACTATGGAAAATATGGAAGACATAATGGGTGAAGCCTCGAAGGAAGTTGAAGAGGTTGGAGAGTGCTCAAATGCCAAACCCTCAAGCCTCGTATTTCGGGGGAACTTATTTTAATAAGAAGAGATATTTTTCCATCCAAAAATATTTAAAAACTAAATTACCACTCTCTAGAAGATTTTCTCTCTCTAGGCCAAAACTAGTAGAAACAAGATCTTTTATATTTCTGAAGAGGGATTTGACTATAGGGGAAGATAGTGGACATCATGAGAGGCTAGGGAGGAATCTTATAGTTTACCAAAATGTGGTCAAAATGCATTGGCTAAATGCTAATTGGATGCATATTGATGTTTTGCATATGACAAGATACAATCATGCATTGATTCGTATGTGGGTTAATTTGCGGTTGACAATTTGACATAATCTGCCGTTTTCAGAAAAATGTGATTCAATCGAAGAGGTTTTGGAACATTCGGGAAATTTGGACTCAAATTGGGTCCTTTAAGGATTTTTACACATTCTCTCTCTAAAAAATGGGCTCAAGTGAGTGGAGTTTGGAGATTTGGAATCTACTGTTTGAGACGTTTCCAATGATATATAGCATGATGGGAAATTTTGTATATTCAAGAAGTCTCCAAATTTGGTCATGATGTGGCATGTAACCACATCATGACCAAATTTGGGGACTTCTTGAATATATAGAATTTCCCATCATGCTATATGTCATTGGAAAGGTCTCGAAGAGTAGATTCCAAATGTCCAAATTGTGCTCACTTTTGAGTTGATTTGCAAAAAGTTAACCACCATGAGCCCATTTTCATAGAGAGAGAATGTGTACAATACCTTAAAGGTCCCAATTTGACTCCAAATTTTCCCTTATGTAAACCTAAATTTAATAATGGGGGTTATCCCACACCCTTAGGGCTTCCCATAGAGCCCTAGAACACTCTGTTTGGTTTCCGGGTTAAGGAGTTTCGCCCATTTCTCTACCGCATACCCTATTTGGACACAATTTGAACCAAGTCTCAGATTATATACTTGGCTTCACCATTGTGTTTCCCACTTTCCAAATACCTTAACCACCGAATTTGACACTTAGAGCCCTAGAACACCCAAATATGACACTCCTACATCATCCTATTGCTGAAAATTTACCAAAACAACTCTATTATGGCTGATAAGCTGAGAGGAGGTAGACCTAGAAAGCTAACATTGGCAATGGAGGATATGGAAGGGAGGAATTGATGGAGCAAGGAACTATGGACACAATAGAATATCTTGAAGAGAAAATGGTGGGGGAAGCACTCATAAAAATGCCTCTCAATCCATGGGTCAAACTTCAAAGGGAGTTAAAGGCAGATGGTAATGTGGGAAGTGCCCATAAGCACACCTCTCAATGTTCGCACAATCCATTTCAAATGATACTCTATTGGAATCTCTTGTGGAATAAATGTGATTTTAAGCCACTCATGGATAGATTGGATATCATCAGCCAAACCTTGAATTCAAACTTTGAGTCTATGATGAATACCAAAATGGGAGCCATTGAAGATCAATTGGGTCAATCCATGAATCAACACCACGAAGAAGCTATTGAGGATAGAATTGGGGGTTCATGAGGGCAAGGAACCTAGACATGAAGTTCATTATAGGGGTCATAAGAGAGGTAAATAAGCTATGCAAGAGGCTTCTATGAAGGCTCCTTCATTTGGATTTATGATGAATGCTAGGAATTCTCTCATAAATGATTTGAGGCCTTCTTCATTTCAGCCCGCTACTTCTCAAGTAAATAATAAACCACCACAAGATTCATTCAAGACTATGGATTTATGTTATGGAGATGCCTAGAGGGTACCATCTTATTCAAAAGAAAATCAATCCATCATGGTAGATGAGGAGATTCTTCGGGGTAAGGGCCGATCATGATTGGGAGCACATGTCTTTTGCACAAAGATAAGTGGAAGCTCATGATAGTTGGATGGAATAGCCTTCTTTTATTAAGGAGTACAAATAATTTTCTCAATTTGCCAAATCTTACACGAAATTGCAAAAGAACAAGAAACATCATGGGATTCCTTCTTCCAATGCTTCCAAATATATCAAGGACAAGGTGTCCCTCTCCAAGTTCAAGGGTGATGGTTCTTCTTTGCATGAGTTGGAGCAGTGGATCCCCAAGCTAGACACTTTGAGAAAGATAAAGTGCAAATTGCCTCCTTACACTTGGAATATTATGCTCACCAATTGGTGGAGACATAATATGGTTAAACATGATGGGAATGTACCACACTCATGGGATGATTTGAAAAGAGAGATGAACTTAACCTTTATTTCACCTTGATAGATACCATGAGCAATGGTATGAGCTTTCTCAAAAGGGCATGGTAGTACATAAGTACATAAAAATCTTTATGAAGTTATCCATGTATGTGGAAGGGATTAATGAGGAAATGAAGATGAATAAGTTTATTCATGGGTTGGATTCCTTCATCAAAGCGGATATATCGGCTCAAAGGCAAATACTCTCAAGGAAGCTATGAGGTTGGTGGAGCTTTATGAGATCCCAACCTATGCGTACCATTAATGATTCTTATAATCCAACCATAACTCCCTCCTACTTTGGTAAAAGCTCCCTTCCTTCAACCTAATCATATTTTCCTAATTCCCTCTATATTTTACGGGGGTGGATAGCCCGAGAGCAGAGCTTATCATGATGTAAAGAAAGGGGATAACTTTAACAAGAAGCCTTCCCAAACCTTCAATAAAACTTAAAAAGTTGATGATCCTAATATTTAATAGTTGAGAAGCAAGGGCCTATGTTTCAAATGCAAAGAAAGGTGGTCACTAAAAAGATGCAGGGGAGAAGAGAGCTTGAGCTCTTGCAACACACTCACAAAACCCGAAAAGAGAGCACACAGGGTGAGAGGTTGAAAATCTTCTTCTTCTTTACACAACACTCAACACACCATATACAAAGATAAAAGTACACACTATGAAAAGGTACTCAACCAAATACATACTGGGGTTCTCTATAGTGTGAATCCACCTAAATGAGCTAGTGCTATAACTATGCGAGTCTCTAGAATGGCTGTCACACAGTCTATCATCCCACTGGCCACATATCACCCATGATCTCACCACCATGCCAGTGGTGTAAGTGTGGGGCCTATCCCCCAGGAGGCGGGTCATCAGTGTCCATCGCCTCACTAGATGAGCTCGATATCTCAACAGTCACCTGGGCACAAATGCAAGTCAAAGAAGATTGTGGCCACTATGATCCTCATGGATGAGGAGGAAGATGCCAATGACTCTCATGATGGGAAAGAATTTGAGAAATGAAATAAAGAAGCACATGATTAGTCACTTGAGGATCACTCCTTCATACAAGAACATGGGCAATTTCCTTTTGATCCCGACGGTGGAGGAGATAAAGGGAATGTGTTAAATGCAGAAATTTCAGCAAATATATGGTCTATTTCTCAAGAGCTAATGGTAGGTTGCAAGAGCCTAAATACTCTAAGTTTGGTTAGATCCATCATTGAGAGATTTGTTGATATATTAGTGGATTCCAGAAGTATCCATAGCTTCATCAGTTCCAAATCCATTAACTCTCTTGAGATTAGTCCGGTGAAACTACCCATAACCTTTCAAGTGCAGTAGTCAATGGAGAAAATGAGAAGACTAGTTTTGTATATCCTTCTATTGAGATGGTTTTATCTCCATCATATACTTGGAAGGGTGACTTGGTAGTGTTGGAGATGGGTCCTATTGATATAATTTTGGGGTGTGATTGGTTATCATCTGTTAATGGATAACATACTTCCTCACACACACAAGAGAAAGAAGAAAAGAAGGGTACATGTAGTAGAATCCGATGAATGGCACCTAGCCAACCCTAAGAGGGTTAACTCCTTGATGTGCAACCGAGCTCAATCTCTATCTCATGCCAATCGTATGCAAATGGGGCATGGTAGATAGCAATGAGAAGGTAAAAGAGAAGAGAAGTGAGACCACTACCATTCCTATTCACATACACCAACAATCTTAGCAAGAAAGCCACAACACAGGCAAGAAAGCAATCATAAAATCAAATGAGAGAGAAAAGGCAAACTCAATCGAGACAAATGGATTGTCCCTTCTTGTATTTAATCAAATGTATTATATACATGAGCTCATATTTACAATGTTCGACCGCACAATTACAAGTGGGGGCCCAAAACTAGTCTTCCTAGTTTTACTAGCTCTATGTACATCAAATCCTCATGACGGTGTTACACATGCCGTAAGCTCAGTCATACCATGTCTCATTTACAATTAGCGCATTGTGCGGTTACAAAAAGATGAGTTACAAAAGGCATAGTAGTCGCAAAAAGGTCTTGCAAGCACACACACACTCACAAAACCCGAAAAGAGAGCACACAGGGTGTGAGGCTGAAAATCTTCTTCTTTACACAACACTCAACACACCATATACAAAGATAAGAGTACACACTATGAAAAGGTACTCAACCAAATACATACTAGGGTTCTCTATAGTGTGAACCCACCTAAATGCGCTGGCGCTATAACTATGCCAGTCTCTAGAATGGCTGCCACACAGCCTGTCATCCCACTGGCCGCATATCTCCCATGATCTCACCAACCATGCCAGTGGTGTAAGTGTGGGGCCTATCCCCTAGGCGGGTCATCAGTGTCCACCGTCTCACTAGATGAGCTCGATATCTCAACACTCCCCCTCGAGCTCAACTCCATCTCATGTACACCAAGCGAAGCCCTGAATCTGTGGAGCTTCTTGGTACCCAATGCTTTGGTGAAGATGTCAACGACTTGATCCTGTGTGCTAACATAAACAAGGTCAACGTCTCCTGCCAAAACCTTCTCTCTGACAAAATGGTAGTGGACCTGTATATGCTTCGTGCGAGCATGAAAAATTGGGTTCCTGGCCAACTGTATACTGCTAATGTTGTCACAAAAAATGACAACTTGTCTATCCACTGATAGACCCAAATCTGCAAGTAGCTTTCTCAACCGAGCTACCTCACATGCTGCCATAGCAGCACCTCTGTACTCGGCCTCTGTACTAGATAGAGCAACCGTAGGCTCCTTCTTGCTGCTCCAAGTCATAGCAGCACTCCCCAAAGAAAACATGAAGCCACTAGTAGATCTTCTATCTGAGATACTACTAGCCCAATCAGCATCTGTGTACCCATGTACACATATCTCTGTCCCAGTTTCATAAAATAGTCCACAATGCAAAGTAGACCTCACATACCTCAGTATGCATCTCAATGCATCCAAATGCGGCTTTCGAGGAACCTACATAAACTAACTCACCAACCCAACAGCATAGCTCAAATCTGGCATGGTGATCGTCATGTAGATCAAGCTTCCTACTATGCACCTATACATAGTAGGATCCTCCAAAATCTCTCCTAAGTCTACACTCAACTTGCCATTCTGATCCAATGGCACTGAGATAGGCTAACAGCCTCTCATACCATACTGGGACAACATGTCCAAGCCATACTGTCTTTACAGTAATCCAATACCATGTGGTGACCTAATCACCTCAATGCCCAAGAAATATCTGAGCTCCCCCAGATCCTTTATCTCAAACTTCTATCTAAGCAAGATCTTTACATCAAAGATCTCTGCATCATGGTCCCCTGTAATGATCAGGTCATCTACATAGATGACAACAAGCACAACCCCTCTATCACTATGTCTCACATACAGCAAGAAATCTGCATTGGCTACATGAAAGCCAATAGTAACAAGTTATTCAGAAATCTTGTCAGACCATGCTCTTGGTGCTTGTTTTAAGCCATACAAGGCTTTCTTCAACCTGCAAACATGCTCGAGCTGACTCACATCCTCATAACCAGGTGGCTGCAACATATACACCTCTTTCTGCAAATCCCCATGCAAGAATGCATTCTTTACATCCATCTGATGTAAAGACCATTGCTTTGACGTAGCCACTACTATCACAACTCTCATTGTTGCCATCTTGGCCCCACTGGGCTGAAAGTTTCCTCATAATCAATGCCATATGTCTGCGCATATCCTTTGGCTACCAATCTAGCCTTGTACCTGCTTATGCTTCCATCACTGTTATGTTTTACTTTGTGCACCCACTTGCATCCAATGGCTTTCTTGCCTTCAGGAAATTGTGCTAAATCCCAAGTCTCATTTCCATATAGTGCATCCATCTCCTCATCCATAGCTTTCTCCCAACACACATTTCCAATAGCCTCATCATAGGATTCTTCACTCTCCCAGATCTTTGCAGCTTTGCATTCATGGCTTCCATAACATTCTTTACACCAGGTGTTCTCATAATTGGTATCCCAAGATCCTCATCAAGGCTCATCTCTCAGCCACTAGACTCTCCATCAACATGAGAATTCCCTGCAGAAATGTCAAGCATACTAAGGGACTCAACCACTTTCTCTTTGCCTTTATGTGATGTACTAATCACATTTGCAGGACTGGTATTATGACACAGCCTGCCACTCCATGGTCTATCAACTGTACCACTAGATGAGGACTCTCCTAGTCCACTCAAAGACTGTGATTGCTGACTTGCATTCTGTGCAACCACATTTCCACTCACATCAACCCCAACAGCTTCTTTTTCGACAGCATACCAGCTGCTCATCTCATCAAAAACAACATCCCTGCTTACCCTCAACTCACGTGTAATAGGGTTATAACACCTGTATCCCTTTAGCTCAAGGGAATACCCAATAAACACACATTTTTGAGCTTTTAGATCCAGCTTAGTTCTCAGCTCATCTGGCACATGCACATATGCAATGCATCCAAAGACTTTCAGATGAGACAAATCAGGTTTTCTGCCAGTAAACCTCTCCTCTGGAGTTACATCATGTATGGCTACAGTTGGAGTCCTATTCATGATGTAAACTAATGTAGAAACAGCCTCAGCCCAATAGCTATGCGGCATATTTTTCTCTCCCCCATCAATGCTCGTGCAATCTTAGCAATGTGCCTATTTTTCTGCTCAGCAACTCCATTTTGCTGCGGAGTGTATCTGCATGTAAACTGTCTCCGAATACCATTGTTCTTCAAAAATTTAGAGAACTCATTGGAGAAGTACTCTCCCCCTCCATCTGACCTTAGGCACTTTACATGTTTCCCTGTTTGCTTTTCAACCATAACTCTGAAATTCTGAAAATGAGTGAACAACTCACCCTTCTCCTTCATGAAGTATACCCACACTTTCCTTGTGTGGTCATCAATAAATGTCACATAATACCTATAGCCTCCCATAGACATGGTCTTTGTAGGACCCTATACATCTGAATGCACAATATCTAGTTCATTTCTGCTTATATTTCTGTAATGTGGAAATACATGCTTTGTTTGCTTTCCAAATTGGCATGCTTCATATATTTTCTACATACCTTCAACTTTAAACTTTGGCAGCCCTGTCACAATTCCTTTAGTCTGCATAGACTTCATTCTCTGCACATTCACATGTCCAATTATTTTATGCCAAATGTTTGTGTCTGCAACAATTCCTGAACCATTTGCAAACATCGTAGCATTCACTTCAAGCATGTTTTGATTTGATGTAAACATTCTGCCCACTCTGTTGCCTTTTGCAACCAGCCTACACTTCTCTTTAAAGTCTTCAACATAACAACCATCAGGGTTAAATTGAGCTTGAAAAGCCTGCTCAATCATTTGGCCAACTGAAACCAGATTCTTTGTTATGTTTGAAACATGAAGTACATCTGCAAGGTACTTCACTTTGCAATCCTACATAGACGATGGGACATATCCAACATGGGCAATTGGATGAGCAGTGTCATCCCCTGTTTTCACAAAACCTGGTCTTTCAAGGTTTTTCATCTCCTTGAACCACTCCCCATGACTTTTCATGTGGTTTGAAGCACTTGAATCAACGTACCATACATCATCTTTATGTGCTGCTTCAACATTTTCAGCCATGGCATTAACGACATGCCGCATAACAAATAACCTTTCATTATCCTCATTGTTTTTGCTGGAGGCATTAGGGGAAGGTTGAGGTCTATAGGGGCCCTTTAAGATGCCATGTGATTAAAAGGTTATTAAGGAAAAGATCCAATCGTGTGATGCCATGTATACAAAAATGTTGGGTGATTAAAGGTGGTCAAAAGATTCTCTAGAAGATGCCTTTTTGTACTTTTCATTTCCAAAAAGTGGGAGGGGGAGTTTTTAAAATTTTGGACGTCCATAACTTCTACATATGAGCTCAAAATTTATCAGAGATTACAGATCCAGAATCTACTCGTCAAGCTCTTTCCATAGATATGTCACATGATATAGTTTTGCTCACTTGATTTCAAATTCAATTTTGGCGGAAAACTTTAAAATTCAAACTTCTAGCCGTTTGAAGAACAAGAAGGTATCTAAAGTCAAAGAAACTTAAAGTTTAACAAAAAGTCATTAAAATCATAATATGGCAGCTTAAAGGGCCCCTATAGACCTCAACCTTCCCCTAATGATGCATAGTTGTTTTGCTGTAATTTCCCATTTTGCATGTCAGCCTACTTCTTATAACAATCTGCTTGCACATGTCCAGGCTTACCACAATAAAAGCATCCACGTGTATCATTATACTGCCTTTGCCAACTCTTTGACTCCCCCTGCCTATGAATTGGCCTCTTCCACCTGCATGTTGTTGTTGTTGTGAATTTTGGGACTGTTGTTGTTGTTGCTGCTGGCCATAATTTTGATTACCTGTTCGGCCACCTCCTTGGTCGTGTCCACCCACGGCCTCCTCTACCTCGTCCTCTTCCTGAACTTGTGTAGAAGGCCTGTTGCTCTGAACTGTTTTTATTTTGTGAAGGCTGTTAGTCTTCACCCAAGCTCTTCTCTTCTATAATCAACATAGACACCAAATCTGTGAAATTGGGAATGTTTTTCCGAGTCTGAATAGACGTCTTGAACGCCTTCTATTGTGGCCCGAGACCACGTAGACAGACTTTCACCTTATAATCATCATCTACGGAAACACCAATAGATGCAAGGGATTCCACAATACCCTTGATCTTCAATGCATAGTCATTCACAGACATACTCTTTTTCTCCACAGTATGAGGTTCATTCTTCAATTGTATCTTTCGTGCCTTGGTATTCATTTCATAGAGTTTTACCAAGGTGTCCCACGCTGTCAAAAATTCCAGACACAGAATCACCTGCCTCTATAGCTGTCCATCCAACAGCCTTGGAAACACTAACACCAACGGGGGCACCACCAGCCACCGACTGGAACACTTCTCTCATGGTTCACCACACCACCCACACCAGAAAGAGCACAAAACAGGGGCACCATAAACAAGTAAACACCCAGCAAACACATACACTTCCATCGTGTGCATGAGGAGGTAATCAAAGGCTAGCACAAAGTGCGCTGTTAGAGTGTAAACCCATGGACTACACCACCAAACATGTCAATCACGCCTTCTCCTGCAAATCAACACACACAGGATACCAACACACAACCATAACCAGATACATCACCAGTATCATTCATCCCTGAATTCCCAACGAACACTTCCATACAAACTTCTTTCGACACAGAAGCCTTTACTCACACAACCATACAAACACTCTGGCTTGGATTTACTGCCAAGGGAATTCAACCACGGCCTCACTGCCTCTGGAATTACAACCTTGTGTCTGACAACCAAGCCTCTTCATTCACAAACACATCAACACTTTGACCAAGGATACATCACATCCTCAATCGGCACATGATCCACTGCATCTGCCCACAGTCGGCTTTTTCTCTGGTGGTTCCCTGCTCTCTCTGCCTAGAGTCGGAGTCACCAGCCACCGTCAGCAAAAACAAGGCCACTCCTTTGTTCTGCCCTCACCAGCTCTGCATAGCCAGCTATCGTAGGTGACCCCCACCTATCTCCAGCCCACAAGTCGGCACCTCTACTGCGCCAACACCAAAAACCAACTCTCTCACCTTTCGGCTGCGCGCCAGTCATGACAGCCTTCGTAAGAGCCCGCTTTGCTCACTCTGTATCCCTCGGCCTGCTGTCAATGTCTCCTTGCTATCGTCAGCAGCTGCGCCAACCTAAGCAAGCCCAAAACCATTCCTCTGTCCTCTGTTACGCACACCAGAGGCCGCCTGCAGGCTGCAGCCAACACTTCAAAACCCAACACCAGTCTCCCTGTTGAAAGAGTGCTGCTAGCCATGCCAGCCATCAAAACCAGGGACCCTACTCCCTCTTCCTCTCAATGTTAACCTTTGCGACCCTTTTTCTAGTCTGTCGGTGCCATTCTTTGTTGACGTACCCAGCCTGTCATCGCCAGCTATCCCCCCTGCCAGCCGTCTGCCAGTTGTCGCTAGCACATGTAGCCACCTTTTTTTCCAGGACCTTCTAGATTAAGTTTATACACACATTGAATTGGCCTCCTTAATAATAAATTGCCCTTATGCTTCCACACCTTCAAATACAACCCGGTGCCCATTTTACTTGTGGAACGCGTACACATTCAAGCAAGCGAACGACTAATACCACCTCCAGCAGACCACACTCCGGATAACCTGTACAAACCTACTACCAAGCCATCCACCCTGTACATCTGCCAAGACATTTCAGGGCAAATCCTTTATACATGCCATGCATCCATATGTACACAAGCCCAAAACACCTTTCAAATTTTTGCCTGACATACTTTGCCAACCCCCCAGTCTGCTAGAGCATTTATGCTCAGCAGAGCAAAAAGATAAAGTCCAATAGCTATCCCACCAGGATCAAAAGGAAACTGCTGTAACTCACCATCCCATTTCCCAACATCTGTGAAAAACAATGGCGCATCACTACATACCAAACGTCAACCATATGTGCCACAAAATCATTTCCGTCCATCATTTGATAAAAGCATTCACAGACTTTGACCACACAGCATCACCCTCAAGCCTTTGCTCTTCAAATAAACCATGAAAGAACACTTCACCCACAACAAACCTCCTTGTCTTCAAAACCTGTGGCATTGCAACATTTAGCATCCAATTCATCATTACCAGTGAAGGCCAGGTTCCAACATTTTGACCTTTACGCACACAAAAATCCACATCCTTTCCAACAACAGTGTCCGCAAGCACTTCCAATTCAACTGGTTCAGAATCCTTGTCATCCATGGACTTTGTCTTTAGCATTTCAGCAACACACAAAGAAGCCTTAGTTACACTCTCAACCATATTTGCATCCATGTCCATCTCTGGCTCCTGTTCATCAAAACTAGCAATTTCCCACATATCATCCTCAAGCACAATACTCACATCACAACGCTCTTTCATCAGCCCAATCTAAATGCATATCTTCTTGAGTGTTGCCAACCCCCCTGGTATCATTGTCCAAAGACTCCCCAACACATAATGCATCAAATGGAAAAACATCCACATCATTCATCGTCGTAGGTACCAGACCACCATCATCAAGCTGTCCAAGAAAATCCATAATAATAGGATCTTCCTCCATGCTCTCCACATCCGCATTGCAAACCATCTTCACTTCATCACAAGTCTCTACCCCATCCTCCTCCCTTTTAGGATCTGACAAAGAATCATCCTCAAAGCATTCTGTATCCAACTCCTGTTCCTTCTTATCATTAGCCAATCCCAAGGCATCATCCCCTTTACTTCCATGTGCATGCATGTCATCCAGATCCGAATGCAAATGATCTTCAATAGAGCATTCCAAATCACTGTCATGTACAGCCATGATGTCCAAATCCAAAGACGAATCCACTGGTAACTCCTCATCTGCAAAAGTCTCAAACCTTGACCTAGATTCCTCATCCTGCTCCACATGCTTTAAAGTCTTTAGAAAAAAATCAGAAGGCACATAGAACATCCCCCTTTGCACCTGTATAGGCCTTTGAGGCTCCTGTCTAATCAAACTTTGTATAGGACTCTTATCCACCTCAACCAAATTTACATGCATATCCCTTGCAGACACAACACCTTCTTACGGATAAATACTCATCTCCATCTGCTTCAAAATCTTGACTTCCTTTTCCCTAGCAACCCTAACTGCATCATCAAATGACTTGGGATTCTTCAACTCAACCCTGACCTTCAAATGGGGTAACAAACCATCAATAAACAACACTTCTTGAGAAACATAGGAGGAACTTCCTGCTTCAATGTCATACACCACTTACCCCACAAACATATAAATACCTTCACAAAATCATCCAGTGATTGCCCATGGATCTGCTTCAAAATGCTCAACTCCTGCCAAGGCACACTAGGCTCCTCCGCTTGCTAAAAATGCTCCAAAGGCCTTCTTTAGAGGTAAGCATAAAAGATTATTATTTTATTGTAAAAGTGTTACTTTTATCATATTTGATTTTCATGCATAGAGGTATGCATAAAAGATTATTATTTTATTGTAAAAGTGTTACTTTTACCATATTTGATTTTCATGCATAGAGGTATGCATAAAAAAGATTATTATTTTATTGTAAAAGTGTTACTTTTATCATATTTGATTTTCATGCATAGAGGTATGCATAAAAGATTATTATTTTATTATAAAAGTGTTACTTTTATCATATTTGATTTTATGCATAAATAGGATACATAAGAAAAATTCTTTTATTCTAAAAGTGTAATTCCTACTAAATTGGATTTATGCATGAAAAGATGCATAAAGAAATCTATTTTTAGTTCAAAAGAGTTATTTTCCTCAATTTTGAATATATGCATAGGAAGATGCATTAAAGATTTGATTTTCTATTCAAAAGTGTCATTCTCATTTAAAATGAATTTATGCATAGGAAGATGCATAAAAGATTGATTTTTATTTCAAAAGTGTTAGTCTCCTTAAATTGGAATTTATGCAGCATAAATAAATGCGTAAAGAAGTCTTATATCGAAAATAAGAATTCTCTTGTATTCTATAAATAGATATGAGGATGTGAAACAAATCAATTAGATGATAATGAACGAGGAATAGATGGAAATGTATGTATGTGAAAGAATAGATGTAGTTATATGTATGTGAAAGAAATGATGTAGATGTGTAATGTGGATATGGATGTATGGATGAGAATGTGAATGTGAATGTGGATGTATGTGAATGTGAATGTGGATGTGTGAATGTGGATATGGATGTAGATATGGAATGTGGATGTGGATGTATGTAAATGTGAATAAGGATGTGGAATGTGGATATAGATGTCTGGATGTGAATGTGGATGTATGTGAATGTGAATGTGGATGTGTGAATGGGGATATGGATGTAGATATGGAATGTGAATGTGGATGCATGTGAATATGAATGTGGATGTGTGAATGGGGATATGGATGTAGATATGAAATGTGGATGTGGATGTATGTGAATGTGAATGTGAATGAGGATGTGGATGTGGATGTGGATGTATGAATGTGGATTTGGATGTGGATGTATGAATGTGGATGTGAAAATGGATGTATAAATGTAGATGTGAATGTGGATATACGAATGTGGATGTGTGTGTGGAATAATAAATGCAAATATGAATGTGAATGGATATGAAGTCAATATGAGCGAATGGTTGAGATGAGATGTCATGTGAATCAGAATGTGAATGTATAATATACGATCTGAACAAATGAGATATAATGAGAAATGGATGTGAGGAGACGTAATGTAAATTAAGAAAGATAGGAATGGATGTTATGTGAAGTGAATGAATCCTATGTGATGGGATAGAAAATGATGTATCTGGTCAAGAATGGATACACATATGAATTGGAATTGGATTAAATAATATGGATTAATGTGGAATAATGTGGAAAGACGAGAGTTCAGTATAGAAACTGTAATTATGACATGTTTGTAAATGACTGTTTTATGTCAAGAATGCTGGGGAAGCATTTTGACCATCTTGTGATTAAGGTCGTGGAGACCTAACTGATAAAGTTGCAACTGCTGACGGAGAGTCGATGGAGGACGTCTCACGTAGCAAGGTCGGCCAAGGTCTTGACCAACCTCGATTCGATTTAAATGGTGAGCTTCCGGTACAGTGGATGAGGGACCAAGGAAGCGGCCTATGAGTGAAGCGCTAGGTGACCTGCGCGAAGGATCCTAGAGGGTGCTGACCACACGTGCGTCGTGGAAGATATTGGAATAAGGAGTAAGAGTTGTTTTCTGAAACCGGGCATGGATCTGGTTGATTGACCTTGCTGGTCCTCAACGGATGAGTCCATGGCTCTTTTATATGGATCTGTTGGTTGATCTTGCTGATCTTCAACGGAGATTCCATCTTGATTTTTATAAGTGATTATATTGCCGAGTACTATGAGCTAGGAACTATTGAAAAGGCCCCTGAGTGAACAGGTAGTGATTGTTCTGGTTGCCAATGATGCCATAGATACTCTGATGAAGGAATGATTGGAAATTAAGATTCAACCGGATATTTTGGAGGATTGTGATCAATGATACTATGGTTTCATTAAATGATTATTTTAAAGATGGCTGAATCTGTGAAAAAGGCAATTTCATATTGGGTGTGTAAGTGGTGTGACTAGTTTTATGTTAGCATGAACATCCGGCTAGGGGGCCTGGGAACTCTTTTCCCTGGTACCCGGGACAAAACCTAACCAAATTCCTAATTAGATCCCATCACTACAGTGGTTGGCTAACCCATGGGACTGGATGGGGTTAGGCTGGACTCATGGATCCGTAAATTGAGACTCAATTTCTGTTTAGTTTGATAGATGAAGTAAATCCCGGATAAAAATTGTTCTATGGAAAAGAATCAATGGCGGTGCCTCTCAATGAGGAAAAAAGCGTTGATCTCTATGATCCAAGTACAATCTTTCCCTAATCTGACTATGGGACTTACGGGTTTGGTTAGATGAGCTCAGTTAGTTAAGGCTTTTGACTACGTTAGGGAAAAGTTATCCTAGTGGAATCGCCCGTGCTTTTCGGGCAAGAGAAGTTTTTTCGAGTTCGGTTTGGAAGAATCGAGGAATTAGCCACCTGTTCGGATATCCGTTGGGCGAGGCCCCGAGTGTGGGACCCTGCCCCGCGCAAGATGTGCCACTTCCACTGCTAGCACCCCGAATCCGTTGCGCAGTGGGGATGGGGATCTTACAGTTGATATCAGAGCTATTTGGCTAATGAGGATCAATGGAGAAGCCAATTATGTCAAAAATTTATCAAGAGGCACTAAAAGGTTATAATTGTGTGATAAAATTCATACAATTTGATGTTCAAACTGAAATTTGTAAATTGGTAATTGGGTCTTCAGACGGAAATACCACAGTTGTATGGAATCCCTGACTTGCTTGAGGCCTAGACATGATGGTATTTACCTTATAGTTCCAAGAACCATGACTACCCGTATATACCGAGGGTATAACTGCAGCTCTTTACTAGCTGTATATACGAGTAAATCTAAGACCTGAAATTATAAGCATTAATGCTATCCAGTTGATGAATTCGAATGTGATTGATATGATTTTTAAATTCGGGTTGAAAAATGATGAGTTGATTTGGATTCTGATTGAAAAATGATGATCCCTGAAAATTGGTTGAAATGTAATAAGCTGAGCGAAACTGCAATGAGGATGAATGGGATGAGTCCCTGTGATCACTTGAATCAAAATTCGGATTGAATCATAAATAAAGAGACTTAACAAGAATTTTCATATTGAAAGGAACATGGATCGAGGTCCTCGTGGTAGAAATGTTAACCCCCAACTCAATGAAGAAGAGCTCGACCTGGATGTTCGTAAAACTCTTCATAGTTCGTAGCCTAGACCTTTCAAAGGTGAAAGGGAAAACTTGGGCGAGACTGTGGAGAAGTGGATCGAATCAATGGAAGAATACTTCGATGTCACCGGGTACAATGAGAAGAGAAAAATGGCTCTTACAAGGCTAAAGATAGTGGAGACAGCTAGAGTGGCATGGAGAAACCACTACGAGACAAACCGTCTTGACAGAAATACCCAAACTTGGACCGATCTCAAGGCTTACCTGAGAAAGAGGTTTTGTCCCCCAGGCTTTCTTGAAATTAAGATGAATGAGTTCTTGGAACTAAAACGGGAAACTCAAAAAATTGAAGAGTACTATCAGGCTTTTGCCCTTCTCCTTAAATATTCCCCTCAATTAGATGAAGAGCAGCTGATGGCGAGCCATTGGATACTTTAATCAAGAATGCCAAACCTATCTCAATGGCCGAAGCAGTAAGAATGGCGAAGGATTTCACCAAAGCCTTTGATGTCAAAATCCCGCCAAAGCCAGCACCATCACCTTTCAAAAGGTTTTTATTCCCAGAAGGTGATTCCATCCTTCCTCCGCCTAAGAGATATCAGGGTCAAACCCAGGATATAGGAAGTTCCAGAATGGAAGAAATGTCCTTTTCCCGAAACCCCTGGATTTCAACTTCAAAAGTTCCACCCTTGAACAAGAGAGTGAAATGCTATAACTGTCAAGGATTTGGACATCACAGCATGGATTACCCAGCTCCTTTTGGATCAAGATTCCAGACTCCAACCCCTTCCGTCCAGAGTAATCACGGTTCTATCTGCTAAAATCAGGGAAGTCCCAGAGGTAGACCCTCTATCCAACCTGCAGTTTCAACCCAAAGTAATGCAAGACCTCCACCTCTTAGAATAGGGGAAGTCAAAGAGAGTTGTTCCCAAATCGGCCGTCCACTTCCAAAGCAGTAACGTTGGAAGTGATTGAAGAAGAAGAAGATGATGAAAAAGATCATACTCCACCTGCGAGATGAGGATATCTCGCATTTTTTAAGTGGGGTAGAATGTAAGATTCCTCCCCCAGCCCTCATGATGTCCAGTATCTTCCCCTGTAATTCATTCCCCTCTTCAGAAATATAAAAGATCTTGTTTCTACCTGTTTTGGCCTAGAGAGAGAAAATATTCTAGAGAGATAATATTCAGATTTTAAATATTTTTGGATAGAAAAATACCTCATCTTATTAAAATAAGTTTCCCTGAAACAGAAGTTCAAAAAGATTTTTAGAAGGTGCATTAGAATTCAAGTATAATCTATTCAAGAGGCATTATCCTGGGGGTGAAGATTTTTTCAAAATTTTAAATTAAGGTTCCTATGGACCAATAAGATTCATCCAAATGTAGGGAGGAGATAAATAGAGGAATAAAAGGAAAATCCCCCAAAAATGAGTAAATACTCACATAAGATGAAGAGTTGACTAAGGACAAGGTTAATAGTTAAAAAAGAGAGATATTTAGGTGAAATGATGCATTTTTGACACCTCTGCATGGGGAAATTCCCCTCATGAAGAGGGCGCCTATTTCACATGCTTGAATGAGTTTTAAACTCCCAAATAATGAGATTTTTTTTTTCTCCTCTCTCCTGTTTCAACTAGATCCAAAAGTGACCAAAACTGACCCAAAAATGGTCAAAAATTGACCAAATTGATCTGGAAAATTCTAGAATCAATTGGCTTGGTTAGAGGCTCACTTTTTCCTATAAATAGAAGCCCTCCCCTTTGTTGAAACTTAATAGTGTTTTATGCACTGTTACTCTGCTCCTCCCAAGCCAAGAACTATGAATTTATTAATAATTCACTAGTTTTTGACATTTTCCTCTTCCAAAGATTGGTGGCCACTTTTGTTACAAACAAGAGTTGAACCCTCAAACCATCAAGCCAAAGGAAAGCTCCAAGAAATTATGTAAGTAGAGATTCTTGTATTTTTCTTTATTGATTTTATGTTTTTCTAATGTTTATGATTGTTTGAAGTGATAAATGGATGTTATGCCTTGATCCATAGGCTTCTCCCCTCTCTCTTCTTAGAATCAACCCTTCTTTATCCTAGTTAACTGAAAATTATTGGAATTAAACTTTTTATAATGTTTTCTCTTTTATAAGTGAATTTTGATTAGTATAGATTACTTTAAATCAATTAGAGTTAATTTTTAAGATAAAATTAAGTAGGGAAATTTAAAAAATGGTCAGTCATACAAAGGAGGTTATGGCAAAATTTTTGGAAATAAGAATTATCTTTTATTATGCTAAAAGAGTAATTCCTATCAATTCTATACTCTAAAAGTGTCAATTTCATGCATAGAAGATGCATATTGATTATTGTTATTCTTATGCATAAAGGAATAATTTTGTTTATGAAAGTGTTGCTTTCATCAAAATAGAATTTTATGCATAAAGGTATAATTTTCTTTTATCATGAAAGTGTTACTTTCATCAAAATGGATTTTTATGCATAAAAGATTATTATTTTATTGTAAAAGTGTTACTTTTATCATAATTCATTTTCATGCATAGAGGTAAAAGTGTTACTTTCATCAAAATGGATTCTTATGCATAAAAGATTATTATTTTAGTGTAAAAGTGTTACTTTTATCATATTTGATTTTCATGCATAGAGGTATGCATAAAAGATTATTATTTTATTGTAAAAGTGTTACTTTTATCATATTTGATTTTCATGCATAGAAGTATGCATAAAAGATTTTTTTTTAATTGTAAAAGTGTTACTTTTATCATATTTGATTTTCATGCATAGAGGTTTGCATAAAATATTATTATTTTATTGTAAAAGTGTTACTTTTATCATATTTGATTTTCATGCATAGAGGTATGCATAAAAGATTATTTTATTGTAAAAGTGTTACTTTTATCATATTTGATTTTCATGCATAGAGGTATGCATAAAAGATTATTATTTTATTATAAAAGTGTTCCTTTTATCATATTTGATTTTATGCATAAATAAGATGCATAAGAAAAATTCTTTTATTTTAAAAGTGTAATTCCTACTAAATTGGATTTATGCATGGAAAGATACATAAAGAAATCTATTTTTAGTTCAAAAGAGTTATTTTCGTCAATTTTGAATTTATGCATAAGAAGATGCATTAAAGATTTGATTTTCTATTCAAAAGTGTCATTCTCATTTAAAATAAATTTATGCATAGGAAGATGCATAAAAGATTGATTTTTATTTCGAAAGTGTTAGTCTCCTTAAATTGGAATTTATGCATAAATAAATGCGTAAAGAAATCTTATATCGAAAATAAGAATTCTCTTGTATTCTATAAATAGATATGACGATGTGAAACGAATCAATTAGATGAAAATAAACGAGGAATAGATGGAGATGTATGTATGTGAAAGAATAGATGTAGTTATATGTATGTGAAAGAAATGATGTAGATGTGGAATGTGGATATGGATGTATGGATGAGAATGTGAATGTGGATGTGTGAATGTGGATATCGATGTAGATATGGAATGTGGATGTGGATGTATGTAAATGTGAATAAGGATGTGGAATGTGGATATGGATGTCTAGATGTGAATGTGAATGTGGATGTGGATGTATGTGAATGTGAATGTGGATGCATGTGAATATGAATGTGGATGTGTGAATGGGGATATGGATGTAGATATGGAATGTGGATGTGGATGTATGTGAATGTGAATGAGGATGTGGAATGTGGATATAGATGTATGGATGTGAATGTGAATGTGGATGTATGAATGTAGATGTGGATGTGGATGTATGAATGTGGATTTGGATGTGGATGTGAAAATGGATGTATAAATGTAGATGTGAATGTGGATGTACGAATGTGGATGTGTGTGTGGAATAATAAATGCAAATATGAATGTGAATGGATATGAAGTCGATATGAGCGAATGGTTGAGATAAGATGTCATGTGAATCAGAATGTGAATGTATAATATAAGATCTGAACAAATGAGATGTAATGAGAAATGGATGTGAGGAGACGTAATGTAAATTAAGAAAGATAGGAATGGATGTTATGTGAAGTGAATGAATCCTATGTGATGGGATAGAAAATGATGTATCTGGTCAAGAATGGATACACATATGAATTGGAATTGGATTAAATAATATGGATTAATATGGAAAGACGAGAGTTCAATATAGAAACTGTAATTGTGACCTGTTTGTAAATGACTGTTTTATGTCAAGAATGCTGGGGAAGCATTTTGACCATCTTGTGATTAAGGTCGTGGAGACCTAACTGATAAAGTTGCAACTGCTGACGGAGAGTCAATGGAGGACGTCTCGCGTAGCAAGGTCGACCGAGATCTTGACCAGCCTCGGTTCGATTTAAATGGTGAGCTTCCGGTAGGGTGGATGAGGGACCAAGGAAGCGGCCTATGAGTGAAGCGCTAGGTGACCTGCGAAGGATCCTAGAGGGTGCTGACCATACGGTGCTCGGGCTTTGGGTTGCCAAAGATACCCACACGTGCATCGTGGAAGATATGGGAATAAGGAGTAAGAGTTGTTTTCTGAAACCGAGCATGGATCTGGTTGATTGACCTTGCTCGTCCTCAACGGATGAGTCCATGGCTCTTTTATATGGATCTGTTGGTTGATCTTGCAGATCTTCAACGGAGATTCCATCTTGATTTTTATAAGTGATTATATTGCCGAGTACTATGAGCTAGAAACTATTGAAAAGGCCCCTGAGTGAATAGGTGGTGATTGTTCTGGCTGCCAGTGATGCCATAGATACTCTGATGAAGGAATGATTGGAAATTAAGATTAAACCAGATATTTTGGAGGATTGTGATCAGTGATACTATGGTTTCATTAAATGATTGTTTTAAAGATGACTGAATCTGTGAAAAAGGCAATTTCATATTGGGTGTGTAAGTGGTGTGACTAGTTTTATGTTTGCATGAACATCTAGCTAGGGGGCCTGGGAACTCTTTTCCCTGGTACCCGGGACAAAACCTAACCAAATTCCTAGTTGGATCCCATCACTACAGTGGTTGGGCGGTTGGCTAACCCATGGGACTGGATGGGGTTAGGCTGGACTAATGGATCCGTAAATCGAGACTCAAGTTTTGTTTAGTTCGATAGATGAAGTAAATTCCAGATAAAAATTGTTCTATGGAAAAGAATCAACGGCTGTGCCTCTCAATGAGGAAAAAAACGTTGATCTCTATGATCCAAGTACAATCTTTTTCCCTGATCTGACTATGGGACTTACGGGTTCGGTTAGATGAGCTCAGTTAGTTAAAGCTTTTGACTACGTTAGGGAAAAGTTATCCTGGTGGAATCGCCCACGCTTTCCGCGCAAGAGAAGTTTTTTCGAGTTCGGTTTGGAAGAATCGAGGAATTAGTCACCTGTTCGGATATCCATGGGCAAGCCCCTGAGTGTGGGACCCTGCCCCGCGCAAGATGTGCTACTTCCGCTGCTAGCACCCCGAATTCGTTGCGCAGTGGGAATGGGGATCTCACACTCACGAACAGAATTCTGAGAGAATTTTTGGTCAAATGAAAGTTCTATCCTTTTAAAGATGCCACCTGGGAGAAATAAGCTGAACTGTTACGAGATTAACCCCCAGTTTGCGAGATGAGGACATCTCACGTTTTTCAAGTGAGAGAGAATGTAAGATTCCTCCTAGCCTCTCAAGATGTCTAGTATCTTCCCCTGTAATCAAATCCCTCTCAAGATGTCCAGTATCTTCCCCTGTAATCAAATCCCTCTTCAGATATATAAAAGATCTTGTTTCTACCTATTTTGGCTTAGAGAGAGAAAATGTTCTAGAGAGAGGTTATTCAGATTTTAGATATTTTTGGATGGAAAAATATCTCTTCTGATTAAAATAAATTCCCCCAAAATAGTAGTTCAAAAAGATTTTCAGAAGGTGCATTAGAAATCAATTATAATCTGTTCAAAAGGCCTTATCCTAGGGGTCTAGATTTTCTAAAAATTTTAAATTAAGGTTTTGAGGGGCCGATCACATTCATCCAAATGTGTGGAGGAGATAAATAGAAGAAATAAAGAAAATCCCCCCAAAATGAGTAAATACTCACATAAGATGAAGAGTGGACTAAGGACCAAAGGAAATACTAAAAAAAAGAATTTTTGACACCTCTCAGAGTGGGGATTCCCCCTCATGAAGGAGGCACCTATTTCACATGTGTGGTGGAGTTTTAAATTCCCAAAAATTGAGATATTTTATCTCTCCTCTCTCCTAATTCAAGTCTAGTTCCAAAAAGTAAGCTAAACTGACCCAAAAATGGTCAAAAATTGACCAAATTGATCTGGAAAATTCTAGAATCAGTTTGCTTGGCTAGAAGCTCACTTTTTCCTATAAATAGAAGCCTCCCCCTTTGTTGAAGCTTAATAGTGTTTTACTCTACTCCTCGCTAGAGCCAAAAGCTGTGAATTTATTGATAATTCATTAGTTTTTGACCATTCCCTCTTCTAAAGAATTGGTGGCCCCTCTTGTTGCAAACAAGAGTAGATCCCTCAAACCATCAAGCCAAAGGAAAGCTCCCATAAATTCATGTAAGTTAGAAATCCTACTTTTCTTTATTCTTTTAATGCTTTTCTAATTTTTGTTATCTTTAAAATGATAAATTGATGCTATGCCTTGTTGGAAAGGCTTTCCCCCTCTCTTCATTCTTAAATTCAGCCTTTCTTTATCCTAGTTAAGTAATCAAATTGTTAGAATTAAACTTTTCATATTGTTTCTCTTTTAAAAATAGATTTTGATTAGTTTAGAATGCTTTAAACCATTTGAGGATAAATTTTAAGTAATTTAAGGTTAGGAAAAATTGAAAAATGGTCAGCCATACAAAGGAGGTTATGGCAAAATTTTCTTAAATTTTGTGAAATAAGTTTTATCTTTTATTATTCAAAAAGAGTAATCCCCATCGTTTGTGTATTCTAAAAGTGTTATTTTCATTCTAGGCATAGAAAAATGCATAGTAGAAATATTTTTATTATAAAATTATTATTTCCATTAAAATTAAGCTCTATGCATAGAAAGATGCATATTGATTATTTTTTTATTATAAAAGAGTGATTTTCATTAGATTTAAATTCTATGCATAGAAAGATGCATATTGATTATTATTTTTTTTAAAGAGTGATTTTCATTAGATTTAAATTCTATACATAGAAAGATGTATATTGGATAATTTTTTTATTATAAAAGTGTTACTTTTATCAATATTGTTTTTTATGCATAAATAGATGCATAAAAGAATTTTTTTATTATAAAAGTGTTACTTTCATCAATATTGATTTTTATGCATAAATAGATGTATAAAAGAATTTTTTTATTATTATAAAAGTGTTACTTTCATCAATATTGATTTTTATGCATAAAATGATGCATTAATTATAAAAGTGTTACTTTCATCAATATTGATTTTTATGCATAAAATGATGCATAAAAGAGTTTTTTTAATTGCAAAAGTGTTGCTTTCACCAATATTGAATTTTATGCATAAAAGGATGCATAAAAGAATTTTTTTTAAGAAAAGTGTTACTTTCATCAAAATTGATTTTTTAAATGCATAAATGGATGCATAAAAGGATTTTTCTTTTATATAAAAGTGTTATTTCCATAGAAGTTGGATTTTATGCATAAATAGATGCATACATTATTTTTATATAAAAATAAGAGTTCTCTTTAATCCTATGTTTAAATCCCATGAATATTTGAAAATGAATAAGTAAATACTCAATGAAGGAAAATTATACCGTTTCATATTCTCTAGGATGGTAATGAGAAAATTCAGAAAAACTATCGAAGTCGAAATTTTAGATAAGTGATTAATTTATTCCTCATAGGAATTCGTGACTAGCTTTGAGTTCAAGTAAGCAAAATACTCAATGAATGAAATTCATCAGTAAAGTAGTAATTGAAATATTACTCTTCGAGAAAGATAGCTCAGGGAGAACCTTTCCAGACTCAAACCCTGAATCAGACTATGACCAAGATGTCACTTCTTCGTCAATTTCAAGAAAAGACGATGTGACCAGTTCAGTAATCTACACTCAAATCACCCACCGAATCTGAAACTAAGTTGAGACCTTTGATTTTGGTTTGAGGATCAAGAATTCACAATTCGAGGAATTCTGCTTGGAAATCGAGACATGTGATCTAGAAGTCTTGGGATACGGAATTAAGATACTCATTGTATTCAAAAGAAAATCAAAACTTAAAACTTGCATAGAAACCCTGTTTTCTTTAAGGACTGTCTTACGGCAGAATGCTGGAGGGAGCATTTGGTATATGTGTTTTTCTAAGGGAAGTTCTCAGTTTGCAACAGCTGGCGGGGAGTGTTCAAAGGACGGCTCATGCGGCAAAAACTTTCCCAGGTCTTGACCAGCCCGGGTATGGTGTAAAATGGTGTGCTTCTGGTACGATGGGCGAAGGCCGACGAAGCTGTCCCTAAGTGAAGTGCCAAGACACCTAAGGAGGATCTTGGAGGGTTTTGACCAAGCGATGCATGGGCTCGCTGTGCTTAGGACACCCATGCGTATGTCGTGGAAGATATATATATGTATGATGACGAGAAAATTATTGTAATCTATTATTGGATCTCGTTGCCCTGCTGGCCTCAATGGAGAGTCTAGAGTGATACTATTTTGTGAGAAACAAGGATTGAATGGAAATTTTGAGTTATGACATCTGTTAACCAATAATTATTTGTCAATGGATTGTTTTATAAATTAAAGTTTAAAGAGGAGTGTGCGGCGTATTCGAATTCTAAAGCAAAAGTTAAGAAAGGCATTTAATTATGGGTGGGTGAGTACTTGTCTGGTTCTACCAATTCCAGTGGTTGGGTGGTGGCTAACCCATGGGCCGGATGGGGTTAAGCTGGAGTCAAGAGAGTTTTAATAATAAAATTGATCAATAGGAATACGCTTAGAACTCGAATAGTTAAATAATAACCTGAAGACTTCTCAAATGAATAGAGCAACAGCTGTGCCTGATTCAATTAGGAAAAAAGCGTTGATTCTTTCAAGTTAAGTCTGTAATAGTTTCCCTTCTATTTGGTTTATTCAGATGAAGGTTAGTTCAGTATCTTGACCTCGTTAGAAAAATTCATTAATAAATTCAAAATGGTGGAATCGTCCCCGTTTTTCGGGCATGGGAAATTTTCCCGGTTTCGGTTTTCGGAATGACCACCAGCTTAGTCTCGTGCCCGGACATTCGAGGGCAAGGCCCCGAGTGGGAAACCCTGCCCCGCACAAGAGGGAGCTTCTTCTGCTCTACCAGCAATCGGAAATCCGGTGCATGGAGGGGGCAGTGGGATCCCACAGACTCCACGCGATATTCACCGATGGGTACGATCTTACTTGCAAAGGGGCATCACGAGAGCTCACTTCATCAAAAAGAGGGTTATTTTGCACCAACCTACCTAAGCGTAGGTGCATGGAAGTATGGAAGTGCTATGTAGAACCCCTCCAAGGAAAGAATTTATTTATTTTTTGCAAAAGGAATGGCTGTATGCTTGTGATCGAATGAGCACAAGTTGGGCGAATAGGATGGGGACGTGCATGGCAATTTACGGCACAGACAATTCAGTGTAGATTGGAACGGGCCTGCACTACTGCAGAGTTGACAAGATGGAACGGGCGTTCACGCCTCAAGGAGAAGGAATGGATGTTCAAGGTTGTGTGCTGAGTGGAACGGGAGTGGTAATGTGAAGCCACGGGTGTTCGCTTTGGAGAAGGGATGGAACCGGAATACGCTTCAAAGGGGAAGAGAGTTGACATTTGCTTTTAGCAGTTTAAGGAAAAGAGAAGATGCAAACGTGGCAAGTGAAAATATTTTCTAGAACGGACGTTTACTCTAGGATGAGAAATGAACGGGTGTGGCAAAGTTTGGAACGGACGTTCGCTTGTTGGGAGCGAATGGGCATGGCACTATTAGACTAGAAATTTTTCAAAATTGAGTGGGTTTTATGGCTACGGGACTGAAAGCCACCCTAGATATCCTCTGATAGAACAATATTCCCCTAGATTGAATGCACTTCATTCCCAATTAGATGCACTTTAACTAATTTTAATGCCTCTTCCAAATTTAGGTAACAGATCTTGTCAGATTTGGTCTGCAAACAGAGCAAGCGGACGTGGTAGATTTGGAACGTTCGTGGCTTGAGAAATGAACCGACGTGCGCTTCTTAGAGGAGCTGGGTAGAATGTTGTTTCACTTGGGATTTTCCTCTTTCTCTTGCTGATTTAGGTATACTCCCAATATTTTTGTGTATTTTTTATTTAACAAAGGAGCTAGAGGTAATCTATATCTACTTATTGATGCCTACAATGTATACTTTAAGCTAATGAATAAAATTTATTAGATGATTAAGAAAAAATACAAACATGAAGACAAAACACAGAAAATAGAAATTTTCTTGAATGTTAAGGGCAAGGTAAGGGCACTCACAAGTTTCTCCCCGCTCTCTGAGTGAAGACTCAAATGCTCCGATGCTTGATCAACAATCCAAACTCAAGGTAATCATCACCAAAACACAAAACAAAACAAGATTAATAAACCTACTAGCGGTGGATTTGCACTCCAACCTGGCTAAATCAAAAAATCTAGCTATATGAATCAAGTGAAGGACCCTAATCTAAATGCCTTCCCCCGGAGTGGTGCCAAAAATGTTAATGGATAACATACTTCCTCACACACAAGAGAAAGAAGAAGAGAAAGGTGCATGCAAGGATCGAATCTGATGAATGGCACCTAGCCAACCCTATGAGGGTTAACTACTCGATGTGAAGCCTCTAGGGGCTCACTCCACACTCTCCTTGTGTCACACCCAAACAGAGATCCAAGGCTAGGTAATGAGCAAGAGGGAAAGAGATATGGAGAGCTCAATCTCTACCTCATTCTAATCTTATGCAAATGGGGCATGGTAGATAGAAATGAGAAGGTAGACGAGAAGAGAAGGGAGAGCACTACCATTCCTGTTCACATACACCAACAATCTAAGCAAACAAGCCACAACACAAGCAAGCAAGCAACTATAAACTCAAATTAGAGAGAGAGAGGAGAGACTCAATTGAGAAAAAAGGGATTGTCCCTTTTCATATTTCATCAAATGTCTTATATACATGAGCTCATATTTACAATGTCCGGCCGCCCAATAACAAGTGGTGGCCCAAAACTAGTCTTCCTAGTTTTACTAGCTCTATGTACATCAAATCCTCAGGACCGGTGTTACACATGCCCTAAGCTTGGTCATCCCATGTCTGATTTACAATTAGTGCATTACGCGGTTACAAAAAGATGAGTTACAAAAGATGTAACCACGCAATGGTCATGTTACGAGGGTGGTTAACATCATTGCTTTAGGGACTTCCACATGAACCTTCAACAAGGGATTAGGAGCTTCATGCATCATGGATGCGATTGTTGTGGAAACCATTCAAAGAAGCTCTCTTTGATCACTATTTAAGTTCCCTCCTCAAATCAACTTAGGAGGGAGCTTAAGACTCTTGGCACTATTTATGTATTGCATTTTGCTCAAGAAAGGATGTAAAGATGTAAAGCAGTGGACAGAATGTGGACAAATATTGGTAGCCCTTTTTAAGAAGTTTGAAGACCATTTTCAAGTGCCAAAGAGTTTTCCTCATAAGAGAGAGATTGATCATGCCATTGTTCTTGAACTGAATGAAAAGGCCATCAACAAGCCTCCCTATCATTTGTCTAAAGTGGAAAGAGAGGAAGTGGCAAAGCAACTGCAAGATTTTCTTTCTATGGGTCTTATTCAACCCTCACAATCTCCATTTTCTTCTCTCGTTATATTGGTTAAGAAGGATGGGTCCTTTTATATGTGCATCGATCATTGTGACTTAAACAAAGTCACCATTAAGAATAAGTACACCATTCCATGCATTGATGATATCTTGGATGAGCTCAAGGAAGCAAGGTTTTTCACAAAGATTTATTTAAGATCGGGATACCATCAAATAAGGATGAAGGAGGGTGATGAAGATAAGACCGCATTTAGGACCAAAAGAGGGTTGCTTCAATTTATCAAAAGAGGGTTTCTTCAGTTTATGGTCATGCCCTTTAGTCTTACAAATGCACCGGCCTCTTTCCAAGCATTGATGAGAATAGGGTATTGGCCTCTTTCTTGTTCAAGTTTGTGCTAGTGGTCTTCAACGATATATTGATCTATATTAAGAGAAAAGAAGAGCACCTATCTCATGTGAAGCAAGTGCTTGAATTGATGAGGAAGCACAAACTATAGGACCAAAAGAGGGTTGCTTCAATTTATCAAAAGAGGGTTTCTTCAGTTTATGGTCATGCCCTTCAGTCTTACAAATGTACCGGCCTCTTTCCAAGCATTGATGAGAATAGGGTATTGGCTTCTTTCTTGTTCAAGTTTGTGCTAGTGGTCTTCGACGATATATTGATCTATATTAAGAGAAAAGAAGAGCACCTATCTCATGTGAAGCAAGTGCTTGAATTGATGAGGAAGCACAAACTATTTGCAAAAGAGACAAAATGTTCATTCATGGTCAATGAAGTGGAATATCTTGGGAATTTGGTGGCAGAGAATGGCATAAGAGAAGATCCAAAGAAGGTGGCATGTGTAAAAGATTGTCCACCACTGAGTAGGGTTTTTGGGGTTATCTTCGTTCTATAGAAGATTCATGGAGCATTATGCATCTATAGTGGCACCACTCACTAATCTGCTTAAGAAGGAAGCTTTCTTTTGGGATGCCATTGCTGAGAAAAAATCTTCAATGAGCTCAAATCCTTGCTTAATTTGTCCTCAATTCTTGTTTTTCTTGATTTTTCCAACCTTTCTATGTCTCAGAGCATATGCAAGTGGAGGAGGACTTGGGGCTATTTTGTATCAAGAGCATGCATTTCTTTTGAGAGTAGAAATCTTACCAAAAAAGAAGATGGCATTGCATGTTTATGAGCAAGATATGCTTGCTATCCTTCATGCTATCAAGAAGTGGCATCACTACTTGTATGGTTCCCACTTCAAAGGTGAGAAGTGATCATAAGGTGCTGAATTGTTTTGTGTCCAAACCAACTCTCTCTTCCAAGAAAAAGAAGTGGCTGGCCACTCTTCAAAGTTATGATTTTGAGATATCATACACTCCGAGCAAGGACAATGTAGTAGCAGATGCATTGTCAAGAATGTGGGCTTGCGCTATGGGAATGTCAAGAATGTGGGCTTGCACTATGGCATCAATTATGGTAGTTTATAGTGATTGGATTAAGGGAATGTAAGAGAAATACATTCTAAATGCGGTTGCTATCCATAATTATAGGAAATTAGATCAAGGTAATCATGGAGATATTCCTCATTACAAGCTTCACAACAACCTCTTGTGGTACAAGGATCGAGTGTATCTTATTCTTACCTCATCCTACATACCAAAGGTGATTCATGAGATGCATTCTTCTCCACTTGCGGGTCATCTTAGTGTGTTGAAGACATATGACAAAGTGAGAAAGAGTTTCTTTTGGAAAGGAATGTGGAGGGATGTCAAGAAGTTTGATGGAGTGTCTTTCATGTCAAAGAAACAAAGATAGCCATCCACTACCCAGTGGTTTACTTCATCCTTTACCCATTCAAGATGGGAAATGGCTCACATATCAATGGATTTCATTACGAGTCTTCCAAAGAATAACCATAGGTGGGATCAAATATTTGTGGTGGCTGATTGGCTTACCAAATCAGCCCATTTTAGTTCTTTCGAGGTCACATATGGAGTATCTCAAATTGCTACAAGAAATTCATGGAGCATGTATTCAAGTTGCAAGGGTTTCCACTTAACATAGTATGTGATAGAGAAACAAGGTTTATGGGGACTTTTTAGAGATCTTTATATGAGAACATGGGCACAAAAGTCACTCCATTTATACAACCTATCATCCTCAAAGAACCATTGTGATGTGCATAGACGTAATGTGAAGGTTCAAGAGGGTGACTATGTGTTGTTTGAAGCTTCCAAAGGGTCATCACATAACATTCTCAAAGGCTCCACCAACCCAAAGTTTTCTCATAGATATTATGGGTTATACTTAGTACTCAAGACGGTTGGTGACTTGGCCTACAAGATTTATTTGCGTACTTCTACAAGAATCCATAATGTATTTCATGTATCCAATTTGTGGGGCCTACAAGATTTATTTGCATACTTCTACAAGAATCCATAATGTATTTCATGTATCCAATTTGTGGGGCCTATACTTCAAGTGATGGAGGAGCTTCCACCTATGGATGAAGAAGGGGAGATCGTATATGAGCCAGAGAGGATTTTGGGGAGGAGAAGAAGAGAATTGAGGAATAGGAGCATTGAAAAATTCCTCATCAAATGGAAGCATTTACCCTTGGATGAGGCTGTATGGCAACCACTTTCTTATGTGCAACAACAAGGTTTATCTATGGAGGGTGTTTCTTGACCATGTGGCATGCTTTCTTTGGATTTTCAAGGGTTTCATGAGGAGTGTACATGCTGTAATTTCTTGGACAAATTTTGTAGAAGTTTATTTGAAGGCTTCTTCTCATTGATATTGGGCTTTAATGGTCATCATGATGATTGTATACATTGAGGATAATGTTGTCTACTTGATCAATGCATTTTTAGCCTATTATGAGCTCACTACTATCCCCTCCATTGATGTATATTGGAGGATATACCCAAGTATACATAATAAAGTAGGAACTTTAGTTAGGGCATGGGTATGGGCTCAACTATAAAAGGGGATCATGGATATTAATTTGTACCTTTTTTATCATATGACTTTTGAACATACATTGGAGCCTAGAGCTACCATACATTGGCCTATGGAAGGTTATTTCCATCCCTTGGTAGAAGGTTAAATCACTTAGGAATTGTGTATGATTTCTTGATAATTGCATGTTAATCAACATAATGATTTGTTTCAAATATTAGCTTATGGTGATTACTCCATTTCATTATTATGAGCTCATTACCATCCTCTCCATTGATGTATATTGGAGGATGTACCCAAGTATACATTAAGAAGAATTTGAGGACAAAATCTTTAGGGAAGGGATGGCTTGTAATAAAGTAGGAACTTTAGTTAGGGCATGGGAATGGGCTAAACTATAATAAAAGGGGCTCATGGATCTTCATTTTCACCTTTTGATCATATGACTTTTGGAATGTACATTGAAGCCTAGACCTACCATACTTTGGCCTATGGAAGGTTATTTCCCTCCTTTGGTGAAAGGGTAAATAACTTAGCCATTGTGTATGATTTCTTGCTAATTTCATGTTAATCAACATAATGATTTGTCCAAAATCTCAGCTTATGGTCACTCCATTTCAAGGATACTCTTCTAATGTAGTTAATCAAGAATCAATTGACCCTCCAAGTATTTCCCAATCTTTCCATTTATTATTGTGCATGAAAGGATCCATCAATGGTAGTCAAGATTGTGTTTCACACATGACTGAGACGATGGAAGCTTGCATGATTTCATTTCCAAAAAGCTTGTTCAAAAATTACAATTTCACACCTCTCCTTCTACATATAAAGTTAAATCTACATTTCAAGGAGCTTGTTTCACATATAAAGTTAAATCTACATTTCAAGGAGCTTGTTTCACAATGGTACACGTGGAGTTAAAAGTCTTCAAATTTATATAGGGCCATACAAAGAGCATCGTAATTTCTTTAATGCAACATTGCATTCCACGGGGATATTATTCTTGGCATTCCATCCCATCACTAGACCAATCCTAACATTGACTACTACACTCACACTATGTAATTCACACATAATGGTGCATTGATTTCTCTTTCTAGTGTTCTTGACTTGAACGTTTTTTTATTGATTACACACACTCAAGCAAAAATAACACTTGAGAAGGGAGAAATATATACATGATTTATGTGACAAAGGTAGATAAAGTCAATCAAATTCTTACTAATAAAATAGAACTCATACCAGGTAGTCAATCACCACATTGTGCACCTTCTAGATAAAATCATTTACAACAACAAGAAATTGATCTCAGTAAATTAAGGAATTGCTAGGTAGATAATGGTTTAATTTGACCTAATAGTTCACCAATTGGAGCCTCTATCTTTGAAAGATCCCTGCCCCCTCCGCGCAATGAATTTAGGGGTGCTAGCAGCGGAAGTAGCACTTCTTGCGCAAGGTAAAGCCTCTCACTCGGGACCTCCCCACGGATATCCAGATAAGAGACTAATCCCTTGGTTCTTCAAAAACCGAACTCAAAAAAACTTCCCTTGCCCAGCAGACATAGGCGATTCCTTAGGGATATTTTATTCTAACGTAGTCAAGGTCTTCACTAACCAAACTGATCTGACCTAGCCCGTAAGTCTAATGGTCAGATCAAGGAAGAGACTTGCACTTGGATCATAGATTCCAACGCTTTTTTCCTCATCAAGAGGCATAGCCATTGGTTCTTTTCCATAGAATAAGGGTTATCTGAAATTTACTTCAACTATCGTAATTTTAATAGAATTGAGTCTCATTTTAGGGATCCATCGGTCCTGCCTAACCCCATCCAATCCCATGGGCTAGCCAACCGCCCAACCACTGTTAGTGATAGGATCCATTTAGGAATTTGTTTATGTTTTTTCTCGAGTAGTACCAGGGAAAAGAGTTCCCAGACCCCCTAACCAGTGCTTCAAGCAAATTTCAAGATAGTCACACCACTTATACATCCAATATGAAATTGCCTGTTTCAAAGATTTAGCTATCTTTAAAACAATCTTTTAATGAAACCATAGTATCACAGATCATAATCCTCCAAAATATCTTGCTTGAATTCTAATTTCCAATCATTCCTTCATCGGTGTACCTATGGCATCATTGGCAACTAGAACGCTCACCACCTATTCACTCAGGGGCCTTTTCAATAGTTCCTAGCTCATCGTACCTAAAAATATAATCACATGAGAAAAATCCAGATGGACTCTTCATTGAAGATTAGAAAGATCAACCAATAGATCCATATAAAAGAGTCATGGACTCATCCATTGAGGACTAGCAAGGCCAATCAACCAGGTCCATACCCGAGTTCAGAAAACAACTCTAACTCCTTATTCCATTTTCTTCCTCGACACACGTGTGGGTATCTTTGGTGACCTAGAGCCCGAGCACCATATGGTCAGCACCCTCTAGGCTCCTTCGCAGGTCACCTAGCGCTTCACTCATAGGTCGCTTCCTTGTTCCCTCATCCATCATCATACCGGAAGCTCACAATTTAAATCGAGCCGAGACCTTAGCTGAGACCTTAGCCAAGACCTTGTTATGCGAGACGTCCTCCATTGACTCTCCATCAGCTGTTGCAACTTTATCACTTAGGTCTCCATGATCTCATTCACAAGATGGATTCACAAGATGGTCAAAATGCTTCCCCAACATTCTTGACATAAAACAATCATTTAAAAAACAGGTTTCATAAATACAGTTTCTAACGAACTCTCATCTTTCCACATTGTTCCACATCATTTCTAGTTATTCCACATTCTTCCACATCAATTCACATTGACTATTCCACATCCAGTCATATATATTCCCATTGTCCTTCATCCATTCTCATACAATCATATCATATTACATATCATCACATCTATCCACATCTATCCTCATCACATCACATCACAACATATTCACATCTATCCTCATCATCACATCACATCACAACATATCCACATCTATCCTCATCACATTTATCCACATCTATCCTCATCACATCACATCACAACATATCCACATCACATCTCATCCATTCATATCACATCACATCCATCTACACTCGTTCAGATCCACATCACATCCGCATATCATCACATCATGTTCACATCTATTTACATCACTTCACATCCATTCACATTTACAAAGCAGGTGCCTTTTTTCATCATTACTTCCTAATTTTAAATCAATAAAATAGATATTTCATCTCTCCTCTCTCCTATCTCCTATTTCAAAATTGGATCCAAAAAGTAAGCTGAACTGACCTAAAAATGGTCAAAAATTGACCAAAACTGATCTGGAAAATTCTAGAATCAATTTGCTCGGTTAGAGGCTCACTTTTTCCTATAAATAGAAGCCTCCCCCTTTGTAAAAGCTTAATAGTGTTTATGCACTGCTACTCTACTCCTTACCCAGAGCCAATTACATTGAATTTTCTTAATAATTCAATTATTTTTTACTTAATCCTCTCCAAAGTAATTGGTGGCCACTCTTGATCCAAACAAGAATAGAACCCTCAATCCCTCAAGCCAAAGGAAAGCTTACAAACTCCATGTAAGCTAAAATTTCTACTTTTTAATTTGAAATCTATGGTTTTCTGATTTTCTTGTTTTTTTATAGTTGATTAAAGTAAATTCTGATGCTATGCCTTAATGAAAAGGCCATCCCCTTCTCTTCTTTACAATTTAGCCTTTCTTTATCCTAGAATGATTAACAAATAGATTGATTAAACTTTTCTTATTGTTTATCTCTTGAAAATTAAAAATTGTATAGATTAGAGTCCTTTATATCTAATTGGGGTTAATTTAAATTGAAAATAGAATGTTAAAAATTTAGAAATGGTCAGCCATACAAAGGAGGTTATGGTAAAATTTTCTTGAATTTTGTGGAAAAGGAAGTTTATTTTTATGTTATTCTAAAAGAGTCATTCCCACCATTTGTGCATTCTAAAAGTAATATTCTAATTTACTCCATGTACATATTCACCTATGAATATGAATGGATATCACTGATATTAATTATTAAAATTAATTTCTATGCATGAAAAGATGCATAATGGAAATTTTTTTATTATAAAAGTGTTATTTTTATTGAATTTAATTTATATGCTTAGAAAGATGCATAATGGAAATTTTTATTATTATAAAAGTGTTATTTTCATTGAATTTAATTTCTATGCATAGAAAGATGCATAATGGAATTTTTTTAATTATAAAAGTGTTATTTTCATTGAATTTAAGTTCTATGCATAGAAAGATGCATAATGGAAATTTTTATATTATAAAAGTGTTATTTTCATTGAATTTAATTTCTATGCATAGAAAGATGCATGATGGAAATTTTTTATCATAAAAATGTTATTTTCATTGAAATTAATTTACATGCATAGAAAGATGCATAATGAAAATTTTTTTATTATAAAAGTGTTATTTTCATCGAATTTAATTTATATGCATAGGAAGATGCATAATGGAAATTGTTTTATTATAAAAGTGTTATTTTCATTGAAATTAATTTATATGCATAGAAAGATGCATAATTGAAATTTTTTTATTATAAAAGTGTTATTTTCATTGAATTTAATTTTTATGCATAGAAATATGCATAATGAAAATTTTTTTATTTATAAAAGTGTTATTTTCATTGAATTTAACTTTTATATGCATAGAAAGATGCATAATGGAAATTTTTATTATAAAAGTGTTTGTTTTCATTGAATTTAAATTTTATGCATAGAAAGATGCATAAAGGAAATTTTGTTATAAAAGCATTATTCTTGTAAAAATTAATTTTTATGCATAAATAGATGCATAAAGAAATTCTCAGTGTATTTTAAAATTGTTATTCCTATGAAAATTGATTTTATGTATAAATAGATGCATAAAAGGATTTTCTTTTATATAAAAGTGTTATTCCCATTGACGTTGATTTTTATGCATAAATAGATGCATAAAGAACTCTTATATCAAAATTAGAATTCTCTTTAATTCTATGTTTAATTTCTACGAGTAATTAATAAATGAATAAGTAAATACTCCAAGAGAGAAATTTCTATCGTTTTATATTCACATGGATTGTAAGGAGAAAATTCAAGAAATCTATCACAAGATCGGAATATTCAGATAAATGATTAATTTATTCCTCATTGAAATTCATGATTAATTTATAAATCAATTAAGTGAATATTCAAAGAAAGAAATTCGGTAAAATGGTAACTGAAATACCAGACCTTTTCGAGAAAGTTAAGTTCAGGAAAAATCTTATCAGACTCAAATCGTGAATCAGACTATGACCAAAACCAAACTCTTTCGTCACTTTTGAGGAAAGAAGATGTGACCAGTTCAGGAAAATACTCTCAATCTCCCACCAAATCTGAAAGTGAGTTGAGACCCTTTGAAATGATATGTGGATCAAGGTTATAGAATTCGAGGAATTCTGTTATGAAATTTAGAAATTCGATCAAGAAGTTTTGGGATACTGATTTAAGATATACTCATTGTATTCAAAAGAAAATCAAACTAAAAACTTGCAAACCTTGTTTTCTTAAAGGACTGTCTTACGCCAGAATGTTAGAGGAAGCATTTGGTATGTGTTTTTCTAAGGGAAG
The DNA here is from genome assembly GCF_041138505.1 of Cibotium barometz. Taxonomy (NCBI): domain Eukaryota; kingdom Viridiplantae; phylum Streptophyta; class Polypodiopsida; order Cyatheales; family Cibotiaceae; genus Cibotium; species Cibotium barometz. The sequence continues at coordinate 13,326,728 of NC_141109.1, forward strand.
TTTGGTTGTAACAGCTGGCGGAGAGTGTTCAAAGGACAGCCCACGCGGCAAAACCTGCCCAGGTCTTGACCAACCTCGGTACGGTTAAAATGGTGCGCTTTCGGTACGATGGACAAGGGCTGACGAAGCGGTCCCTCAGTGAAGTGCCAAGACACCTAAGGAGGATCCTGGAGGGTTCTGACCAGGCGATGCACGGGCTCGCGAGCGGATGCCTAGGACACCCATGCATATGTTGTGGAAGATATTGTATGATGGACAAATGATTATTGTAATCTATTACTGGATCTCGTTTTGCTGAAACCAGCTGGTTTAAGCGGAGTGTCCAGAGTGATACTGGTTTTTTTTTAGAAACAAGGACTGGATGGAAATTTTGAGTAATGACATCTATAATCAATAACTATTTGTCAATGGATTGTTTTTATAAGTTAAAGTTTTAAAGAGGAGTGTGTGCATATCTGTATTCTAGAGCAAAAGTTAAGAAAGGCATTCAATTATGGGTGGGTGAGTAATTGTCTGGTTCTATCGATTCCAGTGGTTGGGTGGTGGTGGCTAACACATGGGCCGGATGGATTGTTTTTATAAGTTAAAGTGTGTGCGTATCTGTATTCTAAAGCAAAAGTTAAGAAAGGCATTCAATTATGGGTGGGTGAGTAATTGTGTGGTTCTACCGATTCCAGTGGTTGGATGGTGGTGGCTAACACATAGGCTGGAATCAGTGGAGTTTTAATAATGAAATTGAATAATAGGAAATCGAGTAGTTAAATAAAAAAACCTGAAGACTTCTCTAATGATTAGATCAACGGTTGTGCATGATTCAATTAGGAAAAAAGCGTTGATTTCTTCACGTTAAGTATGTAATAGTTTTCCTTCTATCTGGTTTAATCAGGTGAAGGATAGTATAATCTCTTGACCCCATTAGAAATTTCATTAATGAAAATAAAAAGGGTGGAATCATCTCTCCATTTTTCGGACAAGGCTTGGTTTCGGTTTTGGAATGACCACCACTAGATTAGTCTCGTGTTTTGTCTGGACATTCGAGGCGAGGCCTCGAGTGGGAAACCCTACGCCATGCAAGAGGAAGCTGCTTTCGCTCTGCTAGTAACTGGGAATTCGGTGTGCGGAGGGGGAAGAGGGGTCTCACAAATGGCAACATAGAGGTTAGACGATGGCTGTGTTGAGCAACAATGGTGATGCAAAGGGGATGACGCGCGCGCGCTTGAGTGGTTTAAAGATGTGGACCGAAAGTTTACGCAGAATGTGCGGAGGGTGGAGGTGAGGGCTTGTGCTAGGGCCTTGGAGTCATGGGATGCGATCCCCAAGGAGAAATGTGTCATGATGGGACCAAAATTTGTCAAAGGCTTTGTTAAGAGGTATATTCAAAAGTATATGGAGGACCATGAGTTGAAGAAGGCCTCCATGAGAAAGCATATAAGGGGTCTGATGCCTGGATGTGAGTACATGTGGACTTGGTCTTGAGTTTTTGTTCTACATTGTTTTGTATGTGCTTTGTGAGTAACTTGTTGTTGATTGGTTGTAGAGGCATATATGTTGATGATGCAAGCTCTGAGGTATGAGTGTTAAACATGATTTTGATGTGCTGTCACTGCTTGGGTTTACATGCATGTATAGGGTGAAAATGCTCTAAACCAATTTTCATGCAGGAAGAAGCAACTGATGAGGATGATAAGGGTGACATCGAGAAGAGTGATGATGGTGGGGAGGACATGAGTGAGGACGAGGGTGACAATGAGAGTGATGGCGAGAGAGAGGAGGAAAGTGAGGATGGGGATAATTAGGATAGTGAGGATGAGGGTGACCGACAAGGGAAAGGAGGAAAGTGATGATGGGAAAAAGGAGGGGAGTGAGGATGACAGTGAGACTGAGGGAAAAGTGATGATGGGGAGTAGAAGGGGAGTGAGGATGAGGGTGACAATGAGAGTGTTGCGACAAGGGAAAGGAGGAAAGTGATGATGGGGAGAAAGAGGGGAGTGCAGATGAAGGTAACAATGAGAGGAGTGATGACAATGGCAAGGAGGAAAGTGATGCTCGTTGTCAATGCCGCAAGGCATTTAAGGTCTTAAACGACAAAAGCGTTGACTGTCCCTTCACCAATAACAATAACGATTCCCCTAGAGACTGAGGTCAGCTTAAGTTTGTTGTCCGCATAGGGCAACTCTCCTCATGGTGGAGACCATGGAGATAGGGCATAAGGTGGGCCAACCCCAACGAAGCACTTGGCCGAGAGTGGAGGTGAGCATATGTGCCTTTCTTTTCAATGTACAAGCATCAATTTTCTGTTCTTCTTGGGTTTACATGCCCGAGTTTACCTATCACAATCGTGGTGGGGTTTTGTTTACCATAGGTTGGATGTGGCTCACTCCATATTGTTTGAGGGCACGAGGATGCCTCCTGTTGTGGTGGAGATTGACAAGGCCCTGATAGACGGGTTGTTGGGGGGTGAGGCTAGCACTAAGGTAATGAACTTGTTTGTTTGATGCATGATGAATATGTTGTAGATGACCTCTTTAGAAAAATTTTGTTTCGTTGACTCACAGTGGTTTAGAATGACAATTCAATCAAATGAGAGAAAGAAGACAAAGGCGAGCAATGCTAGCATGCTGGGGGGACTTGATTTCATGTCCTATATGTTTATCTTCATGTGCTAGTTTTGATCCACTAAGGACCCCTTTCTTAAAACTTGTACTATCTTTATATACTTTGTGTCACTTGTTCTTGGTTTGTGCTTCTATATAGGGGGCGTAAGTGTTTGTTTGCATTGCATAACAATTCACATAAGAGTGCCCTAGATACCATTTTTTGACTCTCACTACAATAGAATGAGGGTGTAGCAGCAAAAATAGTAGCAATTTTATAACTAGAAGGGTAGGGAGATGTCGGGTCCATTTTGCTGCTACTAAAAAAGCTGCTATTTTTACTACAAAATGGGATCACTGCTGAGCAGTAAAAATAGCACTGAAATATCGCTGTTCAATAGTGAAATTTTTCTACCAAGTACCAATATTTCATTTCTATTTTTATTTCACAATTACTACGTGATGAAAAAAAGCTGGGGCAGACTGGGGAGTCTACATAGGACTCCCCAGTCTGCCACATCTCTTTTTTAAAAATTAAAATGGACTCAGTTTTGTGATACAAACATAAACATGAAAAATACATAGACTGAGAAGAATGGAAGTGAGCCCAAAATGTATTATATTTCGTGAATTGTCGGGCCTTTGGCCATATATATATAAATAATATCAAAGAAGAGGTGCATAATCGAAATTCTCATCGGATATTGAGTGCTCAACATCATCGTCTTCGTCCTCCTCTTCACTTCCTTCTACCACTTCATGCTCATAATCTAGATCTTCATCAACTTTCCCTTCATCCTACATATATGCGATCAAGCACAAGATAAGTGTAAGACAATAAAATACAATTACATATAGATAAGATACGGGTTGTTTCACTACTTACCTCATCTGCTTGAGTCCCCAAAACGAACTCGTCCATCTGTACGCCTTGCGTACACATCCATGTCCACAATTGTGGATGTGGGGCTCTCTAGCCATAGTTCTACTCCTCCTTTGTTGGGTCATGCTCAACGACCTCTCTCTACAAAAAAAATAAAATATACAATTAGATGAAGAAAACAATATATTATAAAACAAAATGAAAGAGGAGAAGGAAATGATTACTAAAATAGGTACTTACAAAATGAGCAATGAAAGAGGACTTTCCTCCAGCGCCGAAGTGTGAAGCCCCTCGCTTCCATAGTCACGAAGCACTTGCTGCTGCCGCTTATTGTTGAAAAGCACAAGGGTGCTTTCTCACGAAGCATTGACCATGCCTCCACTCCTCCTGCATCGTGTAAACGTTGGGCTTTTCCAAATTGTTCTTTGTCTCTCTCTTGATGTTTTCTCTCCTATTAGAGAGAAAAATCTTATTCTTCTCTTCATCATCCACTCCTCCGAGAAGCAAAGGTCCGCATGTGGAATGGTGAACTCCACCTTCAGCACATCAATGACATATTGCTTTGAGAGCTCATCTTGTGCTTTCCACTTTTTGAAGGAGTTCATGAACTCTAGGTTAGCAAATACATGCATGCGGTTCATGAACTCTAGGTTAGCAAATACATGCATGCAGTTCATGACTTTCTTTCCGCATGCATCCATCATGAGGGGACCATCGACATCCACGTTGTATGGTAGGGTATGTGGATCAAATGGTGGAATCGGGCTTCTAGGGGCTGGCTCATAAATGAGCAAATGAAGAGTCCCCCTACTAGGAGACACATCAAGAGACCTAGTGCTACTTTTGCCAAAGCAAAAGCAGCCTACTCCCCCCCACTAGCACGTCCACTAGCCTCCCCAGACTCCCTACTAGACCCATATGGAGCCATACAGTGATGGGCCTACACCACTTGGACCCATGCCTATCAAAGGCGTGGACCCCGCTGACTGGCCATGTGGGGTAGATTACCTCCGCGAGTGGCCCGATGGTGGTAGGCCCACCTACATATAAGATTAAACGATAATACTTACGCATAGAGTATAAAGGATTTAGGGTGTATGTGAAAAGGATTTATTAAACCATACATGTGCCTGAGTGAAATATGACCAAGCCTATGACCCATATCATTCGTTGATGATAGAGAGTAGACTTGCGACATTTGGGTCTTACGGCCAATCGACATTGCCTATATATACAACCCAACCCAAATACATGCATAAGATTCAATTGATTGAAGCATAAAAAATTATTCATAAAGGCCTTATACATAAAGCTCTATGCATAGAGCCTTATGCATAGGCTTTATGTAGAGAGCTTGAAAGAGCCTATGCATAGAGCCTTATACATAAATCTCTATGCAAGAGACTTATGCATAGAGATTGAAAGAGTCTTATTCATAAATCTCCATGCATAGAGCCTACGCATAGAGTCTTATGGATAAAGCTCTATGCATAGATCCTTATGCATAAATATCTCAGTATAGAGCCTATGCATAGAGCCTTATACATAAAACCTACGCATAGAGCCTTATGCATAAAGCTCTATGTGTAGAGCCTATACATAGAGCTTACTCTTTATGCATAGAGCCTAATTCATAAGGCCTTATGCATAAAGCCTATGCATGGATCCCTATGCATAGAGCTTTATGCATAGGCCTTATGCATAGATCTTGCAAGAGCCTATGAATGGAGGTAATACCTAAGCCTAGCACCCAAGGGTGCAATGAAGAAAAAACCTACATAAGAAATTAAAAGAAGAATGGCTCTTACCTCTCTTTTCTGAAGCCGAAAGAGAGGATTAGTGCAAGAGCTGCAAAAAAAGAGAGGCAACCAAATAAGAATGCTCTAACACAAGAGCTGAAAGCTTAAACAAAATAAGGATTAGTGCAAGAGCTGCAAAAAAAGAGAGGCAACCAAATAAGAATGCTCTAACACAAGAATGCTGAAAGCTTAAACAAAATAGGCAACATGTCATATTAGAACATTATTGTTGAGACCTTCTACAATACTTCTTAGTAGACAATCAGTGTGGACAATGCCCCTTTTGGATGATAGCTTCTGAGGACTTTCCACACTCTCTTCACTATTAAAGCCAAAGACAACTTCTCTTTTACAAGAGAAGGATAGTGAAAAGATCGAGGGCTCCCCTTACACTATAACCACCTACTCGTAACAGATAGTGCCCCTTTTGGATGATAGCTTCTAAGGACTTTCCACATGCTCTTCACTATTAAAGACAAAGGATACACTACAACAGAATGAGGATGTCGCAGCAAAAATAGTAACGTTTTTATAACTAGAAGGGTAGGCAGATGTCAGGCTATTTTCACTACTACAAATGCTGCTATTTTTGTTGCAACAAGTTTGCTGCTCAATAGCAAAAATAGCAACAAAATATTGTTGCTTAGCACCAGCGATGACTTGTTTGCGCTCCTCAGCAGCGAAAGTACTACGCAGTAAAAAAAGCTGGGGGACAGACTGGGGAGTCTGCACAATTTAATTGGTAATTAGGTCTTCAGATGGAAGTACCGTAATTATACGGAATCCCTAACTTGCTTGAGGCCTAGACATGATGGTATTTAGCTTATAATTCTAAGGACCGTGACTACCCATATATACCTAGGGTATAACTGTAGCTCTTTGCTTTGGCAGTATATACGAGTAAATCTAAGATCTTGAAATTATAAACAAAAATGCTATCCAGATGATGAATTCGAATGTGGTTGATATGACTTTAAAATTTTGGTTGAGAGAACTGATGAATTTATTTGGATTCTGATTGAAAAATGATGATTCCTGAATTTTTGGTTGATAAGCGATAAACTGAGCAAAACCACAATGAGGATGAATGGGACGAGTCCCTGTGTTGATATTCGTAAATTGGAATGACGATAATGACTTCAACAAATCACTATGAGATTAGTGGATTGTGCTGACAAACTCCCCAGTTTGCCCCAACTCTTTTTTTAAAATTAAAATAGAGTCACAATTTTATCACATAAATATAAACATAAGAAACACATAGATTGAGAGAAGGCAATTGAGCCCAAAATTTAGTTTATTTCACGAAGTGTTGGGACTTTGGCCATATATACAAAAAATATTTCATTGAAGAGGTGGCTAGCTGGAATCCTCATTGGATTTCGAGTTATCATCATCATCGTCTTTGTTGTCCTCTTCACTTCCTTCCACCGCTTCATGCTCATAATCAGGATCCTTCTCTTTCTCTTTCCCTTCATCTTGCATACATGCTCATAATCAGGATCCTCCTCTTTCTCTTCCCCTTCATCCTACATAAATGCCACCAAGCGCAAGGTAAATCAAGGGCAATAAAATACAATTAGATATAGATTAGAGAAGGGTTTAGTCTCACTTACCTCATCTTCTTGAGTCCCCAAAAGGGACTCATCCAAGTGTATGCCTTGTGTACACATCCATGCCCATAATTGCGGATGGGGGGATTTGTATCCATAGTCGTACTCCTCCTTTGTTGGGTCACGCCTAATAACCTCCCTCTATAAAAAACAATTAATAAAATATACAATTAGTTAAAGAAAACAATGTAGTACAAAACAAAATGAAAGAGCATAAGAAATGACTACTAAAATAGGTACTTACAAAATGAGCAATGAAGGAGGACTTTCCTCCCAAGCCGAAGTGTGAATCCCCTTGCTTCTGTAGTCAAGAAGGACTCCCTGCCACTTGTTGTCGAAAAGCACGTGGGTGCTTTCTCACAAAGCTGCGTGCGTACCTCCACTCCTCGTGCATGCAAACGCTGGGCTTCTGCAAATTATTCATTGTTGAGCTCTTGATATTTTCTCTTCTATAGAGAGAAAAAGCTTGATTCGTCTCTTCATCCACTCCTCGGAGAAGCAAAGACCTGCATGTGGAACATGGAACTCCGACTTAAGCACATGAATGGCATATTACTTTGAAAGCTCATCTTGTGCTTTTTACTTTTTGGAGTTCATGAACTCCAGGTGTCCAAGTACATATGCGGTTCATGACTTGCTTCCCTTGTGCATCCATCATGAGGGCACCATCGACATCCACATTATATGGTAGGGTGCGTGGATCGAATGGTGGAATGAGTCTCCTAGGGGCTGGCTTATAATGAGTAGATGAAGAGCCCCCCTTCTAGGGAGAGGCATCGGGAGACCTAGTGCTGCTTTTGCTAAAGAGAAAGTAGCCTGCTCTCTTCCCCGCTAGCACGTCCACTAGCGTCCCCGAACTCCCTACTACGTCATGGTGGTGGTGGTGAAGATGGATGTAAGGGAGCGAGGGTGGGTCTAGTCGAGGAAGGTGGTGTAGGCACATCACAACCATTACCATGATGGGCCTGGACCACTTGGCCCCACGCCACTTGGACATGTGCCTCTATCAAAGGCATGGTCTGCCCGACTGGCCAAGTGGGGTATATTGCCCCCATGGCGTTCGATTGGCCAGATTGTAAGCCCGCTTGCATATAAGATTAAAAAATAAAGCTTGCAGAATGCATAAAAGGTTAACTTTATGTATGTGAAAAGGGTTAATGGCAAGCTTGCTGCCCATATTGTTTGTTTATAATAGATAGTAGATTTGCCACATCTGGGTCTTCTGATGGGCCGATCAACATTTCCTATAAATACATGCATGAGTCAATGCATTGAAGCATAAACGATAAAGGCCTTATGCATAGAGCCTTATGTATAAAGCTCTATGCATAGAGCCTACGCATAGAGTCTTATGTATAGAGCCTTATGTATAAATCTCTATGCATAGAGCCTACGTATAGATTCTTATGTACATAGAGCCTTATGCATAGAGCCTTATACATAAAGCATACACATAGAGTCTTATTATGCATAGAGCCTTACGCATAAAGCCTATGCATGGAAGCTTTATGCATAGAGCTTGATTTAGCCTATACATAGAGGTAAACCTAAGCTAAACCTAAACCCAACACCTAAGGGTGCAACAAAGGAAATCCATGTTGTTGTAAGCAATCAAAAGAAGAAGAGAGCTTACCGCTCTTATGTGAGTCTTATGTGAAGCCAAAAGAGAGGATTAGTGCAAGAGCTGCAAAACAAAAGAGGCAAAAACACACGATTTCTCTAACAAAAGCTATGCTTAAAGCATAGATAAAAAAGGCAACATATGATATTAGAACATTGTTGAGACCTCCTATAATACTACTTAGATAAGCAACGTGGACAGTGCCCCTTTTGGGTGATAGCTTATGAGGACTTTCCACACGCTCCTCACTATTAAATCCAAAGGCAACTTCTCTTTTACAAGAGAATGATAGTGAGAAGACCGCAGTCTACCCCTCCACTATAACCACCTACTCCTCGCGGGCGAATAACCACTCCTACCTTGACATAAACAACATTCTAGATGGCCTACAATAATGCCCCATATGTCTATGCATAAGCCTAAACCCTAAACCCGAAACCTAAGAGTGCAATAAACATGAGGTTGAATGCATAAGAGAGCCTACCTTGACAATGTCAAACCAAGAGAAAACAACAACACAAGCTTAGAAAAGAAAGGCAACATATGACATTAGAACATTGTTGAGACTTCTTACAATGCTGTTTAGACAAGCAGGGTGGACAGTGCCTCTTTTAAATGATAGCTTCTGAGGACTTTCCACATGCTCCCCACACTATTAAAGCTAAAGGAAACTTCTCTGTTATATACAATCTTGAGAAGGATAGTGAGAAGGTAGAGGGCTCCCCCTCCACTATAACCACCTAACTACTCCTAACTTGATATAAATAGCATTCTAGATGGCCTACAATAATGTCCCATAACTCTATGCATAAGCCTAAACCCTGAACGTGGCACCCAAGGGTGCAATAAACATGAGGTTGAATGCATGAAAGAGCTTACCTTGACAATGTCAAACTAAGAGATAACAAAAATACAAGCTTAGACAAAAAAAGGCAACATGTGATATTAGAACATTGTTGAGACCTCCTACAATACTGTTTAGACAAGCAGGGTGGACAATGCCCCTTTTGGATGATAGCTTCTGAGGAATTTCCACACGCTCCCCACTATTAAAGCCAAAGGAAACTTCTTTTTTACAAGAGAAGGATAGTGAGAAGATCGAGGACTCGCCCCCCCACTATATCCACACCTACTCGTGTGGATAACCACTCCTAACTTGACATAAATAGCATTCTAGATGGCTTACCATAATGCTCCATATCTCTATGCATAAGCATAAACCCTAAACCATGCTTGAGGTTTCATTAAACATGAGGTTGAATGAATAAGAGAGCTTACCTCCACAATGTGCTGAAGGAGAGGACAATAATGCAAGACCTACAAAACATAACATGAGAAATAGTGAAGATGAATACATAAGGGCTATGCATAAGCCTATTGCAATAGCCTATGTATAAGGGCTTATACATAATAGGCTAATGTATAGGGTATGCATAGGCTATGCATAAGGGCTATGCATAATAGGCTATGCACAAGTGCTATGCATAAGGGCTATGCATACGCTATGCATAAGGGCTATGCATACGCTATGCATAAGCCTATTGCATAAGTGTATTGCATAATAATATGCATAAGGGCTATTCATATTGACCTAACCCTAATCCCTGGCACCCAAGGGTGCAAAAACTTGAAGAGAAGAAGCACAAACAAAGAATGGAAAAAGAGGGCTTACCTCTCCTTTGAGAATCTGTATGAACTGCCCTTTGGCCTAAACCCTTGGTACTTGTTTGCTTGAATAAACCTACAAAAAATTATCATAATAAATCAAAAATTTAGTTCATTTTAACATATTATGCAATAGGCCTTATCCATAAACCTATTTCATAAGGGCTTATGTATAGCCTATTGCATGTCTTATGCATAAGCCGATTGCATAAGGGCTTATGCATAGGCTATTGCATAAGCCTATTGCATAAGGCCTTATGCATAGCCTATTTCATAAGGGCTTATGTATAGCCTATTGCAAAAGTCTTATGCATAAGCCTATTGCATGCTTATGCAATAGCCTATGCATAAGCACAAACAAAGAATGGAAAAAGAGGGCTTACCTCTCCTTTGAGAATCTGTATGAACTGCCCTTTGGCCTAAACCCTTGGTACTTGTTTGCTTGAATAAACCTACAAAAAATTATCATAATAAATCAAAAATTTAGTTCATTTTAACATATTATGCAATAGGCCTTATCCATAAACCTATTTCATAAGGGCTTATGTATAGCCTATTGCATGTCTTATGCATAAGCCGATTGCATAAGGGCTTATGCATAGGCTATTGCATAAGCCTATTGCATAAGGCCTTATGCATAGCCTATTTCATAAGGGCTTATGTATAGCCTATTGCAAAAGTCTTATGCATAAGCCTATTGCATGCTTATGCAATAGCCTATGTATAAGCACAACAAAGAATGGAAAAAGAGGGCTTACCTCTCCTTTGAGAATCTGTATGAACTGCCCTTTGGCCTAAACCCTTGGTACTTGTTTGCTTGAATAAACCTACAAAAAATTATCATAATAAATTAAAAATTTAGTTCATTTTAACATATTATGCAATAGGCCTTATCCATAAACCTATTTCATAAGGCCTTATGTATAGCCTATTGCATGTCTTATGCATAAGTCGATTGCATAAGGGCTTATGCATAGGCTATTGCATAAGCCTATTGCATAAGGCGTTATGCATAGCCTATTTCATAAGGGCTTATGTATAGCCTATTGCAAAAGTCTTATGCATAAGCCTATTGCATGCTTATGCAATAGCCTATGCATAAACCTATTGCATAAGGCCTTATGCATAGCGTATTGCATAAGGCTGATGCATAAGCCTATCCATAAATGTCACATAGGCTGTAATGCCTGTGAGACCGACGGCAGACCGGATGGCCATGTCCGGGGTTCAGTGGGAGAGGACGCCCATGCGGAGTCATGGGCGGCCAGGCTAGTGTGGACGGCAGGTCACACACTATATAGCCTGGGGATGAGGGGCAATCCTCATTCTTCCTCTATGGCTGGGTAGTGAGCCAGAGGCCGTCCCCTCCTGTGGTAATGCCCGTAGCGGCGTTACGGGAATGTAACACTGGTATCAGAGCGTGGTTCGAGGGGATCGTGAGAGTCCGCGCGTGAACGGGGGACCGGAGCCCACTCGATGGTTTTCATCCACAATCTTCTCATCCTTATCTCGAATGGAGGGTGTGGAGGGAGGCGGCCATGGAAGAATGGAAGAGAAGAATTCTCTCACTCTCTCTCTCTCTCCCTGTCACACACAGCAAGCAGCAAAAGGTAAGCAAAAGCAATTTTCCATAGATGATATTTTTTCTGTGCGTTGAAATTGTCTGTGAAAAAATTTTTTGTTGAAGCTTGGGTGTAGGGGAAGCGACACCAGCCCACGACCTGCAAAAGCAACGCAGCATAGCGCCTGCTTTGAGGTGGGGCGAAGAGCCCATGGAGCGCTTGCTTTGATGTAGGGCGAAGAGCAGTCCCACTGCGAAGATTAGCCCCACCAGCCCCACGGCTGCGTTGAAGAGCCTGGGGGGGCGACTTGCGCTGAGTGGGGGGGCAAAGAACAGCATTCAGCCCATGCGTTGAAGATCACCCTAAGCGCCGTCTGAGGGGGCAAATGAGTTGTGTGGCCTGGAAATGCGTTGTGTGGCCTGCTGCTAAAGGCGAAGACCACATTAAGCTGGGCGAATGGATGGCAAGCGGGCGGGCGAAGTTGACGGCCCTGCTAAGGCCCGGCCAGGCCTAGGCGGCCAGCCATGGGCGGCCAGCCAGGCGGCGGCGGCGCCGGGGCCAGCCTTGCGCGGCCAGCCAACGGCGGTGGCCAAAGCAGCCAACCAACCAGCAGGCGGCCACCAACGGCCAGAAAAAAAAAACAAAAGGAAAAAAAAAGAAAAGGGTTAAAAACACCATTTATTTTTTAAAAAAAAATATATTTTCATTATTCATTTTTATGAATAATGAAAATAACGGGCGGCCAGCCCTTGATACCATCACATATGGGTATGCCCAGCGCACAGCTGGCAACGGGCGGCCAGCCAGAATCGTGTGGACACTCCCCACGGGCGGGCGACCATGCCCGAAGCGGCGAGGGCCGGCCCGGCCCGTTATTTTATTTTATTTTATTTTATTTAAAAAAAAAACACACAAAACAACGGTACACCCCACGAAACAAACCCAACACGGCCGTCGTGTCGTGTGGCCGTAGTGCTCGTTTTCCACGAAAGAGACCCACCGCACATGGCCGTAGCGCCGCGTGCTAAGAGAGAGACAAAACCCACGGCCGTAGTGCGGAGTCCTTCGAGAGAGAGCCGTTCTATGGCCATTGTGCCTAGTGAACACGTCTATGGCTGTAGCGCCTCGAAAGTAGCACATGTGGTGATCACACATTTGGTTCAAAAGACTAAATTTAAGCTGAGCATAGACTTAGTATTAACCATCAAAGTCACGTAGTTTGGCTATAGTGTAAATCTGAAACCGCGGTGTGTTTTACTTGGGCTAAGAGGACCGGCAGTGGCGTCAGTTGTGCCCAAATTATCATGAGAAATCAGATAAGCCTAATTGAGCCGTAGTGCTCATAACCCTTCACAATCTTTTAACATATGCTAGAAGATTGTGATAAACTTTGGCAAATGAGAACCATGTACAAGCGTAGTCTTGATGTGGTTATGCCTTGTGTCCAAACAAGTTGCTTACTGTTTGTAGCAACAAAAGAGCCTTGGCCCGTAGAGGCAAGCTGGCCCTTGTTGGTAGTACCAAAATAGTGTCACTACTTGAGCCTAGTGACTAGTTTGATTTAGTCACGTAGATTGCCTTGTAATAGTAATCCCTAAGGTGTGTATTATTTGGGATAAAGGGGGTAGCAGTGCTACTAGCAGTACTCAATTGAATGGTTTATCTAGGAGTACTAATCTGAAGGATTAGCATACGCCTAGATAATAATACAGATTTAGGATTGATTTGTAGAAATCAAAGGTAAATCTGAAGGGGTATAGTCTTGAGATGTAATGCTCAATGCCCTTATAGAAGTTGATCGAAGAGAACGGTTTTTAAACTTACTAGCATGGTTTTCTCTTCTTTTTATTGCCATGCGTCGACATCCCACTGCTCGAGAGTTTGTGGTGATCTTTCGAGGGGGGAAAGAGCCTTTTTATATGTCACATCAATTGGTTTGGTGTAATTTGATGGTATGGGACATCAAATTCTCACGGAATCGATTGTAGTCTTGGTGGAATGGGACGCCAAGGCTTGTGCATGTAACTTGACTCTTTGGCAGGTCTGTATGTACACTTGTCTGTAGTGATAAAGTGTGCAAGATAAAATTTGAACTTTGAAAATTACCAAATATAGCCATAAGTTGGGATAAAACCCAGTTACAGAGTTCGGAGAAGCTCTAGGTAGCAAGACCATGATGGTGTGCTAGTGCTAACAGAGTGATTTAGTTCCGGAGTGATCTAAATCTAGGGGTTAGCAGTAAGACTAGTTTGGTTGGACAATTTCATGCATGGGGGACGCCCTATAGCATTTTGCAAGCGTAGTCTTGCCTATGTTCAACATAAGTGTGCGATTGTGAGCAAATTTTAGTTGCTACCATATGAATTTGGGAAATATATTACTTTCCTACATAAGCAATTGTAATATTGCATGACAGGCTATGTTGCTTACAAAGTTCATGTGCGTGTAAACCCTATAAGTCGTATGACCCCTAAGGAATGAGTGGAGCATTTCTAGGATTTAATAAGGTTTTACATGGCAATAGTGAGTAGTATCTCACTCCAGATGAGCCTGGTTGTTGTTAGTATCGGATCCGACATATGTAGTGTACATAAAATCGGGCTGAGTTAGGATAGGAGGCTAAGCCGGAGAGCTTAGCAGTAAATCCTACTGTATCTGGTGAGTTTTGACTTAACCGGAGTGTTAAAAAGTAAACTCAAAGTATGGGGCTGAACTGGAGTGTTCGGAGGTAGACATATCTTTTGTTAAATCGGAGAATTTAGCAAAAGATGAGCTTGGGGTGAACCATGGTACCCAGGAAAAAAGCTCTTCACACTAAAATAGTGCACAATGATTTTAGGGTGATAAATATCCATCGTAGGAATGTTTTACAACTTTCCATAGATGATAGATGAAGACCATGTACTTTATAGAGTTAAAGTACATAAATGGTGACTTCGGCGCCACATTTTTTGTAGGAAGTCACCAGTGGTGTGGTTAGGTCAGCCGAGACTCCACAAGACCTATACACTAGTTTTTAAGTTGACCTCTATGATAAGGACGCCCAAAATTTGTGTTGTAATACCAGAGATTGTACTGCAATGTGCAATGAAGGGGTCAATTTGTGTAGTCACTTCTTAGCAGCAAGTGACTTAAGCATCTTGTTATAGATGGCTGTATATGGTACTCCCACTCGGGAGAGGTACGCCATTGGGTACGGAGTTACTCACAGACTAGTATGTCAATTTGTGTAGTCACTTCTTAGCAGCAACTTAAGCATCTTGTTATAAATGGTTGTATATGGTACTCCCACTCGGGGGAGGTACACCATTGGGTACGGAGTTACTCACAGACTAGTATGGAGCTACTAGTGTGATGATAGTGGGTACGTAGTTACTCACTACTAATACATAGCTGCTAATAAAATTAAGATCCTCGAGTGAAAGATACTCTAGATCAACATTTTAAATTACCGAACCACAATCCATGCGTATCGAGGTACTCATAAATATGTTAACGTTGCTCAAATCGAGGGACCAATTTGTTCGATGGTATGGAATAAGCAAGGAGAGTGGAGTAACTTAAAAGTTACACATCACTAGTCCTAGTGAATTGTCAAGGTCATCCGTAGTTTGATGATCCCCTCTACCTATCAGACAACATTCAATTTTGCAACCCCTGGCATTTAATCCGTAGTGATTATGAGTTTGGTGTGAGATATGGTTATGAAGTTCTTACAAGAGTACTCATTTATTTGCTTGTCATTGGTTATAGCTTGGTAGAGATTGCCACCTGTGATGGGTTGGTAGCTTTGCCGCTATAATGAGGAGGCAGCAAATAATGTTCTCATAGTTATACTTCATACCAACACCAAACAGGGATAGGATGAAATTCCTAAGTTCATCATCACGAAGTACTGTGATGTTTGCATTTATATTGAATGTATGATGTAATGAGACATTGGGCTTGTGTGATTACCATCAATTATCCAGCAACCTATGGCTTCACAGCAAGCTCAGTCATTATCTGTGGATTGATATGTGGTTATTAGTAGTTTGGAATTTTTCTTGATAGATGGTACAACCCACCCAAATGATTCATAAGTGTGTAACCGCTTATGAAGGGTAATAAAATGCAACAATGAAGCACTTTGTTACAAGTGTGAAACCACTGATGTGTTGCAAAGCAGTTTATCAATAGTACCACCATATGTGCGTAGACACTATACCACATCTTCGTTGCAAGATATTTTAAAAGTTTCTTGGAAGGACTCAAGAATATAACATATGATATTAAACACGGTCTAGATTTTTTCTTGGACCTATGACACTAGCGCGTAGTCCGCTTGAGAGTAGAGTTTTTGAGAAAATAACCTTCCTTGAGGGAAAGGAGGGATATCCTCAAATATCACATAAACTCGAATAGTTGTGTGAGTCCAGACAATACTTGAAGGGATGTGTCTGGTAATAGGAACAAAGAGTTGTAAGTGATTGGATGTAACTCGAGACACCCGTAGTGGTGCAACAATCTTTATCAAACATCTCCACATACTATATGGTCTGCCCGCATATATAGTATGGCATAAGAGATAGGAAGTTTGATTGTTATATTTGAAGGGAAATCTTCAAAAGTTACATTTACTCTAAGTTAGAGTGGAGTTTAACCATCCGTAGATTGATGGTAGTTAGAAACTCAACAAGATTCTAGAGCATATGCTTGTGCAAATATGTTACTCTAAGAGAGAAGTATCTCTCAACTTTGGAACTAATCCTTGTGATGCATGATTAGATTGGCTCTAGTTTATTTCTCCTATGGCCGTAGAGCTTTCCAAGGAGAAGTTTTAACAAGTTGGTGAAGCAACATGGTAGCGTAGTCTACAAATATCTAGTAGCATAGTCTAAGAACTTGCGCTACTAGAGTGCTCTCCAGTACATTAGCTTCTGTGCCAATGACATGATGCAAAATCAAGGCATGAAATTTGCCTTGGGGTTTTGGTTGAAATACCAAATCACAGCTTGCGTGAGTACTACTAGACATTTGCTTACCAATGACTTCCCCAGTTAATGGCACATCGAATTGCCCGTAGCGGTGGTCGAGCTCGGCCGGACTCGTGGGAGAAATATGCTAATTACTCCATTGATGACGGGTACTTACTTTACAAGGGTAGAGTATGTGTACCAACTATTGGTGACTTTCGGGCCCAAATTCTTAAAGAAAGTCATGATAGTCCAATGCGGGTCATCCTGGGATTCAGAAGACCTATGCACTAGTAAAAAGACAGCTTTATTGGCCTAGTTTGTTTAAGAACGTCCAGACTTATGTGCTGAAATGCAGTAAGTGCTAGGTTGAAATAAACATGAACGTCTTAAGGTTGGAGGACTACTGTGTCCGCTAGAGATTCCTCAAAGGAAATGGGAAACATTTCCATGGATTTCATTACCAGTTTACCCAAGACGAGTCGAGGGAATGACTCAGAGTGGGTGGTAGTGGACAGGTTAACTAAAAATGGCAAAGTTTATTGCCACAAAGAAAATTGTTAAAACGCCAGAGTTGGCAAAACTCTTTATTGAACTTCTCTACAAGCTATATGGCCTGCCCGCAGATATAGTGTCAGATAGAGATAGAAAGTTCAACAGTCATTTTTGGAGGGAAATTTTCAAAAAGTTGGATACTACTCTGAGTATGAGTACGGCAGATCATCCGGAGTCTGATGGTCAAACTGAAAGAGTTAACCAAATTCTAGAGGATATATTGCGTTCTTATGTTGATAAGAAGCAATCAAATTGGGAAGAATATTTGCCCATATTGGAGTTGGCTTATAACAGCTCCAAGCATTCAGCGAGAACGAGTGGATTTACACCATTCATGTTAATGTATGGATTCCAGCCGAGATCTCCGATGGCTGTAGGCCTGGAAAAGGAGAAGATTCAATCTGTCAAGGAGTTCCTTGATAAATGAATGATATGCTCAAAGCTGCACGCGAGAGCATCCGTAGCACAAGATCGCGCTAATACATTTGCCGATAAAGGACGCAGACAAGTGACCTTTGCAGAAGGTGACTTTGTATTTTTAAAGGTTCCTGCGCAGTCAGCAACCATGCAAACGGGAAAGTGTGATAAACCTTCTCCTAGATATTGCGGTCCTTTCAAGGTCCTTAAGAAGATTGGGGACGTAGCATATAAACTTGAGTTACCGGAGAGTTCTCAAGTTCATCCTGTCTTCCATGTTAGTAACCTGAAGAAATCAGTTCACGGGTTAGAGAACGTAGTTTCTCTAGATATTTTGGTGGAATTACTTGTTAAATGGACAGATAGGGATGAGGAGGTAGCTACCTGGGAACGCCGTAGTGCAATTTCCAAAAGGTTTCCCTAGTTTGTTTTCGAGGACGAAAACTCTTCTTAAGGGGGGGTAATGTCACGTAGGCTGTAATGCCTGTGATCGACGGACCGGATGGCCATGTCCGGGGTTCAGTGGGAGAGGACGCCCATGCGGAGTCATGGGCGGCCAGGCTAGTGTGGATGGCAGGTCACACACTATATAGCGTGGGGGATGAGGGGCAATCCTCATTCTTCCTCTATGGCTGGGTGGTGAGCCAGAGGCCGTCCCCTCCTGTGGTAACGCCTGTAGCGGCGTTACGGGAATGTAACAATAAACCTATTGCATAAGGGCTTATCCATATTATGTATATAAGCCTATTGCATAAGGGCTTATGCATAAGCCCTTATGCATAGGCTATTGCATAAGCCTATTGCATAAGGCCTTATGCATAGCGTATTGCATAAGGCTGATGCATAAGCCTATCCATAAACCTATTGCATAAGGGCTTATGCATATTATGTATATAAGCCTATTGCATAAGGGCTTATGCATAAGCCTCTTGCATATTGCATAAGGGCTTATGATTCGAATGCTTAATGTAGGCCTATGCAATAGGTTTATGCATAAGCCTATTGCACCTTAGCACAATAACATTGCACCCTTTCGCCTTCACCCACCCACACCCTATAGTTTTAATACTAGATGAACTCTTCTTTTTCTAAGTTTATCTACCCCCCAATGGTATGTAAAAGCTAATTGTTTTTTAACAAATACATAAATTTCAAAATAAAATTATACAACCAAAGCAAGAAGGAGAAAGCAAAGTGCCACGTATGTAAGAGACAAGTAAGCAGAAGGGTTTTACATGTAAGACCTTTTGAATGCATGCTAAGTAAGATGTATATTTTAGGATTTCCATGTATAAGAAGGTATGAAGATTTTGTTATATATATATATATATATATATATATATATATATATATAAGGTAACATTAAAATTTAATGCTGGGTAAGATGTAAATTTTAGGATTTCCATGTTTAAGAAATTACCATAGGATTTTTCACTTATTACATATGTAAAAAGTATTTCTCAAGGGACCATGCATGAAAAAAACATTACTACATAAATCCTCCTTAACTTTACTCTCCTTCTACTCATTACACCTTTCTTCTAATCTTTCTTCATCCCTTTTTCTTAAACTTTTACATATATATTACTTTTCTAAGCTTTTAAAAACATGTGTTACATACTATTATACTACCTCTTAAAGGAAAGAAAAAAGATGGAAGCATGTGCTAAGCAACAAATCTTTTTAAACATAGTATTTGTGTTGAGAACCTTATATATCCCCCTTTGTAAAATCTTGATATATCAACCATGGTGTCAAGGCATACAGTTATTATATAAATCTAGTTATCGCTAGAAAAGGCCTACCTTGTTCTACCTTTGACTTGTCTACTCATTGACATTCAATTTTGTGCGGAGTGTTGATCAAATAGGAACCAAGTGGGTATTAAAAGAAGTGTTTCTCCTTAATAATTATGTAATTCAAACACATTTCTTAAATGTCTAAGTTGCACTTGCTCATGTAATTACAAAGTTACAACCACTTTCTTAAATGCCTAAGTTTCACTTGTTTTTCAGGATTTTATTTTTGCCAACCAAATTTATGTGCCATTCAAACTAGAAGGACTGTAATTTCTTAGAATTTTCTAAGTACGTGTAGCTCCTCAAAGGTTATGCAAAGATTCATTTGATAAATTCATGTGTGATATTTCATGGGTGGTTATAATCGTATTCTCAACATGAATATTTCATGGGTGGTTATAATTGAATACTCAACATGAATAATGTGACATAACAAATGATTATAAATTAAGATGATGTGTTTATACTTGTGCAAGTTGTAAAAGTGGTTGTTATCAAAGTGGGTGAGCCATTACTATAAAGGAGCTTCGTAAGTTGCCTTGATGCCTTATGAAATGTGGGTCACCTAAGCAAAGGTAGTATCATAGGGGGTCATTGTTGAGGCCCCCCCCCTCAAAACCAAACACAATTAGCATTTCAATTAGGAGGATCTGTCCTACCTTGAATGTTTATACATTGTAAAGATGTTGACACATTGACAGCTTACCCATCCAGTAGTACCCATTGCAAGTGAGACTTAGTGCCATCATGTAATGATACTCCTTGATAAACTCAAAGGAGATGTATATTGCAAACGGGTTGCTAAAATGGCATTTTCATAATGATGCTTTTTTTTGGGCAGGAGGTTGTTAAAAATCTCAGTAAATGGATCATTTAATGATGCACATATTAGCCTTGATGGTAGTCAAAGGATACTATTCATCTAGATTAACTTTACTGTGACATTTACCTTGATTACCAAATGTATTGCCATTAAAGTAGTAGGCACGTTTTGAGGGGAAGACAACATTATTCTTGATCTTTAAAAGATGCATCTCCACCATCTGATCCAATCACATTGTGACTTCTTTCACAAAAGAGGCACGAGATTCCTACACATCAGATGCTTTGTAATTCATTTTGACAATGCTTAGCTGTCAACCTCCGTTGAAATCATTCTAAGCCTACTAGTCAACCTAGCACCTACCACTATGTTCTTATGGAATATGGTATCTGGGTTGCATACTCCCAAGTATAAACTTAGAAAATGGGTCAAAACAAACTAAACCTACATGTGATACTTGAATGCATGCTCTAGACATGTGCACTTGATTGGATCCTATAAAATGTATGGGCATTATAGACAAAAAATGACAAAAAATATGATCAAAGTTCTAGGATAAGCATCAATAAATACATTAGAGATGACTAAATTTTAAAATATCTAGCAATTAGGGATTCCTATCAAATTGATGGCTCAAAGGCACCCGTCAAAAGGCAACCTCGGTTGGGAGGGGGGGATGCTTTGAGATGATTCTTCTTGCCAAGTCTCCTTCCCCAGACTTTGAAGTTGTCTCATGCAAATCGAAGCACAAGCTCTTTGGTAGCTCCTCATGCTAACTAATCGGAAGAGGCTCAAACCAATGTTGTGGGGAGCTTGCATCTCGCCCCCCGAGCGCACACAAGAGCTTAATTGGGACCTAATCTACCATAGGTAACACACAAAGAGTAGGTGAGGTGTGTCACTCACCTTGTGAATGTGCTTGCGCTTTGCCGAACCTCATTGTAGACTTGTAGTAGGTAACGTCAAGAAGAAGTACATGTGAGCTCGACCTCCGTGTCACCATCGCAAACGCCTCGTAGCTCGATCACACTCACTGCTCAATCCCACCTCTCATACACACACTCACACATACATAGATGATCACACGAGAGCTCAAACCTACATTAGGCAAGCAATAGGCAAGAAGGTGAAAGAGTAGAGAGCAAGAACACACAATGTATTCACAAAAGAGCATACAAGAGAATAAGATGTGAGAGTTACAAATT
Source organism: Cibotium barometz (assembly GCF_041138505.1). Lineage (NCBI taxonomy): Eukaryota > Viridiplantae > Streptophyta > Polypodiopsida > Cyatheales > Cibotiaceae > Cibotium > Cibotium barometz. The sequence goes on from NC_141109.1 coordinate 13,348,219, forward strand.
GGCCTTTATACCTAGCCCATAGTGTTCATACATGGCCGGCCATAGTTAAAAAATAGGTTCTCGGGTACCCAAGGTTGCCTAGGCTTGTCCAAACACCTAGTCTAAAGCATGTACTCTCACTAACTAATTACATGGTGCACCTTTCATAGATAATCGACGATCGCACATGCCAAATATACAAAATAGGACTTATAAGAGTGAAAGGTGGCAATCCCGACGCCCATGGCCATAGAACATAGAAGTTGGTGTGGTGGCCGGCATCGACGAGAGAGGTCGCCAGACAGGGTTAGCACTCTTTTTCAAATATCACATGAAGTGGTAATTCCTACTGAACTCTGCACCATTTGGACACCACTTTTTTAGTTTTTATTTTTTCAATCGAATTTTCCCTTTATTCCACTTAGTGTGGAAATAACTCCTTTATACATTGTTTTTCGCACACTATGTGAACTAATGCTAAAAAAACTTGATTTGTAGTATAACTTTTGCATTTGAATGGGAAATCGTGTATGAAAGTTGGCATTGCCTTTAATTTCAAGAAACATTCTATTTATAATGTGGATATTTTCTCTAATCTTATTACTAAACTTTGGTTATTTTGAACCATGACTTTTTATTTTGATTAGCTAGACAAAATAGTTTTTTCTAGCATTGTGGTGGACGCTTGTGAACCCACCCAGGCAAGGCCTCAAGTTGGAATAGTGACACCATTATTTGATTTTTAGAAGGGAAGAATGTTAGCCACAATTCTTTGGCTCTTGTTTTTGGAGGAAGGACATATATATTAAAGGACTTAGCTTTTTCTTTTGTTTTTGTTTGGTTCGGTATTCTACCTTGAAGAAGGGATTGGGATTCTAAGAGGCTTGATTTTTTATGGGAACCCTTGCCCTTCAAAATTGACGAGTTTGGTGAAATATAGCAAGTTTTTTGTATTTCAATGTAGTTTTTAACGGGTATTATAAAAATTTGCAAGTAATCTACGGCCAAAATGCTAAAAAATGGGAGTGAAACGGCCGCCGAAAGGCAACTATGGGATGGGAAGCAGTGTTTCAAAAAACCCGAGTTTAGTGAAGTTTGCACTTGCATATTTTGAAAAATACCTTCAGATTTAAAACTTGAAGGTGCGAATACCTCCAGATTTTGAGAAGTTGTAGAATGAAAACCTTCAAATTTCAAGATTGTTCTTTATAGATTGTGGAGTTTTCTTTATTAATAATTACACAATTTTTAGATAAAGGTTGTCCACTTTTTTTTTTTTGGGGGGGAAAAACAATGCAGGAGGGCCACCCCTATAAGAACTTTGGTAATACAAGGCAGCAAACAAGGTGTTTGAGCCGGGACCCCTTGGTCGGGGGGTACTCTTCAAATGATCAAAGGCCACGCAAGGGGATAGCCATGCCAGCTTGGAATTTGTTTGGCTCGACTGAGCAAGAGGTTGCACGGAACTGATAAGAGAGTGTGACTCATCAGACCTTTGATTCCGAGCACTAATTAAGTAGGCGAGGCTTGCTTTTCGAAAAAGAAACCGTGCTTCCTCGGGAGACAGCTTTCACTTTTCAGAAAAGGACAATATCCAGCTGTGGGACCTTTGAAAAAGAGCCCCAAAAAAGTGACAATATATATATATATATATAACAGCTATTTAAGTATTCAGATTAAATAATAATTTATTGGTATGATGGACAATATATATGTATATATATATTCACTAAGGGAGCAAATTTTTTTTTTTTTTTGGTTTGGGGCCTTTCACCTTGTATTGTGGAGTAGTGCGCACTGTGTCATGCAAGTGTGCGTGCTCTGTGGCTTGATCAAGGTTGCCTGCACGCTTTTGTGTGTGTGTGTAGCGTAGTGTAATGGAAATGTTCAAAAAAACCTTCAAACCCTTACAATGTACCTGCAAAATTCATGATCTCACTTGTAAATTTTATTTTTGTAATTTAAAAGATAAACAAAATTTTAAGTATTTTAATTATATTTTAATAAAAAAAGTTGTAAATATTGAAAAAAAACTTGTAAATTTTAAAATTGCTAAGTTTTAAGATCTGAGAAGAAAAATATTCTGTGTGAAGGTTACAACCCTTTAGACTAAATTTTAGACATGACTAGGAAAAAAATGCACACACATTTTAGTTTTTTGTGTTTTTTTACCCAAATCCCAAATTAGGCTTAAATTTAAATAATACAAACTCTCTCGTTCGATAAAAAAAAACAAATTAGGCTTAAATTTAAATAATACAAACTCTCTCGTTTCGATAAAAAAAAACAAATTAGGCTTAAAAATGCCAGTCAAACATGTACGAAAATTTAAGTCCGGTACGACAGGACTAATAATAAAGCTTAAGTTCCAAGATTTCACGAGGGCAGTCTGCCAGTCACCATTGACCAAGTGAGCGAGCTGCACGTGCGCCGCGAGCCTTGGGGCCCGGGGGTTGGCGGCTGTTGCAAGCTACCTCGGGAATCGCGACTGATGGAGCTCGTGAGCCGGCTGCTCTTAGCTACCTGCTTGCCTTTCCAAAGGAGGCCACCTCTGCTAACCCCAATTTGGGGATACCCTTAGGTAGTAGTAGGAGGCCGTTCTCACGGTTGAGAGCAGCTGCCACCAGCTACCCACCACCACCCTTGTGCGTGTGAACAGCCTTTAAAAGTGGCTGACAACTTGTAACATAGAGAGTCGAGAGCCCCCCCCCCCCCCCCCCCCCCCCAAGAGAGAGAGATATGTGTGTAAAGTAGTTCTCTGAGGACCCTCCGCTTATGTTAGAGGTGACCTTTAGAGGAAAATGCAATGGATAAGGAATATTAGGGATGACATAACAAGGAACGATGGTGGGCACCAAGGATAATTTTTTACAGCCTGGGCCACCTTTCAATGAAAGGTTTAATCATAAATAATGTCTTTTTTTAACATTTTACCTTGTATTTAGCAGCCCAAATGCCCAAAAAGGGCATCATACAACTTTGATGGGCACTGGGGTCCTTTTGCACTGAGAGATGTGGTCCTTTTGCACTGAGAGAGTAGATTGGAGGGAAAGAGCTATTGTGCTTGATAGTTGCTCTCTCACACACACTCTCTCTCTCACACACACACATAGTCTCTCTCTCTCTCTCTCTCTCCCCCCCAAAAGAGATGGTTTTTACACACAATTTACCATCCCAAAAGTGCATGCAATGACTGAAAGCTCAGATTTGTTAGATAGTTGCTCTCTCACACACTCTCTCACTCACACACACACACATGGTCTCTCTCTCTCTCTCACACACACACAGACATAGTCTCTCTCTCTCTCTCTCTCTCTCTCTCTCTCTCTCACACACACACACAGTCTGTCTCTCTCTTCCTCAAAAGAAATGGTTTTTTACACACAATTTACCATCCCAAAAGTGCATGCAACGACTAGAAGGAGATATTGTCCTAGTTGCTGTCTCACACACACATGTCGCACACAGTCTCTCTCTCTCTCTCACTCACACACACAAAGTGTGTGTCTCTCTCTCCCCCAAAAGAGATGGTTTTTACACACAATTTACCATCCCAAAAAAGTGCAGGCAATGACTGAAAGCTCAGAGAGACACAGCAAATTGTCTGAAAAGAGACCTTCACCCCCTTCACCATACAAACAGAGAGAAATATCAGCCAGAAAAAGAGAAGGAAAATGGAAAGCTATGCAATTTTAGAGTCAACAGCAATCTGTCTATTACGCTAGATTTAAGAAGATTATCCGCATAGCGCTTTTCAGGTGCAAGAGCATTTGGAATCTATCACAAAGCAAGATAATATCAAGATAATAGTGCTAGGAAAAGCTTTCATCATATAGTGGTGAAGTTATCCAGATCCCTGCATTGTTCTCAGCACGCACTACCCTGCTGCACACCATCATCCGAGAGAGCCCTTTTGATTGTAAGCTCCCACTTCATCTCCTTCACAAGGTGATGTGCCAGTGCCTGAGCTTCCTGCTCTCTCACCCTACCCTCAACCAGACATGGGTTACTTGGGCACGTTCCTTGTCTCTGCTCTGCAGGAGATTTCAGTCATGGTCCCAATCCTTGTACAGCCCTGAAGTTGAGCTTTTTCGTGCTGTGAGCTCAGGAAAGCTTGATGGCGCTTTCTTCCAAAGGCATGCTGCTGCGGCGCAGGGAAATGGCTCCATCCGCCTTTTGGAGAAGTGTGGGATTTATGTGGTAAAGAGAAAGAGAGGGCGTGATCAAGCAAGCAAGCATAGCCCAAAACATGCAGCAGCAAGCAAGGAGGTGGAAATCTCCATGAATGCCACTCATTCTGAAGTAACAGAGGTTAAGAAGCAAGAGGATCCTAGTATGCATGGCACACCCTCTCAAACTCCTTTACAGAAAACAATTACTAATGGAGGGAGCGACACCGCCTCGCTCTTCACCCAACAAGGTCTGAAAGGGATCAATCAGGACTCCATGCTTGTGTGGGAGGTATGCTGTTGCCTTGTCTTGGTGTAGTTTTGATTTTATATGAAACATTGTTTTTTATATGCATTCCTACCTGTTGAAACATGGTTTCCTTCCCTAGTAGATGACACTCGTTTTGCAAATATCTTATGTTGCTCTGTTTATGTGTATGTGCATGTGCATGTGCATGTAGGATTTTGCACCATCAACGAACACAGTTTTCTGCGGTGTTTTCGATGGCCATGGCCCACATGGCCATCTTGTTTCAAGGAATGTCCGAGATATGCTGCCTGTGAAGTTGGCATCCTGCTGGCAAGCCCTCCAAGTTCCATGCTTGGTGCCTGAGAAGCTCAAACTCGAGAATCCGGTTAAAAAGCAACCCGTTTCCAGTGGCGGAGATCCTAATTTGATCTCTGTATGGGAAGAGAGCTTTCAGAATGCATATAAGTTGATGGACAGAGAACTGCTGATGGATGACGATGTTGATTGCATCTTCAGTGGCACCACTGCGGTAACACTTGTGAAGCAGGTCTACATTAGCCCAATCAATCTGATCAAGTTATTTTTTGCCTGATCATTTTCTATAATGTATTGATTTTTGTTGTATGGTTGTGTAATAGGGTAATGATCTGATTATTGCCAATGTGGGAGACTCCAGGGCTATTTTGGGTGTAAAAACTGATGATAACTCTCTATTGGCTTTGCAACTCACAGTAGATCTGACACCCAACCTGCCTAGTAAGTTGATTGTGTGATGTATAGAGCACCTGCCATACATGGCAATTTCTTCACATGTTGAGGCTTTGCATTGCAGATGTTTGTCATTCTAATGGCATTTGTGTCTTGAAATCAATCATAAGCAGAGGAGGCAGAGCGCATCAGGCGATGCAAAGGCCGCGTGTTTGCCTTGCGTAGCGAACCTTCTGTGAAGAGAGTTTGGTTGCCACATGACAACACACCTGGTTTGGCAATGGCAAGGGCTTTGGGTGACTATAGCCTCAAAAGCTTTGGAGTCATAGCTGTGCCAGAAGTCACCTATCGACGGCTAAATGAGAACGACAAATTTGTCGTGCTTGCAACCGATGGGGTATGGATCTATGCTCTTTTTTTTTTTTGCAAAAGCCCCCTTTCTAGGGGATGTAGCCGAGCCAGAAGCTACACCACTCACACACACAACCCCCGAGTGTCAAGGCTCGAACCCACTGCCTCTTGGTTAGAATGTGTCAAAGCTTGATACCATGACCTCTTGGTTAGAGTGGGTCGTGATGATGAGTGAGCCACTCGGGCAAGTGCCTGGTCTTTTTGTCCTATTTGGGTGGTGGGTCCATGTATCATCATGGCTGAGAATTTTCCTTGGCATCATAAGAACGCATGTGTGTGACATTGAAGAGCACAGTGTGCATCAAAAGTGCAGATTGTGCACGTGAGCACATGCCACCACCACACGGACAAGAACCTGTGAACTCTAGGTTCTCACCAATGTCAGAATTAAATCATCCTTCAGTGTAATTTTCACGGCTCAAATCGAGAAAAAGCAGTTGTAATTTTGCCTAGTTTTGAATTTCAAGATTTGAAATTTTAGTTATAAAACCTGTTAATCTATGCATTTCTCCAATCAAAACCGGGTCAGCTTGAAGGTCATCCTTTTTTCCACAGGTTAAAAAAAAAAAGTTTATTTCTGACACTGGTCCTCACCAAAGAGCTCTACCAAATCACCTAGCAATATTCACTGAAATGCTTGGCTTTTCATAGTTGGGCTCTTCAATATATAGGATTCTTTGAAACTTTGGAAGCCATCAAGTTACCTTAGCTCATTTTTGTCATTTGATGCAGGTATGGGATGTGCTAAGCAATGAGCAAGTTGTCCAGATAGTGGATTCCATATCTGTGAGGTCTCTTGCTGCAAAAGCAGTAGTAGATGTTGCAGTTGGTTTCTGGAAGGTGAAGTATCCGACCGCGAAGGTCGACGACTGTGCAGTTGTCTGCTTGTTTCTGGATTCCTATTCGGAGTCGATGCATGCGACAAGCTCACCATGGAGATGAGGGCAATGCCATTCACCAAGCAGGCTGTGTTGAGAAAGGCAACATCTCTGTTTCCTAGTCTGACTGATGCGGTTTTACATGCCATAGCATGGAGTTAGGGATGGGGGGTTGCAAAGGAGCTCAGCCATTGAATAGTGCACATAAATCTCTTTGTAATGTGACAATGTGATCAATATTTGACTGTAGCAGGCAAGCCACAGCCTTCCTTGTACAGGATAGAGATAGAAACTTTGAGCAGTTAGACCTTGAGCAACCATAGCCTGCTCTTTCTTTTTGTCCATCTCTTGTGGTGAAGGGGCTGCATTCTTCAGCTCATAGTTGGATGCTTGATCTTCTGGACCAGATTGAGATGAAGGCTCCACTCAATGTAAGGCCGTGCAATAACCCCCATGGATGGACCAATGACTTTATAAATTATTTATTTGATTCTATAGCCATAAATTATCTATTCTGAATTTTATGTAGTTTTGCAAGCTCATTGCTTTCAGATAGAAGTCCCAATAAAAGATATTATACATATATATGTGACATCACGCATGGATTTCTTGTGCATTTTAAAGTAACCCTATGGCATTTTTAATAGTGATGTGTGCACACAATGTGCTTTAATTGTGTATAACATATTTTCAACTCATACTTCTTATTTTTACACCTATAAGAAACACATGCACTTCCCTTCTCTCTCTCTCTCTCTCTCTCTCTCTCCCCCCATAAAACGCAACGCAAAAACATGAATGTATGTGTCAACATCTTCTAATAAAAGAGCTAAGTAGTCAATATTCTAACTTATGAAAGGATCAACCTAATTGCTAGTAGCATAATGTAGTTTGCACTTTTGAGCACACTCCACTATGGGCAATACATACTTAGAAGCCATTATATATATAGTCCAAAAAATGAAAGAGGTAAATAGTCAATGTTCTAAGTCATAAAGGTATTAATCTGACTCAGTTTGCGATTTTGAGAGCACTCAACTCAGGGGGCAATGTATCATGTCAAACAAAATAAGATGGTGATGTATTTCCATCACATTTAGTAGGTAATGGAGACGTCTTTTTCTTTTTGAATATTTTCTTTTTTGGACCTACAAACACATAAGTATTAATAAAAAGACACAACAAAAACATCGAGGAATATACATGATAATTAGCCTTACCACAAAGGAAAGAAGACTTCGTCTCGAAGGTGAGGCAGGTGCTATGTAAAACACATAACAAACTCGGTCACCAATAGTCTCAGAAATGAACTCCTTTCTAAATAAGTAGACACCATACTCAACCTCAGCAAAAATGACCCTGTATAGTTGAACGACCTCATCGGTGTCTTTCACCATAAAGGTATCACCCAATGGTAAAATCTTGAAATAAAATATAAACAATGAAGCTATATAACAAAAGTGTATAAACATTCATATAATCACATGATTTATGTATAGTCTGGCTACCCATGTTTATGACTATCAACCTTGATGCTGCCAGCAATATGGGTGTGAGGTAAAGGTGCACACCAAGTGGTGGGTGTGTAGAACACCAAGTTATATAATGCATGTTTCAAAAGGGGGGAATATTTTGGGCAAGGTATTTCTAGCGAGCGCTTTTTTTTGGAATCACACAAGTAGATTTCATAAAAATTCCTTCCCTGCAACAACAAATGAGAGAGAGAAAGAGGGAGTGAAGATATCTTTGCTACTTTCACCCGAAACATATCTTTGCTTGCAACTTCACTACGGTTTGTGCAAGGCCGTTGTTGAAAAGGTTTAGCACTTTCAAAGTTGTGGAATATGCTTCAAACACCGAGTCCGTCTTGTCAGTTTCTTTTCTCTCTTTCTCTCTCTCTCTCCCCCCTCCCTCCCTTGCTCTCTTACACTTTCTCAATTGCATACCACAAAGGTAACACAAAACAAGATATTGCACGGATCAAATCCTCTACAATGAGGATATTAGCAAGACACCAAAAAATGAAAAAAATAAAAGTATTGCATTTATGAAAAGTTTTAGGAAAGTCCCAAAATAATAGGACATGAAATGCCAAAATTTGGCATATGAAATTCCATGCATTTATAGTTCTAAGCTAGGGTAGGTTCTACGAGACAAGGCTTTGTAGAGCTTCAAGTTAAAAACGATAGGTTGGTGGATGAAGATATTCTTATTTTGGCTTAAGCAAAGAACACAAAAATATATGTAGTATAATGCTTGCACGCAAGATAAGGCTTCTTCTTGGTTCTCGATCTACAAAATCTGGACATGTACAATATAGTTTGTCTTTCACATGCACATCATATTTTCCAACGTGTGTATCATCCCCATGCGATTTGATCTTGAAAACTTTATGCTTATGCTCTAGCCTCTGTACTTCTTCTACCACCCTAGCTTTCATTTTCAAAGCGAGGTTTATTTGTTTTACTGCTTCCTTCGACATCGACGTGTGGTACCTAACTTTGATGCCATGTCACATGACTAAGCCACCTGCCTCCATGCCGATAAGTAGCAGACCTAGATGGTGGTTCTTTCTTACTTTCCATTGTAGAGGAGGTTGTAACACCACCACAGTAGAAGGCTTGGGCATGACAACTTCTGCATTATTGCTCTCCACTTGGTATCCACCTTCCCATAATGAATACACCTCCTCGTCTGTGAGATTAGTTTCCACAGTAAATGGGCCGTATCTTGGGTGGCAAATTGGGTTTTTGATCTATGTTGTTCTCCACAATATAGCAATGAATAACTTGATCTTCGTAAAACCACATTCACTGTCTGATGAGGCCACTAGGGTGCTTGCTTGTTGTTGCGATACCCTTCCAATGATGGTGCAAGCACACCCTTTGTAGATCCGGCTCTATGTTGCCCACACCTCTTACCAGACGAGAAGTTCTGCTACATGTGACCTTGCTGCCAATGCATGTCCTTAGGATTTTCCACATCGCTTCATTCACCTTGTGCTCAATCACACATACCTCTTTGGCTTTCCCTGTTCTTTAAGGAGTAGTGGTTGCATCATTATCCTTAAAATTGATCTTACATGGCCTCCCCTCATATTTGCAGTCTCGTACATGTGCATTATACTCCGGATGATGTATTGCCTCATCATCAATATCAATGACCATAGTGTCTGGTCTCTTGTGACATGCAATTTCTTTGTCCCAATGAGGGGGTAGGTGCCTTATACACGTGGGTGTTCCTTCAGTTGCTTGATTACTATTTGGACCATTTGGCTGGGCTTGTAGACATCGGTTCCTTTAAATTCTCCAAGCTTGGTCCTCTCCCTATGTGCTTGCCTTAAGAGACGGCCTTAGTGCTTTGCAAAATTGCATTTGCCATATCTGTAGTGCATGCATCATAAAGAGAAATCTTACGTCTATACCAATTCCCTTTAATCCAACTCCCATGCTTGCTCTTTGCTAGGTTTGTTCTTGGGGTATTTGGACTATCATTACTTCTCTCTATTGTGCTATCATGACACTACCCCAATGTGCTATGTTCTCTGCTAGGTTTTTTCTTGGGATATTTGGACCATCATTACTTCTCTCTATTGTACTATCATGACACTACCCCAATGTGTTATGCATACCTTCCACCATCATCATAAAGAGAAATTTTATGTCTATACCTTCCCCTGTAAGCCAACTCCCATGCTTTCTCTCTGCTGGGTTTATTCTTGGGATATTCGGACCTTAATTACTTCTCTCTGCTGCTATCATGACACTACCCCAATGTGCAATGTGCATCTCCCACTAGCTCAACCAAGAGTCTATTGTTAGAACATTCCTATCCACGAAATGACCATTGCGCCACCATTGACGTATTAATCGAGCCTCCACTAATGCAACTTCACTAGTAGGAGCCATGCACCACTTCTCGCACAGTGCTTTGTGCTCATCTTGAGATGTGGCACACATATACTTTGTTGTGTGGGCAACCATGCTCTGCTTTTAATAAAATAGGCAAAACCTCTCCCTATCTATTAGGACATTCTTTTTGCCACCATTAAACACATGTCAAACTGTATTTCAGTTAGCCTGTGCCTCGTTGTCTTCTACATACGAAACCAAAGAAATCCACCCGATCGCAACCATGATTATCCATCACCTAATTGATGCCTCCCAAAACAAACATTGGGCCTACATATCCTCTGCTTTCATTTCACATGTCGCAATTGTAGAAGGTCATGCATGCTATATATGAAAACTCAAGTCATTTATGACCTAACACAGCTGAAATCTTTGATCAGATTTATTATGACATTTGAAATATGCTACCTTGGGTCATCCACATGACAAGCCATGGTCACCCAATCTATTGTTCATCAAGTGTGGTCGAATTGTATCCATGCATGTCTAAGCTCCCTAGAGCTAGTTTGTCACATTCTATTCACCAAATCCAATCCAGAAGAGGGTCCAATTATGGACATCTTGAAAATAAAGCACTTCCTGCTTCCATGGAAAAAGTCATAAGTGCACTCTCGTTTTAGCTTTAATAGTGCATCTAACCAAAAGCTCTCCTTTGAAGGTCCGTGTGTCATGTTGTAGATACTGACCTTCAAAACCTAATTATAAAATTGTTTAGGTTCCACACTTTACCTATCAAGAAATTTCAATCTCATTTACAAAAACATAAGTGTTCACCAACAAAATTAATTTACCAGCTATCTTCCACCAACGGTCCCATCTCCTCTACAATGTTTAAGAACTCTTGTTTTCTAATGAAATGGCATAAGCATTTCCATCACGATTTCTTTAGATACAAACATTTGTACCTTTCTTACCCTAGCATGGGGGTCTACTCCTTACACCATGGGATAGCATTTGCTTTGTCCTATTAGTTAGTCCCTTGGATGTGCCTACTCGTACATTATGTTCATGGATATCGATGACGTATCATTGATTGGTTCATTGTCTCACTCAGTAGATGGAATCACAAAATAGACATAGAAATTTCATGTAGCAATGCACATTACTAGCATTGAGCAGTAATGGCAAAGGAGCTTTCGAGACCCACCAATACACTCCTCTCTGCCACTAGAGGGTGGCTTTAGCATACTTCCACTAAAATTTGATGTGTTTGAGACCTTATGGTTCATTAGTCTTGAACACGAAAAGCTCATCCACACACTTCAAACTACCTAGGAAATGGCTTCTCCTACACACTCAAGAGAAGGTAATGTTGGATGTTTACGGCTTTGACCACCAGTGGTTTATGCTCCATGGAGTCCATTCCTGCACATGATCCCATGGTTGGTGGGAACCAAAATACAATATCACCATTATATTGCCTAGGAATCTCCATGAATCATTTACAATGCATTCCTTATAGAGAAGCGCTTGGAACCTAGTCTGCAACTTGAGGGCATATGAGACAAGTACAACAGTGGTGGGGACATTGTCGTGACCTCTAGTCGAAAGCTTGCTGATTTGGCTAATTTAACAATGGAAGAGGCTAGCATAAACTCTCTTGATATGTAGCGTGGTCACATGGAACAATGAAGCGGCCGACATAAGTGCCCACTATGTTGAATAAGTGGTCACATGGAACAATGAAGCGCCCGACATAAGTGCCCAGTGTGTTGAATACTCTTGGTATTGTTCTTGAGAATGATAGTTACATGCCGAAGTAGGTGACCGTTATAGTGAATCAGCCCGAAGAGTGGGCCCACGTGTGCTAGAAAGATAATTCAGTATGGATATTGTAGAGGCAAATGTCAACAAGAACTTGTGGGCTATTCAGAGAACAGAAGCACATAGGATGGTCATGTGTTTTGGATTATTACCGGGGAGAGAAAGATGAGGTGTGGGAAATGCATAACGTGAAAAGAGGACTTCCTACCATATTCTAGGATTGAATATCCTAGGCTAAAAGAATGATTTTCATCACATTTAATGGAAAACTAATTTTCAAGTTTTTGCGTAATTAAATAATTAAGAAAAGAGAAAGTTATGGTAATTTTATTTAAATGATAAAAGAGGAATTCCCATAACATTTGGAATTCAATCATTTAAATGGGAAGAGTGGAATTCTTAGCATATTGGAATTAATGGATATTTTATTTAAATTTAAAGAGGAATTTTAGATTAAAAAAATTTATGCATGAAAAAAATTTAAATGATAAAAGTGAAATTCTTAGCATATTGGAATTAATGGATATTTTATTTTAGATAAATTTATTTTATGCATGAAAAAATTTAAATGATAAAAAAGAAATTCCCATGGCATTTGGAATTCAATCATTTAAATGGGAAAAGTGGAATTCTTAGTATATTGGAATTAATGGCTATTTTATTTTAGATAAATTTATTTTATGCATGAGAAATATTTAAATGATAAAAGAGGAATTCCCATGACATTTGGAATTCAATCATTTAAATAGTAAAGTGGAATTCTTGGTATATTGAATTAATGGATATTTTTTATTAAAGAAAAGAGAAATTTTAGATAAATTTATTTTATAATAAAAAAGGAATTCTCATGACATTTGAATCTAATCATTTAAACACAAAAAGAGGAATTTCCATGATATTTGAGATCCAAGAAATTAAATAGAAAAAGAAGAATTTTTAGTATATTTCAATTTATGAATATTTATCAAAAGTAGAATTTTGAGCATTATTGGAAAATATGGGTAGAATTGATTTTTGTAATTCCCATGAATTCTTTTATCCAAAAGAAGAATATTGAATATAATTCATTTGAGAAATTGAGAAAGAATATGGAAATAGCCATCCAAAAAAAGAACCTTTATCTAGGCCAAGCAATTGGCAGAAATTTAGAAAAAGTCCCATTATCGGTATCGAAGTAAGAAAAGCTACTAAATGGAAATTAGTTGTGAATGGGATGAGATAGGATGTGATACGATGTAAATGGGATGCGATAGGATGTAAATGGATGTGATAAGATGTGAATGGGATGTGATAGGATGTAAATGGATGTGATAATATGTGATAATATGTGAGATAAGAGTACACACAATATGAAAGGTACTCAACCAATATATACACGGGTTCTCTATAGTGTGAACCCAACTAAATGAGCTGGCGCTATAACTATGCCAGATGGCTGTCACACAGCCTGTCATCCCACTGGCCACATATCACCCAAGATCTCACCAACCATGCCAGTGGTGTAAGTGTGGGGCCTATCTCCCATGCGGGTCATCAGTGTCCACCGCCTCACTAGACGAGCTCGATATCTCAACACTCCCCCTGGAGCTCAACTCCATCTCATGTACACCAAGTGATGCTCTGAATCTACATTTTTAACCATAAAAATGCTCAAAAAAATCGAAAAAATCGAAAAAAAATCCTTAAAATTATAAAAATTTAGGGAATCCATTGTACCAAAAATATCCACACTAAAATATGTGGTATTTTTGTAAACATTTCCATTAATGCTTATTTTAAACAACAAAAAAATAAGAAAAAATAGCATTAAACTCCAGAATTCCCCCGCAACATTGATTCGTCTATTGAATAATAGTAACACGTATTCCAATCACCATATCGATGATCCACGTGCAAATCATCAACACAAATCAATAAAATAATATTTTTATTAGTAAATATTAAAATTTACTTCAAAAAAATGCCATAAATTGCAATAAGAAAGAAAAATCACAACAATTAACTAGAGATTGCTCTGATACCACTGTTAAAACCCTAAGATCTCTCTAGATAATTGTTATGCATAAACATGCATAAATCAGACATAAACTCATCCACCCAACCACCCCCGAGCCCACCAAGGGATGTACACATACCATCATACCTCTACCTTGATGTCCCATACCTTGAAATATAATGAAATACATCATACCTCTACCTTGATGTCCCATACCATCAAGCGGTATAACTCCAATCCAATAGCATGTAGCTATAGTGTGAAATGGTAAGTGAGTAGATATTATTCTCTACATAAGAGAGCATAACATAGCCTTGGTCTCACAAGCCCAAGCCTCCAAGCCTCCCTTGAGTGTGCCCCATGCCCCTATTATATAGGAGGGCCCTCAAGTGACTCTTGACTCTCCATTTCCCATGTGTGACCCTGGGATGCCTGACCCTGACCTTAACCCTTAATATTAGTCCTAACCCATGCTCCACTAGAGCTTGTTCCCATGCTCCCATGCTCACAAGCCTAGGTTAGCCTCCTAGTATATGCACACATAATGTGCATATAACATACTTCCCCTCTCTCAAAACATTGCACTCTTGCAATGAAAAGAAGGAGAACTACACTCAATAATATCAACCGACTCCCAAATCGAATTCTCTATTTCCCTATCTTTCCACCTAATTTTAACCTCAGGGATTAGTCAACTACAAAGTTTCCTTTCCCTGAATTAAAGTACCTTATCAGGTTTATGTGGAACATAGGATAATTCTTCGACTTCAACGAGTTCTTGAGAGGTAACTATGTTATCCTCACCTCCTAGTTTCCCCTTCAATCTATTGATATATGAAAGACTGGATGAACTCTAACATGTGGAGGTCGCTTAAGTTCATACGCAACCATGCCAATATGATTAACTCGAAAATGGACCATAATATCTAGGAGATAAATTCGAGCATTTTCATATTGACAAAGTTTAAGAATATTTAGGAACGTCATTAAAATAAACCAACACTCCTGGTTCAAAAGACCAAGTTGAGCGCCCTCTATCACCATAGAACTGTGCCCTATCCTGAGCGCTCCTAATAGAATCCCCAGCTTTGGTTAGCATTTCTTGCATATCACGCAAGAAATCCCTCGATGCACCAAGCTCGATCTCCTTAAGACCGACATCAATAGGTGCCATGGATGGATACCCATACATAAGCATGAACGGACTAAAACCAATAGCCGTATGTTTAAAACTATTATAGGCAAATTCCATCATTGAAAGATATTTTTCCCAAATTGATGCTTTTCCAGAGAAATATGCACGAAGCATATCCTCTACAATCTAATTCATACGCTCTGTTTGCCCATCTGACTACTACAGATGATTAGAGGAATTCATACTTAGTTTCCTCGTTGTAAACCATTCGGAATAAAGTAGGAAAACATGGCATTATAACACCAAAAACCAAGGATTCATCGGCGCCCCGACGTACCCACATCTGCACATGGAATAATCGACGTCCCGATGTCAGGACTATGGTCCTACGGAAGTCGAACCCTAGCATAAGTTAATAGCTTTCGGAGTCTCGAGAGTATTATTAGTGCTAGCGGGGTTCAGGGGTTAATGGGCGTTAGGGTTTGGTCCATGTGTGTACACATCTAAGTTAGCACGGCTCTTAAGTAAGATGGGCGGCCGGGCTAGGAGGTGTGGACACAGGCCAGGGTTTTGGTATAAAACCCAACGAGAAACCCTAACTCGTCATTATATGGTTGGGAGGTGAACCGACTTCCACCCTCTCTTCTTCTCCACGCCTAGGCTATGGCGGCTTGAGGAAGACGCAGCCGTAGCGGAGGCGTTACACTGGTATCAGAGCTAGCGGCGACCGGCGTGACCTGCACGAGAAAAAGAGCTCAACGCTGTAGCAAAAGAATCGAGCGCCGTCGCCCGTACGGTGACCTGCACGAGCGCAGGCTACACGCGTCCGCGTGAACAGCCCACAGCGAGCGCCGCCACCTACCCGTCGTCCGTACGGCCTTAGCAGACAGCCACCACAGCGGACGTCTAAGGCGGCGACCAAGGCAGACCGGCAGTCCTCGAAGGCGATCGGTGAGCGATCGTTGGCACGCCGTTGGCGAGCGCGCGAGAATTCTCCCTTACTTGAGTGGCACAAGGGGGAGGCTTCACCATCCAAGGAGTGGGGTTTTGAACCCACAACCTCAAGCTCCAAGGCAAGTGTGCTAGCCACTTCACCTTTTCACTTGTGTTGTTCTTCTCTTCAAAAGAGCTCTACTTATTCTTTCAAGGGAGGACACAAACTACAAGGAAAGTGACACAAACTACAAGGAAAGTGACCTTTTCACCTTCAACTTTCCTTCTTTCAATTTGTGAGAGGAGTTTTCTATGCTCCAAGTTTGGAAGTTTTTGGTGGACGGATCTTCAACGACATGCTACATGCAACACACTTTTTTGCATGCATGTGTTGATTGACGACTCAAGTGGTGATTTCTTCTTGATTTCCGTGCATGCAAGAGGAATTCTTCTACGACGCTTCAATTGGAGTTCGCTTTTGAAGGTAATCCGTTCTCTATTTGTAAGCACGTGCATACCATGGCCTCAGCGGAACCGTCTCATGTTCACTTCGATTTTGAGAATGATATGCATGATGTTAGTGAGGCACACCCTTTGGGTGGTGGTGTGGGTGATTCACGACAGGCCGTTGCGCCTGATCGGGATGACAACATGACCGATGCCGAAGGGGGTGCGAGTCCAATAGATGATTATGGTTTGGTAGACACGGTAGAGTTTGGGCGTCTCACTTCAAGGGTAGTTGCACTTGAGCGCACTATAACAAATGTCAATACCAATCTCACAAACATGAGCACGCTTTTTACTGAATTTATGGCACGTTTTGCAAGTGGATCGGCGGCAAGTGGAGGGCCTATTCCGATAGTTATGCCTCCTCTTGTTCCAAATCCTATAGTAGAATCTATTGCACCATCTGCAACGCAGGAAGGGGCTATGTTGAAAAACGTGAAGCCGCCTGTGTTTAAGGGAGAGGAGCGCGATCGTAACAAGGATGCGGTCCATACATTTTTACACAAGTGGACGGACTTGCATCGCTTACGCCGCACTCCCACTGCTGTTATGGTCACTGAGACAAGTCTCACACTTGAAGGTAAAGCCTACAAGTGGTGGATGAGTCTACCTATTGAAACTCGCCCTAAGACTTGGGAGGAGTTTGCGACAGCATTTAAAAAGGAGTTCTTACCGCAAAACGAGAAAGATCGGAGTTGGACAGCCTGGGACAAGTGCAAGATGGAAGGTCTTACACTTAATCAGTATGTGTCCAAATACCGTGAAGTCATTCTCAAGCTAGATGGTTTGGACGACTTTCAAAAGGTTCGTGGGTTTGTTAGAGGCCTTGATAAAGAATATCAGGCAAAGGTTAAAACCCAATATCCTAAAACTTTGGAAGCGGCTATCCAAAGTGCCCTTATCTTTGATGACACCATGGATAAGAAGGGCATGGATAGACCGGCCAAATTCAATGGCTCGCAATTTAATGCTAATAAGCGTAAACTTGCCAGCAATTCTACTGAAAACACAAAGAAGTCTAAAGGGTCAAGTGGTCCGTTGTCTCCACAAGACTTTGAACGGGCCAAGAAGGAGAAACTATGTTATCATTGCTTAGGTAGTGATCATGAGAAGAAAAATTGTCCACAGTTGCCTCGCAAGAATAAGGATAAGGAGAAGGTCAAGGAGAAGGCTGTACACATGGTGCAAACACTTCCCTTGGATGCTGATCCTAAGTATTCTGCGGTAGAGGTTTCGCACACTGCCGAGATGCATGAGTGTAATCTCACTGCATCTATGTGGCAAGAGACAGTTGGACCACATGATTTGGTCCGTATGCATGGCTCC
Source organism: Cibotium barometz (assembly GCF_041138505.1). Taxonomy (NCBI): domain Eukaryota; kingdom Viridiplantae; phylum Streptophyta; class Polypodiopsida; order Cyatheales; family Cibotiaceae; genus Cibotium; species Cibotium barometz. The sequence goes on from NC_141109.1 coordinate 13,366,186, forward strand.
ATTTATGGTCATCGAGTACGTATTCTCATTGATGATGGTGCCACGCACAATTTTTTGAACTATGCATTAGTTAAGAAATTAAAGTTGCCGGAGACAAAGAGTTCTCATCGTTATGTGGTGTCCACCATTCAGGGGGATGATCACGATGTGTGGGATACTCTAGTACGGCAAGTGCCTGTGTTTGTGCAAGAACACACTATGGTTCTTGACTTCCAAGTGATGAATATGTCTCGTGCGGATGTCATCTTAGGACGGGAGTGGTTATATGGGTTAGGGTCATCACTCAAAAGGAGTTATGAACATAATACGTTTACGTTTGAGGCCAATGGTAAGCATGTTTTACTTATTGGGGAACGTGATGTACCCCCAACACCACTCATATGTAATGCCAAACTCTCTTTTTTGGAGCATAGTAATCAAATAGAAGAAGTCTATTTTTGTTATTCTGTGTCTCAAACTAGTGGGTTTGATGTGCATGATGTTTCTTCTTCAAATGAATCTTCCTCAGCGATGCCTTCTTTCTCTTTACCTTCTTCTAAAATCTCTTTAAATAATCTTAAGCAACCAGTTAATGCTTTGTCTTTGCAACAACTGTTACAAGAATTTAAAGATATTTTTCCTAATGAATTACCAGAGGGTTTGCCACCCGAACGAGCTTTGCCTCATCGCATTGATGTCGTTCCGGGCACCAAACCAATTAGTAAGCCGTCGTACAGGCTTAGTGCGACTGAAGCAGCTGAGGTGGAACGTCAGCTTGCTGACTACCTTAGTAAGGGCTTCATTCGCCATAGTGCTTCACCATGGGCATCGCCCATTCTTTTGGTGAAGAAAAAGGATGGATCCATGCGCATGTGTGTGGATTATCGCTCCTTGAATGCGGTAACCATTAAGAACAAATACCCGCTACCTAAGATAGATGAGTTGTTTGATCAACTCAACGGTGCGAAGTATTTTTCTAAAATTGATTTACGTTCAGGATATCATCAAGTGCGTATTAACGCTGATGATATAACCAAGACTGCGTTCCGAACTCGCTTTGGACACTATGAGTTTTTGGTTATGCCGTTTGGGCTTACTAATGCCCCGGCAACGTTTATGACGCTTATGGATAGCGTACTAAGGCCGTACTTAGGCAAATTTATCATTGTCTTTCTTGATGACATTTTGGTCTATAGTTCGACTTTAGAAGAGCATTTGGAACACTTACGAAAAGTTTTTCAGTTACTACGCGAGAATGCACTTTACGCGAAAGAAAGTAAGTGTGAATTTCTCAAGGATAGCATACAATACCTAGGTCATGTAATTTCTGCAGATGGCATTGCTATGGATGCTAGTAAGGTTGATGCTATTATGCGATGGCCAACACCTCGAAGTAAGGAAGAACTTCAAATCTTCTTGGGAATGGCAGGATTTTATCGCAAATATGTGAACGGTTATGCAAAGATTGCCGCTCCCATGACTGATCAATTGAAAGGTGCGGCAATTACCTTTCAATGGCGTGAGGCGCAACAACGTAGCTTTGATAAGCTTAAAGTTGCTTTGGCTACAGCTCCCATCTTGGCAATTGTGGATCCTCAAAAACCATTTGTGATTGAAACGGATGCCAGTGCTAAGGCAGTGGGTGCGGTTCTCATTCAAGATGGTCATCCTGTTGCCTATGAGAGCAAGAAGCTCAATCGTGCTCAACAAAACTACTCAGCTTACGAGCGTGAGCTCTTTGCCATCATATATGCCTTACGAAAATGGCGACATTACTTATATGGTGCGCAATTCGAGCTTGTTTTTGATCACGAAAGCATAAAGTGGTTTCTGAACCAAACAGATTTGCAGGGTCGAAAGGCCAGATGGGCTGAGATCCTTCAGGAGTATGATTGCAAACTACGCTATCGCAAAGGACGTTACAATATTGTAGCTGATGCCTTGAGTCGTATGCCGGAGATTAATTCGCTGCTATTCACAGAGTTGAAAAGCGAATTGTTAGAATCTTTACGAGGCAAATGCAAGCAGGATTCAACATACTCAAAGGTGTGGAATCATGTTCAAATGAGGGGTCCCTCTCACTCAAACGGTAGTGTTTCCAGTTCTTCCACACATGGTTCTTCTTTATCACAAGATGAACTACAGCGATGGAAAAACTTTTCCATCGATGATGGATACTTACTCCACAAGGGGAGAGTTTGTGTTCCATTGGACTTAGACACTAGGCGCCAAATTCTTTTTGAGTGTCATGATAGTCCAAGTGCAGGTCATGCGGGCATTCGCAAAACGTATGCTCTCGTAAGAAAGCATTTCTATTGGCCTGGACTTCACAAGGATGTTACTGACTATGTTCTGCAGTGTCAGAAGTGTCAAGTGAACAAAGCAGAACGTCTTAAAGCTGGCGGGTTACTGCATCCATTAGAGATTCCTGACGGAAAGTGGGAAAGTATCTCTATGGATTTTATAACGGGCTTGCCCACAACGAATCGTGGACATGATGCCATTTGGGTAATCGTGGATCGATTAACCAAGCTTTGTCGGTTTGTGCCTACTAAGAAAACAGTTACAACTCCAGAATTGGGACGCCTTTTCGTGGAGAATGTTTACCGACTTTATGGCTTACCATCCAATATTGTCAGTGATCGCGATCGCAAGTTTAACAGCCATTTTTGGCGAGCAGTATTCAGTAAGTTGGGTACTATGTTGAACCTTAGTACAGCTGATCATCCGCAGACAGATGGTCAGACTGAACGGGTTAATCAAGTGCTGGAAGATATGCTTCGAGCATATGTCAGCAAAAAACAATCTGATTGGGAGTCTTATTTGCCTATTCTTGAGTTTGCTTACAATAGTGCAAAGCATGTCTCGACAGGCTTTAGCCCTTTCATGTTGATGTATGGTTTTCAGCCACGTTCACCAGTGTCGGTGGGACTGGCGAATGAGAAAATCAGTCAGGTTAAGGATTTTATCCAAGACCATATGGATATGTTGCGCCTTGCACGATTAAATGTTCATCAAGCGCAAGATCGTTACAAGAAGTTTGCGGACCAGAAACGTAGGCCACTTCACTTTCAAGAAGGTGATTGGGTGTTTCTGAAGGTACCAGAAAACTCCATCAGTTTAAAAACGGGTCCCGTACCAAAATTGTCGCCCCGATTTTGTGGACCGTTTAAGATACTCAAGAAGGTGGGCCCAGTAGCCTATAAACTTGAGTTACCAGCACATTCCAAGGTTCATCCCATCTTTCACGTAAGCCGTTTGAGGAAACGCCTTATGGGTCATGAAAGGCCGGGGGATGATTCTTTCTTGGTAGAATATGTGGAACCCCCAATACTGCCTCATGAACCAGAAAGAGTATTGGATTATCACATGTTACGTACTCGCCACCAAGTTCGGAAACAAGCTCTTATCAAGTGGAAGGACCGTCCAGAGGAAGGCTCCACTTGGGAAAACATTAGTGTGATGAGGAAACGTTTCCCCACTTTTGTTTTCGAGGACGAAAACTCTTTTCGAAGGGGGGAGTAATGTCAGGACTATGGTCCTACGGAAGTCGAACCCTAGCATAAGTTAATAGCTTTCGGAGTCTCGAGAGTATTATTAGTGCTAGCGGGGTTCAGGGGTTAATGGGCGTTAGGGTTTGGTCCATGTGTGTACACATCTAAGTTAGCACGGCTCTTAAGTAAGATGGGCAGCCGGGCTAGGAGGTGTGGACACAGGCCAGGGTTTTGGTATAAAACCCAACGAGAAACCCTAACTCGTCATTATATGGTTGGGAGGTGAACCGACTTCCACCCTCTCTTCTTCTCCACGCCTAGGCTATGGCGGCTTGAGGAAGACGCAGCCGTAGCGGAGGCGTTACACCCGAGTTATCCATATAAACATAGAGTGTCATCAGCGTCTTGATGAGTCACATATGTCCATCTGTAAACCATCAGGTTGACTGTATAAATCACCTAAATTACAGAACTAGAGAAATAAATGCCAACAAAGGAAAAATCCAAATTTCCTTAATCCGAACACAACAAGATAAACTCATTGAACTCTAAAGAAAGAGATTTCAACAAGTGAAAATGCCGACGAGATTACACTCATCAATACATGCAGGCTATAGATAAAAGAAGTTTATCTAGAAAATGCCCACACTATAACTTCTAGTGAATTTCGAAAATGAGATTGTCTTTGAATGTTGAGGTCAACATGCTAAGTGATGTAAGCAAAGCAACAATCTTGAGCCCAAATTATCCCATAAGATAATATATGTGAGGGATCACTAGCGTCCCATACCACCATGATACCACCCATACATACCTTAACAATTTGAAGCTCCCTAGTATGCCGTCTAGGAAATATGAATAAATCCAATATAAAGGGAATAAGATGGCCTTATCTCAGACTTTCACATATACTAAAATCTGTCTCTATATACCTGAGACCACATCAAGGAATAACTCTTTCCGAGTACATCATTAGAAAAGAAATTGAATTATTGGTGCCTTTCTAATGATAACTACTCAAAACACAATAAAGTTAGGGTAGAAAAATAACTCACCTAGATACATAAATAACTAGGTATCCGAGTTGGAATATGTACAAAAGTACAAGGAACATAGTCCAAAATTACGTGCAAAAAACGAAGGCAAATGCTACCTTCAAAGCACATGATATTATCCAAAAGATCAAAAGATCCATATAAAACCATGGATAAAAGCATAAACGCTCCTCAAATCCATGAAAACCATATTTGATCATAAAAATCAATGCATACCATCTAATGGGCATTAATCATGCCAAAAGAAGCATTAAAATTGGTGGCCAACTCATCAATTCGGAGTACATGAACGTGGTGTCGTTCAAGCAAAACTCCGTGAAACACATGTGTGTAACACTCAATAAAAAACCCCTAGACACAAGTGATCTAGGTAAAACGTGATGAGTCCATTAAAACTTAGAAAATATCCAATAAAATCCACCAAAACAAACCGATCAACTGACCCATGATAGAATTTGTCTTCGGCTTAGGAAATTAAGCATAGACCACACTTAAATAAGTGCAAAATAAATCATCATGGAAAAGTGTCAAGGTGAAACACACTTTGAACACAAATTCTAACCATCAAAAGAAATTAAGGAACATGTCCAAAAAGAATGGCTAAACAATGGTAAAAAATCATATCCACACAAAAATAACTACTAATACGAGGTACAATTGTATTAATAATAGCCCGCATCTATTTAATGTCAGCACCAAAAAATGTACTTCAACATTAAATAACCCAGGAAAATATTAAATTCTCGAGAAAAAGAATTATCATTATTTTTTCCTAATTTTATCTAATTTTCTATGGTCTCAAAATATGATAATTTTGAATTTCAGCATATCTTATGGCATTCCAAACCTATATTTTTTTAGATAATTTTTAGCAATTTAATTTACAAAAATACCATTGATATTCTAAAAAATACTAATTTTTAGGATTTTTAAAAGTAATTTCTAGAATATTCCTAGTTTTCGTGAGAATCCCATCGTTCACAAAATTTCCAATTCCGCCCGACAATTCTCAAATCCAATGAAAATTTACAATTTTAATGGATTTTTTAATTTTCTAGGTCAAAAAATATTTTTTTAAAGGAATTTGAATGGTCACGGACGCCCGAACGGACACACCACATGCCAAACACCAACCCCACATTTTTCTGAAATTTAAAATAACCTTTGTCTAATTTTCAATTTATTTCCTGAAATTTTTAATTTACCCTGAACGCATAAGAATATGAACAGTCAAAAATTTTGGAATTCCAATGGTTTTCCCGGAATATGGAAAGCCAACAGTTTCAGGAAAATAAAAAGACAAAAGAAATCGGAATGTGAAAGGCCAAAAGTTTCTGGAATACAGAAGGTCAAAAAGTTTTTCGGAATTCGGAAAGCCAAAAGGTTTCGGGAAAGCGAAAAGCCAAAAGGTTTCCCGGAAGATGAAAAGCCAAAAGGCACCAAGAGAAAATTTCAAAAAAAATTTTGAGAATGTTTTTCCTCAGATTTCAAATTTTCTCTAATTTTTAGGCTTTTTCCAAGCTTTTTTGAAATGCCTTTTTTTGGAATTAAAAAAAACTCTTGTTTTATATATATTTTTTAAGTTAAAAAAAAAAACTTTTTTTACTAAGGTTTTTTAAAACCTTATCAAAATAAATTTTTTTGGGAGGGGGTGGCGATTTTCCCTGGCCGCCCCCCCTCCCCCTTGTGCACCAAAACTGTGTGAGAGAGAGAGTATCAACTCTCCTCTCCATCTCCACTCCTTCTCTCCTCCATCTTCTCTACTCGATTCCCCCTTCTTCTCTCTCTGTTAACATAGAGATTAACTTTAATCTTTTGATTAAAGTTTTTAATTAAACCTTTACTTAATCATAATTAATATTAATTATGATTAAAATTCACACGGAGAGGAAAAATGAAGGAAAAATCAAAATTGAGAGGCGGAGAGGATCCCACGCACACAAGAGAGCATTTCATGCATCAACATGCTATCCCCTACTGCATTTCAATAGAAACAATAGAAATTTGATCGCATACCCCCCCACGGAAAAACCCGCAAAAATGTATAAAAAATACATTCTTAACCATAAAAATGCGTAAAAAATTTCTGAAAAATTCAGAAAAAAACTCCTAAAAATTCTAGAGATTTAGGGAATCCATTCTACCAAAAATATCCACGATAAAATATGTGGTATTTTTTTAAACATTTCCATTAATGCTTATTTTAAACCACAAAAAATAGCATTAAACTCTAGAATTTTCCCGCAACGTCGATTCGTCCATTGAAAAATAGTAACACACATTCCAATCGCCATATCGATCATCCACATGAAAATCATCACAACACAAATCAACAAAATAATATTTTTATTAGTAAATATTAAAATTTACTTCAAAAAAAGTGCCCAAAATTACAATAAGAAAGAAAAATCACAACAATTAACTAGAGATTGCTCTGATACCACTGTTAAAACCCTAAGATCTCTCTAGATAATTGTTATGCATAAACATGCATAAATTAGGCATAAACTCATCCAACCAACCACCCCCGAGCCTAAGGGATGCACACATGAAATATAATGAAATACATCATACCTCTACCTTGATGTCCCATACCATCAAGAGGAATAACACCAAATCCAATAGCATGTAGCTATAGTGTGAAATGGTAAGTGAGTAGATATGATCCTCTACATAAGAGAGCATAACATAGCCTTGTTATCACAAGCCCAAGCCTCCAAGCCTCCCTTGAGTGTGCCCCATGCCCCTATTATATAGGAGGGCCCTCAAGTGACTCTTGACTCTCCATTTTCCATGTGTGACCCTTGGATGCCTGACCCTAACCTTAACCCTTAAGATTAGTCCTAACCCATGCTCCACTAGAGCTTGTTCCCATGCTCCCATGCTGACAAGCCTAATAGCCTCCTAGTGTATGCACGCATAATGTGCATATAACATCTCCCCTATCTTTGATCTCTGCCAAGGTCCCTCTTGCAGCTTTCCATAGCTCGCTCCTTGTTGCTCTCTACCTAGCTCTCAAATCTCCACTTGGGTGACACAAGTAGAGGTGGAGTGAGCCCCTAGCGGCTTCACATCGAGGAGTTAACCCTCATTAGGGTTGGATAAGTGCACATCTCCAAACTTGACCCTTTTATGTTGTTTATCTTCTCCCTATCTTTTAAGTGCAAGGTAGTATGTTAGTATTAACATCTTTGGCGCCGCTTCCTAGGATCGCACCACTTAAAAGATCCTTGCTCCCTCCACGCAACGAATTCGGGGGTGCTATAGCAGCTGAAGTAGCAGTTCTTGCGCAAGGTAGAGCCTCTCACTCGGGGCCTCGCCCACGGATATCCGGACAAGAGATTAATCCCTCGGTTCTTCCAAAACCTAGGGACAAGAGACTAATCCCTCGGTTCTTCCAAAACCGAACCCAGAAAAACTTCCCTCGCCCAGAAAGCACGGGCGATTCCTCCATGGACATTTTTATTCTAACATAGTCAAGAGCCTTAACTAACCGAATTGATCCGACCGAACCCGTAAGTCACATGGTCAGATTAAGGAAAAGACTTGCACTTGGATCATAGAGACCAACGCCTTTTTCCTCATCGAGAGGCACAGTCGTTGCTTCTTTTCCATAGAACAAGGACTGTCCAGGATTTACTTCATCTATCATACCATAATAAAATTGAGTCTCATTTTGAGGATCCATCAGTCCAGTCTAACCCCATCCAGTTCCATGGGTTAGCCAACCACCCAACCACTGTAGTGATAGGATCCATTTAGTAATTTGGTTATGTTTTATCCTGGGTACCAGGGAAAAGAGTTCCCAGGCCCCCTAGCCGGCGGTTCATGCAAACTTCAAGATAGTCACACCACTTACACACCCAATATGAAATTGCCTGTTTCACAGATTCCCTGTCTTTAAAACAATCTTTTAATGAAACCATAGTATCACTGATCATAATCCTCTAAAATATCTGGTTGAATTCTAATTTCCAATCATTCCTTCATCGGTGTACCTATGGCATCATTGGTAACCAGAACTCTCACCACCTGTTCACTCAGGGGCCTTTTCAATAGTTTCTAGCTCAAAGTACCCGGCAATATAATCACATAAGAAAATCCAAATGGACTCTCCGTTGAAGATCAGCAAGATCAACCAACAGATCCATATAAAAGAGCCATGGACTCATCCGTTGAGGACCAGCAAGGTCAATCAACCAGATCCATACCCGAGTTCAGAAAACAACTCTAACACTTTGTTACATTTTCTTCCTCGACGCATGCGTGGGTATCTTCGACGACCCAAAGCCCAAGCACCGTATGGTCAGCACCCTCTAGGATCATTCGCAGGTCACCTAGTGCTTCACTCATAGGCCGCTTCCTTGGTCCCTCATTCACCCTACCGGAAGCTCACCATTTAAATCAAACCGAGGCTGGTTAAGACCTCGGTCAAGACCTTGCTACGCGAGATGTCCTCTGTTGACTCTCCGTCAGCAGCTGTTGCAACTTTATCACTTTGGTCTCCACCACGACCTCATTCACAAGATGGTCAAAATGCTTCCCCAACATTCTTGACATAAAACAGTCATTAAAAACAGGTCATAAATACAGTTTCTAAACAAACTCTCATCTTTTCACATCATTCCACATCATTCTCGTTATTTCACATTCTTCTAAATCAATTCACTTTACTTAATCTACATCCAATCATATGTATTCTCATCGTCCTTTATCCATTCTCATCCAATCACATCATATTACATCTCATCACATCTCATCCATTCTCATCTACCCATATCCACATCACATCCATTCACATCTCATCTCATCCATTCACATCTACCCCGATCTGCATCACATCACATCCATTCACATCACATCACATCACATCCATTCTCATCACATCTCATCTATTCACATCTATCCCAATTCACATCACACCCATCCTCATCACATCTCATCCATTCACATCTACCCTTATTCACATCACATCACATCACATCACATCACATCCATTCACATCTATTCACATCTATCTCGATTCGCATCACATCTATCCTCATCACATCTCATCCATTCACATCTACCTTGATTCACATCACATCACATCACATCACATCCATTCACATCTATGTACATCACGTCACATTCACATCCATTCACATCTCATTGCATCTATTCACATCCATCACATTCATTGCATTCCCATCCCATCACATACATTCTATTAACATTACATCACATCCACGTCTATCCACATCATATCTCATTCATTCCATCCACATTACATCACATCCATATCCATCCATATCTCATCACATCCATACACATTCCATCTCATTCATCCACATCCATTCAGTCATTCACATGTACATCTATCCACATCCATCCATACATTCACATTCACATCCACATATATTTACATCACATCACATGTCATCCACATCTCATCACATTCACATCCACATCCCTTTACACCACACCACATCTCATCCACATCCACATCCACATCTATTTACATCACATCACATCTCATCCACATCCACATCCACATCCACATCTATTTACATCACATGACATCCTTTCACATCCACATCCACATGCATTTACATCACATCCACATCCACATCCATTTACATCACATCACATCCTTTCACATCCACATCCACATCCACATCCATTTACATCACATCACATCCTATCACATCCACATCCACATTCATTTACATCACATTACATCCTTTCACATCCACATCCATTTACAACAAATTACAACCTTTCACATCCACATCCACATTCATTTACATCACATCACATCCTATCACATCCACATCCACATTCTCATCTTGAAAGATCCCTGCCCCATCTGCACAATGATGAATCAGCAGCGGAAGTAGCACTTCTTGTGCAGGGCAAAGCCTCTGACTCAGGGCCTCGCCCATGGATATCCGGACAAGAGACTAATCCCTCGGTTCTTCCAAAACCGAACCCGGAAAAACTTCCCTCTCCTAGAAAGCACAGGCGATTCCTCCAGGGTATTTTTATTCTAAAGCCTTAACTAACCGAACTGATCCGACCAAACCCGTGAGTCACATGGTTAGATCAAGGAAAAGACTTGCACTTGGATCATAGAGACCAATGCTTTTTTCCTCATCATCAAGAGGCATAGCCGTTGATTCTTTTCCATAAAACAAGGACTGTCCGGGAGTTACTTCATCTATCGTACCATAAAAAACTTGAGTCTCATTTTAGGGATCCATTAGTCCAGCCTAACCCCATCCAATCCCATGGGTTATAGCCAACCGCCCAACCACTGTAGTGATGCGATCAATTTAGGAATTTGGTTAGGTTTTGTCCCGGGTGTACCAGGGAAAAGAGTTACTAGGCCCCCTAGTCAGATCTTCATGCAAACTTCAATCTAGTCACACCACTTACACACCCAATATGAAATTGCCTGTTTCATAGATTTAGCTGTGAAATAGCTGAATTTGTGAAACTTCAAGCTAGTCACACCACTTACACACCCAATATGAAATTGCCTGTTTCACAAATTCAGCTGTCAACGGAAGTAGCACTTCTTGCGCGGGACAGGGTCCCTCACTCGGGGCCTCGCCCACGAATATCCAGAAAAGAGACTAATCCATCCGTTCTTCCAAAACCTAACCCGAAAAAACTTCCCTCGCCTAGAAAACACGAGCGATTCCTCCAGGCTAAATTTACTATAACATAGTCAAAAGCCATAACTAATTGAACTGATCTAACCAAACCCGTAAGTCCCACAGTCAGGTCAAGGAAAAGATTGCACTTGGATCATAGAGACCAACGCTTTTTTCCTCATTGAGAGGCACAACCGTTGATTCTTTTCCATAGAACAATTTTTATCCGGGATTTACTTCATCTATCGTGTCATAACATAATTGAGTCTCAATTTAGGGATCCATTAGTCTAGCCTAACCCCATCCAGTCCCGTGGGTTAGCCAACTGCCCAACCACTGTAGTGATGGGATCCATTTAAGAATTTGGTTAGGTTTTGTCCCGGGTACTAGGGAAAAGAGTTCTTAGGCCCCCTAGCCAGATATTCATGCAAACTTAAAACTAGTCACACCACTTACAAACCCAATATGAAATTGCCTTTTTCACAGAATCAACTGTCTTTAAAACAATCATTTAATGAAACCATAGTGTCACTGATCATAAACCTCCAAAATATCTGGTTGAATCCTAATTTTCAATTTTCCCTTCATCGATGTACCTATGGCATCATTGGCAACCAGAACGCTCACCACCTGTCCACTCAGGGGCCTTTTCGATGTGGTTCCTAGCTCATAGTACTCGGCAATATATTTACATATCAAAATGGAATCTCCATTGAAGATCAGCAAGATCAACCAATGGATCTATATAAAAGAGCCATGGACTCATCCGTTGAGGACCAGCAAGGTCAATCAACCAGATCCATGCCCAAATTTAAAAAACAACTCTTACTCCTTGTTCCAATATCTTCCATGACGTACGTGTGGGTATCTTTGGTGACCCAGAGCCCGAGCACCATATGGTCAGCACCCTCTAGGATCCTTTGCAGGTCACCTAACGCTTCACTCATAGGCCGCTTCCTTAGTCCCTCATCCACCGCTTCCTTAGTCCCTCATCCACCGTACCAGAAGCTCACCATTTAAATCGAACTGAGGCTGGTCAAGACCTCGGCTCGACCTTGCTACGTGAGACGTCCATTGACTCTCCATCAGCTATTACAACTTTATCAGATTAGGTCCCCACGACCTCATTCACAAGACAATCAAAATGCTTCCCCAGCATTCTTGACATAAAACAGATGACATGGATATACTTTCTCAGCAGCACAGAGAAAAGTGAAGTGTTGGAAAAGTTTATGGACTTTAAAGCTTTTGCAGAAAAGCAATATGGTTCTTGGATTAAATGTTTGAGGACAGATGGAGGTGGTGAATACACCTCAAATGCTTTTGAGCATTTCTTGAGGAAGCATGGTATAAGAAGGCAATTGACTTGCAGGTATACACCTCAGCAAAATGGTGTGGGTGAGAGAAAGAATAGAGTCATTTGTGAAGTGGCCAGGGCGATGCTCAATGAAAAGAGCATGCCAGATTATTATTGGGCAGAAGCTTGTGCTACTGCAGTGTATATACTGAATAAAACACCTACAGCAGCCATACATGGAAGTACGCCAGAGATGCGGCTTACAGGTTTTAGGCCAGACATTGGACACCTCAAAGTATTTGGATGCATAGCTTATGTACATGTGCCTGACGAGAGAAGGAGGAAGTTGGATCCTAAGGAAGAGAAGTGTGTGTTTGTTGGATATGCACAGGATCGAAAGGCATACAAATGTTACAATCCACAAACTAGACAAGTTGTTATCTCACGAGATGTGGTGTTTGATGAGCTTGCTAGTTGGTACAAAGCAAAGGATGAGGGTGTCATTGAGTCACTTGAAGATGATGTGCATGTGAACTTGCCACAAGCAAGTTCTAGTTCTACTTCTATGTCTGGGCCAGCAGCAGCAGAGGCTGAGAGTAGCACTGTACGTCCATGGTCAGGACGTTTGAGGCATGAGAGTATTGTTGAGATTCAAGCTCGATGTCAGTGTGAGCCAGCTATGCTATGTGTTGGCATGTTAGGTAGGAACATGTGTGAGACATAAATGACCGCGTCCAGTTGGTCATAGTGCGTGGACATTAGCTAGGGTTAGATCTGTGTGGACACAACTCATAGTGTGTTGTGTGTATTATGGATTATGGCTTTATGCATTGTGTGAGAAGGGAGATGGCTTCCCTCTATGCTTAGGGTTTGCAATATACATTAGGGTTTGCTCTTGTGTGTGTGTCTCCTCTCCCTCTACCTATTTTTCAACATGGTATCAGAGCCTTGTGCTGTCTATTAGGGTTTATGAGTGAGTGAGAGAAGAGGGAGAAGAAGCTGTGAAGAAAAGCTGTGAAGCTTGCCATTGAAGCTGTGAAGCTTGGAGCACACCCATTTCTATCAGATCTGAGAGCTTGGCCTACCGGGTAAGGTCTTCTAAACATCCTTGAGTGGATTGCAGGTGATTCAGATAAAAACAAAGCAAATTAGAGTTGCCCAAGGCAAACAAAAATTTTGGTTTTTTGGAAGCTTTCCATTAAAGCTTGGAAGCACTGATGTATGGTGGAAATACATGTAAATATGGCAAAAGACACATGTATTTGACAAGGAGGAATGTATTGGCAACTCCTATGCAAGCCTTAAACTGATTTTGGAGAAATTTACATGCATTTGAATGAGTGAAAAATTTTGGTTTTTGAGCTCTCACAAAACAGAGAAAAGGAGGTCAGCATTTGGAGCATGTTTTTAGCAAAAATCAAAGCATTGACTGGTTGCACACATACCTAGGTGTGTTGGGCACTTGATTTCATCATCAATTAATATTATAATCACTCCCAAATCCCTGTAGAGTAGGCGGCGCAGGCTGCACAGAGAAACAGGGTAGTTTTTTCATCATTTTGATGCGAGGAGGTTGATTAACACTTGTGTGCTTGATTACTTCCACAATTGACTTAGCAATTGGTTGCTACACACACTTGAGAAGAGGGCTACATGATTGGATTGATCAATTATCATCCATTGAGCTGGGAATGAGCTGATTAAATAGGCTGTCCCACCATTGGTTTGCAGAGAAACAGAGTGAGTTTAATCGAACAATTACTCATTGGTCTTAAACAATTGGACTAATTCCTCTTACATGGAGTTAGTGGACATCATTGCTAAGCTAATGAATGCCTGGTTGCTCAATTTGGACAAAGATTGAAGAAATTAGAGCAAAATTACTATTGGTTTTATTGGTTTTTCTGGTTTTTTCCAAAACAGAGAAAGGGATTTGATAAAATTGATATGTACACATGTCGGATGGTGTTGATACTCAACATTGAGGTTGTTTAGATGTCAATGCAAGTTACCCATACTTGATTGAACCACTACATTGCAATTTGGAGCCTTGGAAGGCACATCAAATAAGGGTATCTCGGGCTGCATGAGCCAGTTCATTTTGGATGCATACAAGTTGATTTTCTACATCAAATTTGAAGATTGTTGACTACTTTGGAGTATCTGGAACATTCATTGGAGTGTGGTTGAGCTGAGGAAGGCTCGTTTATAGATTTGGAATTGTGCGGAAGCTGTACATTGAGCAAACATGTTGGATAATCTAGTAGAGATTGTTGGTGAAAAGCTGGATAGGAAGAACTTCCAGGCATGGAAGTATAGGATCAAAAGTTTTCTGAAGGGAAAAGGTTTTTGGAATCTCATTACAGGTGCTGAGCCAGAGCCTGAACTACCCCGACGATAACCTACACAGCAGCAGGTTATCGTTCATAAGCAATGGTCAGAAAGAGCATTCAAAGTATTGCATTATCTGTCTATATGTATTTCGGATGCTATGCTCATACACATACATGATGCTGAGAATCCCAAGGATGCATGGGATACATTGGTGAAGTTGTTTGATACAGACACAAGTGCTCGCAAGTTTCAATTGCGACAACAAATACATAGTGTGAAGCGGAATAGAAGGAGCATCCATGATTATGTGCAAGAAATAAAGAAGTTTGCAGATGCATTGGCAACAATTAATGCCCCCATGCCTGATGATGATTTGGTGGATATTACCTTGCGTGGTCTTGGCAAGGAATATAAATCTTTTGATACATCCATCTTGGTTCGGAGTACAGGTTTACCAGACTTTGATGAGTGGGTTTCACTCTTGCTTGTTGAGGAAATCAAACTCAGTGATTCCTTTCTAGATGCATCTACTAGCCATGATGATAATGGCAGAAATCAGGCTTTCTATTCGCAAAGAGGATCTAGAGGCAGGGGGAGATTCGCATCACGTGGCCGTGGTAATGGTCGTGGATGGCAGGACATGTCACCACAATAGAATTTTCAGCCTTCATATGGTGCTAGAGGTGGTCGTGGATATACACCTCAGAGAGGCAGAGGTAATCCTCGTGGATATACACCTCAGAGAGGCAGAGGTAATCCTCGTGGTAGAGGACGTTGGCAAGGCCAACAAACATCTATGCAAGATGTGGAATGCCATTACTGTGGGAAATTTGGTCATATGGCACGTGATTATTTTCGCAAACAGAATGATTTGAGAGGGGGTAGAGCACAACGTGGTGGACATTATGGTGGACATTACGCACAACATGGTGGAAATTATGCATCAAGCAGTAATGATGGCACAGCAAATCACTTGTTTGCCACCATGAAACATGTTGTGGGATCTATGATGACAAATGCTGAGAATGATGATACTTGGTATATGGACTCTAGAGTATCAAACCATATGACTTGTCATGGTGAATGGTTTGAGCATATGAAGCCTATGGATGTGACAGGCTATGTGGAAACAGGAGATGATACTCAGCATGCCATTACACATGTTGGAAGTGTACCATTGGTTATGCACAATCAAACGTCTATGTCAGATGTATTGTATGTGTCTTCTATCACAAAAATCTTGGCCTCAGTTGGTCAAATGGTGGAATAGGGATTACAGGTTCGTTTCAATGAGCATGGTTGCTTCATTGAGGATTTCAAACATGGATGTAGAGTCATTGCTAAAGGCAAGAAAGAAGGCAGCTTGTTTAAGGTGATGCTGGAATTCTTGAGTTAAAATCAGCCATGTTCTCTAAAAGTAGAAATGTGGTACAGGACATTGATATGTGGCATAAGAGGATTGGACATGTCAATATACAAAGGCAGACAAGAGGCATTGTTAGTGGGCTGCCTAGATTCAAGTATGATGGACATATGCATGTTTGTGAAGCCTGTCAGTTTGGAAAGCAGGCAAGGTTGCAGTTTCCTAGAGAAGGCAATATGAGTAGCAGGCCACTTGAGATAGTACATAGTGATGTATGGGGTCCTGCACAAAACCCATCCATGAAAGGCAGTTTATACTATGTGACATTCATTGATAATTTCAGCAGGATGACATGGATATACTTTCTCAGAGAGAAGAGTGAAGTGTTGGAAAAGTTTATGGATTTCAAAGCTTTTGCAGAAAAGCAATATGGCTGTTGGATTAAATGTTTGAGGACAGATGGAGGTGGTGTATACACCTCAAATGCTTTTGAGCATTTCTTGAGAAAGCATGGAATAAGAAGACAATTGACTTGCAGGTATACATCTCAGCAAAATGGTGTGGCTGAGAGAAAGAATAGAGTCATATGTGAAGTGGCCACGGCGATGCTTAATGAAAAGAGCATGCTAGATTATTATTGGGCAGAAGCTTGTGCTACTGCAGTGTATATACTCAATAAAACACCTATAACAGCCATACATGGAAGTACGCCAGAGATGCGGCTTACAGGTTATAGGCCAGACATTGGACACCTCAAAGTTTTTGGATGCATAGCTTATGTACATGTGCCTCATGAGAGGAGGAAGCTAGATCCTAAGGCAGAAAAGTGTGTGTGTTGGATATGCACAGGATCGAAAGGCATACAAATGTTACAATCCACAAACTAGACAAGTTGTTATCTCACGAGATGTGGTGTTTGATGAGCTTGCTAGTTGGTACAAAGCAAAGGATGAGGGTGTCATCGAGTCACTTGAAGCTGATGTGCATGTGAACTTGCCACAAGCAAGTTCTAGTTCTACTACTATGTCTGGGCCAGCACCAGCAGAGGCTGAGAGTAGTACTGTACGTCCATGGTCAAGACATTTGAGGCATGAGAGTGTGAGCACTGGGAGTAGTGCTGTGGATAAAGGAAAGAAGAAGGTTGAAGGCATTGGAATTACAGGTTATGAGTCGTCCAGTTCAGAGAGTTTGGATAGGAACTTGGCATACCTATTTTATGCACACCTGGTGCAAGGCAGGATAGATATGTGCCACCACATGCTAGAGTGACAGGTGTTCAGAGTGATCCGCATGCATTGCGGAGATCCCAAAGAGTCAGATATCCAGTTGACAGATTGACATACCGAGATTTTGCTATGCATTATGCATATATGACATCTTTGGTGAAGCATGGGGAGCCTACATGCTATACAAAAGCTATTGGAAAGCATGTATGGGAGAAAGCAATGGATGTTGAGATGGACACATTGGTTCATAATGAGACATGGGATTTGGTTACATTACCACAGGACAAAAATGTCATTGGTTGTAAATGGGTTTACAAAGTGAAGTGCAAGTCTGATGGTTCCATTGAGCGACATAAAGCAAGATTGGTAGCTAAGGGTTATGCACAAACCCAAGGTTTGGACTATGATGAAACATTCAGTCCAGTTTGCAAAGATGGGAATAGTGAGAGCAGTCATTGCTATGGCTGCAGCAAATGGTTGGGAAATGCATCAAATGGATGTCAAAAATGCATTTCTAAATCGAGATCTACAAGAGGAAGTGTACGTGGCACAGCCAGAAGGTTATGTACACCCAAGATATCCCACTCGTGTATGTAGATTGAAAAAGGCATTATATGGTTTGAAACAAGCACCTCGTGCTTGGAGTGATAAGATGAGCAGATATCTTATCTCTCTTGGATTTCAGATTTCTACAGCAGATTCTTCACTCTATGTGAAGAAAATAGATCATGGGATTGTCTTACTCGTCATCTATGTGGATGATTTGATTATCACAAGTGATCATGGTACTACAGATGTGATGCATGTCAAGAAAGCATTGAGTGGGCAATTTGACATGAAAGACCTTGGTGAGTTGAGATACTTTCTTGGAATTGAAGTGATCAAAGACCTTGCAGGTACATAGTTAGTACAACGCCAATATGCATTGGATATGTTGGTAAAATATGGCATGACAGGGTGTAAGCCTATGAGTACACCTTTGGAGCAGAATGTGAAGTTGCGGGCTGATTTTGGTGAGGAGTTGGATGATCCATCTATGTAGAGAAAGATGGTTTGGTAGTCTCATTTACATGACTATCACACACCCGGATTTGAGTTATGCTATGGGCTAGTAAGCCAGTTTATGCAGAGCCCCATAAAACCTTATTTGGATGCAGTGAGACGCATTATGAGATATGTAAACACCACTGCACATTATGGTCTTCTATATGAGAGTGGTAAAGGCTTGGATATACATGGCTACATAGATGCTGATTGGGAAGGTAGCTCATATGACAGGAGGTCTACTAGTGGTTATGCCTTTACACTTGGAAGTGCCGTGGTGAGTTGGAGTAGCAAGAAGCAACCTACAGTTTCCTTATCTAGTACAAAGGCTGAATACAGAGGTGCAGCCATTGCTACTTGTGAGGCAGTATGGTTAAAGAGTCTCTTGGCAGATTTGGGTGAGCGTATTGATGGCAATGTTGTCATTCATTGTGACAACATGAGCAGTATACAGTTGGCCAAGAATGGACCAAACACATAGAGGTCCATTATGACTTTGTGAGGGAGAAGGTGCTAGATGATACAGTTGATCTACAGTATGTGAAGACTAAAGAGCAGGTGGCAGACATCTTTACAAAGCCACTTAGCAGGGAGAAGTTTGAGTACTTCCGAACTATGTTGGGAGTACATGCGATGAGCTTGAGGGGGAGTGTTGAGAGCCTTAATATCCCAAGCTCATCTACATCTTCATCTATAGCAGTACATCATGAGCTTGAGAGGGGCTATTGAGATTCAAGCTCGATGTTAGTGTGAGCCAGCTATGCTATGTGCTGGCATGTTAGGTAGGAACATGTGTGAGACATAAATGACCGCGTCCAGCTGGTCATAGTGTGTGGACATTAGCTAGGGTTAGATGTGTGTGGACACAACTCATAGTGTGTTGTGTGTATTATGGATTATGGCTTTATGCATTGTGTGAGAAGGGAGATAGCTTCCCTCTATGGTTAGGGTTTGCAATATACATGAGGGTTTGCTCCTGTGTGTGTGTCTCCTCTCCCTCTACCTATTTTTCAACAAGTGTGAGCACTGGGAGTAGTGCTATGGATAAAGGAAAAGGGAAGGTTGAAGGAATTGGAATTACAGGTTATGAGTCATCAAGTTCAGAGAGTTTGGATGAGGAACTTGGCATACCTGTTTTACGCACACCTGGTGCTAGGCAGGATAGATATGTAAAGATGCATAATGAAAATGTTTTTATTATAAAAGTGTTATTTTCATTGAATTTAATTTATATGCATAGAAAGATGAATTATTTTTATTATAAAAGTGTTATTTTCATTGAATTTAATTTCTATGCATAGAAAGATGCATAATGGATTTTTTAATTATAAAAGTGTTATTTTCATTGAAATTAATTTACATTCATAGAAAGATGCATAATGGAAAGTTTTTTATTATAAAAGTGTTATTTTCATTAAATTTAATTTATATGCATAATGGATTTTTTTAATTATAAAAGTGTTATTTTCATTGAAATTAATTTATATGCATAGAAAAATGCATAATGGAAATTTTTTTATTATAAAAGTGTTATTTTCATTGAATTTAATTTATATGCATAGAAAGATGCATAATGGAATTTTTTATTATAAAAGTGTTATTTTCATTGAATTTAATTTATATGCATAGAAAGATGCATAATGGAATTTTTTTTATTATAAAAGTGTTATTTTCATTGAATTTAATTTATATGCATAGAAAGATGCATAATGGAAATTTTTATTATAAAAGTGTTGTTTTCATTGAATTTAAATTTTATGCATAGAAAGATGCATAAAGGAAATTTTGTTATAAAAGCGTTATTCTTGTAAAAATAAAATTTTTATGCATAAATAGATACATAAAGAAATTCTTTTTATTTTAAAAGTGTTATTCCTATTAAAATTGATTTTATGTATAAATAGATGCATAAAAGGATTTTCTTTTATATAAAAGTGTTATTCCCATTGACGTTGATTTTTATGCATAAATAGATGCATAAAGAATTCTTATATCAAAATTAGAATTCTCTTTAATTCTATGTTTAATTTCTACGAGTAATTGATAAATGAATACGTAAATACTCTAAGAGAGAAATTTCTATCATTTTATATTCACACGGATTGTAAGGAGAAAATTCAAGAAATCTATCGAGATCGAAATATTCAGATAAATGATTAATTTATTTCTCATTGAAATTTGTGATTAATTTATAAATCAGTTAAGTGAATATTCAAAGAAAGAAATTCGATAAAATGGTAACTGAAATACCATACCTTTTCGAGAAAGTTAAGTTCAGGAAAAATCTTATCAGACTCGAATCGTGAATCAGATGACCAAGACCAAACTCTTTTGTTAGTTTTGAGGAAAGAAGCTGTGGACTAGTTTCAGGAAAATATGCTCAAATCTCCCACCAAATCTGAAACAAAGTTGAGACCCTTCGAATTGATCTGTGGATCAAGGTTACAGAATTCGAGGAATTCTTTTATGAAATTCAAAAATTCGATCAAGAAGTTTCGGGATACTGATTTAAGATATACTCATTGTATTCAAAAGAAAATCAAACTAAAAACTTGCTTATTTTCTTAAAGGACTGTCGTACGGAGGGAGCATTTGGTATGCGTTTTTCTAAGGGAAGTTCACTTGCAACAGCTAGCGAGGAGTGTTCAAAGGACACCTCACATGGCAAAACCTGCCCCAGGTCTTGACCAGCCTCGGTACGGTTAAAATGGTGTGCTTCCGGTATGATGGATGAGGGCCAACAAAGCGGTCCCTGAGTGAAGTGCCAGGACACCTAAGGAGGATCCTGGAGGGTTTTGACCAGGCGATGCATGGGCTCGCGGTGCCTAGGACACCCATGTATATGTCGTGAAAGATGTTGTATGATGGACAAATGATTATTGTAATCTGTTACTACATCTCGTTGGCTGACCAGCTGGTTTCAACGGAGAGTCCAAAGTGATACTGTTTTTTTAAGAAACAAGGATTGGATGGAAATTTTGAGTTATGACATCTGTAATCAATAACTGTTTGTCAACGGATTGTTTTTATAAGTTAAAGTTTTAAAGAGGAGTGTATATGTATCTGTATTCTAAAGCAAAAGTTAAGAAAGGCATTCAATTATGGGTGGGTGAGTAATTGTCTGGTTCTACCGATTCCAGTGGTTGGGTGGTGTTTAACCGATGGGCCGGATGGGGTTAGGCTGGAATCAGTGGAGTTTTAATAATGAAATTGAATAGTAGGAATACGCTTAGAACTCGAGTAGTTAAATAAAAAACCCGAAGACTTCTCTAATGATTAGATCAACGGTTGTGCCTGATTCGGTTAGGAAAAAAGCGTTGATTTTTTCAAGTTAAGTTTGTAATAGTTTTCCTTCTATTTGGTATAATCAGGTGAAGGATAGTTTAGTCTCTTGACCCCATTAGAAATTTTGTTAATGAAAATCAAAAAGGTGGAATCGTCCCCATTTTTCAAACAAGGGAAATTTTCCCGGTTTTGGTTTTGGAATGACCACCAGATTAGTCTCGTGTCCGAACAAGCGAGGCCCCGAGAGAGTGGGAAACCTTGCCCCGTGCAAGAGGAAGCTGCTTTTGCTGCTAGCAATCGAGAATCCGGTGCGCGGAGGGGGCAGAGGGGTCTCACAGCTGGTATCAGAGTGCTGTTGTAAACTTATGAAA
This sequence comes from Cibotium barometz, assembly GCF_041138505.1. NCBI lineage: Eukaryota > Viridiplantae > Streptophyta > Polypodiopsida > Cyatheales > Cibotiaceae > Cibotium > Cibotium barometz. The sequence continues at coordinate 13,388,272 of NC_141109.1, forward strand.
CAGCAGCAGAAATTGCCTAAATTTTTTAAAGTAAATCTGGGAAATAATATTTTCGCTTGCTAAGATTATGTTTGAAATGAATTCATAAATTGAAAACTCATAAATGTTAACAATTCTAAAATGGGATTGATCATGGTGAAGGACATAGATTAAGCAACATAATTAAGGTGGACTGAACCACACTAAAAACTCCATGAGAGAGAGAGAGAGGGAGATTGCACACTCAACACTTGATCTCTATTTCATTCACAACAAATGAACCATACAATGATATAGGCTTTCTAGCCTTATCCCACTTTACACATCATCATCTATGTGGCACTTCCTTTTCCACTTGGTCAACACTCACACACCATACATATTACATGTGGCATTCTTATCTTGCCACAATATCTTGCACCTCTAGGGTGCTTTCCCACATACACACAACACCATGATTACATCTCTCAACACCGCCTCTTAATCGAAGTGTTCCACAACTCACCCATCAACCATCAATGTAGCATTGCACAAACGCAATCGTTACCTTTCAACACTCCCCCTCAATGATACATTGGAGTGTCCATCAACTAATCATGTGTGTGCGTGTCTACCATCTTAGACACCAAGTCCATTTTGAGCCAACTCGCTCCCAGCGGAACCATTGAGTCCGATTTGAACATGGAAGTTTGGGTGGGAACCAACCCATGCGCATGCACCTCACACGTGCATCGCTCATGCACACATCGCGAGACAACCATTTTGAGCTTCTCGATGAGCTCGGACAAGGCGACCCTCATACCATGGGTGATTACAACTTTTTTTTGTTTTGAGCACGCAAGCTCGTGGTGGACATTTGTCCATCATCAATTGTGGGTGAAAATAAAAATTATACAAACCATTTTTGGTCGGAACCGGGCAGGGGACCCTCGACGTGTGTGATTACATTTTGAGCTTCTCGATGAGCTCGGGCAAGGCGACCCTCATACCATGGGTGATTACAACTTTTTTTTGTTTTGAGCATGCAAGCTCGTGGTGGACACCATCATCAATTGTGGGTGAAAATAAAAATTATACAAACCATTTTTGGTCGCAACCGGGAAGGGGACCCTCGACGTGTGTGTGAACATCTTCTTAAAAACTTTAAAAATTGGTTGTGTGTGAATGCACCCTTATAATGGCTAAGAGTTAAAATGAACATTTTAAAAGAAAAAGGAATTTAATTTCTTTATTTTTCCAGCCGTGCATCAGGTATCTGGCGCCTGCAGCGTATGCTACAGTCAAAGGGTCTGACATCGTCTTCTCCACGCTGCTATCCTGCACCTGTAGCTTGCACCTACCATAACTAGCTTCTTCTCTTATTGCTGCAGCTTATCCTTATCCTCTTATGCTTCTCTCTGATGACCGCTTCGTGTTGCTTCTCTCTGAAGCTCTTGTGTGCTGCTTCCATCTCAACCAATGTACCTGTGGCTCTTTCTCTCTTTACTGTAGTTTCAATTTTTTTTTTGCTTTTTTGAGTGCACTCTCTAGTGCTGCTTCGCATCTCCACAATAGCTTCGTGTCTCCACAGTAGCTTCGCTCCTCTTTGCCTTGTGCTCTGCAAAAACGAGCGACTGCTCGCCCAGTGACGCCTCTAGTGTTCTCAGTCTACGCAAGCTTCAGCTATGCCATGCTGAGATCTACAGCGTATTGAGCATGCCGCTCAGATGGGCATGCAAGCTGATGTGCTAAGTTTCTCTTGAGCTGCTGCCATGCTGCTACTCCATACGCCCTTGCTTCTACTATAACACAGCTTCTTTGCTCATAGCCAACTTGTTTTGATTGAGCTAGAAATTTTATGGCAATGCCAAATACTCTCTCTTACCTTGTCAACTCTCTGTAAACACACTCCTATGTGTGCGCTCTTGCTTCATGCTTGTTGTCTCATGAGCTCTCTTTTGCTCTTGCTTCAACACTGTTGCAGCAGCTGCTACCTTCTTCTTTGTGATTTAATTGCGCTTTTATCCATAGATGGCCTTGCAAGCTTCCCATAGGCTTGCATCTCTTTCTTCTCTTGCCTCTTCAACTACCTAATGAGATCCATGTGTAGCTTCTTTTAGTACTACACTTGCCTTTGTAAACCTCCCTAGTGAGGTTACCCACATCCATTACAATGACCGCCAACTAGCTCCCCATTGAGCTCTAAAACTTGCTTACCGTAAAACCTCCTTCATGAGGTTTTCATACCATTCAATGGCTGTTGTAGCTCACCAATGAGCTTATCAAAGTCTACATGCTCCCCTTCTTTGCATGTAGAACATTAAGGGTGCTTTCTTTAGGTGGTTTCTCTTGAAACCATAGGTGTAAAAAACTTTGTGAAGACTCCTCCATTGTCTCCACCACAAATGAGTGCATCCCACTTTTGGTGCACACACATGGACTCCATCTTGAGTCTCAAACCTTGCTTGCTTCAGCCAAGTAAAACATGCACCTTCAAACATGCTCTTTGCCCAAATGTAAGAGCCATGGGATCCACATATCCCAACAACCAGCAACCCTTCAACATTGAGTATTTTTCCATGCTCAAAACCAAAACTTTGAGGCAAAACTTCACAAAACCAACCTTCTCGAGACACCTTTGTCTCCTTGGCAGCTTCCTTGTTGACACCGAACACTCCATAGTTTTCTTACTCATCTCGCCGATATCTCCATTTTCAGCTTCTTTGATGATGAGTAGGCTCTTCATGTTGCAAAACTCCCATTTGCAACTCCCTTGGGCAGCTTCTATGCAACCTCCTTGTTGCAAATCTCCTCTCAAATCCTCACAAATGCAAATCCAAATGATAATATGAGTGTGCATAATTTTTTTTCATAATAACTAAAAATAATGCTTAATCAAAGAACTCATAACCAAGAAAAACTATACATAAATAATCACCATGACCAAGAGTCCACCCAAGCTCTGATACTATGTTAACAATTCTAAAATGGGATTGATCATGGTGATAGACAATGATTAAGCAACATAATTAAGGTGGATTAAACCACACTAAAAACTCCATGAGAGAGAGAGGGAGATTGCACACTCAACACTTGATCTCTATTGCATTCACAACAATGAACTATACAATGATATAGGCTTTCTAGCCTTATCCCACTTTACACATCATCATCTTTGTGGCACTTCCTTTTTCACTTCTTTGGTCAACACTCACACACCATACAATATTACATGTGGCATTCTTATCTTGCCACAATATCTTGCACCTCTAGGGTGTTTTCCCATATACACACAACACCACGATTACATCTCTCAACACCCCCTCTTAATCGAGGTGTTCCACAACTCACCCATAACCTATCAATGTAGCATTGCACAAATGCAATCACTACCTCTCAACAATAAATTGAATTGAATTTTTAGATGGATACCCCAAATTTGTCTAGCATTCCTGGACTTTCCCCCTAGAGTCAGGATATGATTGCCTTTGCCTTCGAAAATCTCATCAACTCCGCTACAACCCGAGAAAACAGAGTGAGGCTCACTCGTCACTTTGAGGATCTATACTTTCCTGATCCAGTAGAGCGACGTCAGCATATGTGGTTCTCTGGAGGGAGATGTATTAACGTCAATACTCATCAGCATCAGAGACTCAGACAGAATATCTCAGCCATGATCTTGATAAGTCTAGGAGATATTCATTATGTCTAACTCTATAATCATTCACTCCGAAATTTTAGAATTTCTTGTTGCTCTTGCTTGTTGAGGAAATCAAACTCAGTGATTCTTTTCATGATGCATATACTAGCCATGATGATAATGGTAGAAATCAGGCTTTCTATTCTCACAAAGAGGATTTAGAGGCAGGGAGAGATTTGCATCACGTGGCCGTGGTAATGGTCGTGGATGGCAGGACAGGTCACCACAGCAGTTCCTCACTAATGATTTTGGCGCTTTCCCAAGCCTTGAGCCCACGGGTCTACCCCCCCACTCTTTCACAAAATGATGACATGCAATCCATGTACATGTTTCGAATACTCAATCATTCATGTGCATGAATCCATGCATGTGTTTCTCTGTGGACATGAAGAGCTCTATATAGGGCTGCAATATAAACCTGAGCAATTAAAAGACAAATTAGTGGTTCAACTCAAATAATCCCAAGAAAAGCATACATTTCCTTCTGTGTGTGTGACATGACCTTCTGTGACACATTCCCCTCTATTTTCGACTTCGACGGGCCGCTATTGCCATGCTTTTGTAGGCTTCTTCATGGCCTTCACTTCAACCACTTGCAGCACATAAAAAAATCATCAAATGTAACCTCGAGAGAGCAAAGCAAGCATTGCAACCATGTCTCCCAGGAAAAACCTAGCCAACAACATAAACCCAAAGCGGAAACCCCAAACCTAGGTAGAGACATGACCTTGTACTGAAGGACTTCTTCTTTTTTCTCCCCCTTTTGAAGGCTTCTGCTTCATTTTCACCTGAAACACAAACAACCAATATGAAATTCCCTAGGCACAATAACCCAACCACCATTGTTAACCCAAGCATGAACATGAACCTTGCAGTGAGCTTCTATTTTTGCTCTTGGGACATCCTATAGCACAAACAACTTAGATCCTTACACAACAATAACCCAAGCAAGTACCTACACCTTGTGCAAAACTTCATTTTTGTCCCTTGTTTGTAAGCCTTACATCATCATGATCCACGACTTCTAATTTTCAAGCCCCTTTTGCCAATTTCCCCCTCGTTTAGGCTGTTGCACCCTTCTCCATTTGCAGCACAACAAATGGCCATCAAACCTAGGTAGCCACCTAAACCAAGGCACCATTGAGGGGCAGAGAATACGTACAAAGTCAAGTGGGTCCTCATCGTTGCAGTCTCCATACCTACCTGCTTACCAAGGTCACCCTTCTCCTTTGTAGACCTACGCTCCAAGACCTACAGCACAATGGTGTCCCATGAGCCCAAGTCTGGTCATGTAGCATACGTAAACCTAGGCCATAATCCTCACCTTATCTTTTTTGTCCTGCTTGCTACCACCTTATCTTCTCCGTCCTGCTTGCTATGTAATCCCAGTCCATAATCATCACCTTATCTTCTTTATCCTGCTTGCTATGGCATAAGGCACGCTTGCTACCGTCATCTTGACTTGCGCATGGAGGCCACTTTTGCGAGGGTGTTGCCGCAGTCCACCAACCTTTCCTTTCTGTGGGGTGCTTTATAGGCCCCTCATGCGATTGCATGGCTGATCCACCTCAGACATGCCATGCACAACTGAGGGGCAGATGGCACAACCTCCTTCAGGCACCCTCTTTCACGCAAAATTGTGCTACGTTCGAGCTTCAGAGCTCCCCCTTACCCACACCTTGCTCTTCCTTCAAAGGTCACCTACTAATGCCACACTTTTTGTAAACTCGAGCATTCAAAACGCAACACCATCATGCATGCATGCCACATTTCCCTCAATGTGGCATTTGAAATGGCGCACGAAACCTTCATATCCTCTGAACCCACCTCCCCGCTCGCCAAATTTTTTGGACGTCCACAATTTGAAATGCCTGCCCACTATAGCCCCACTAAAATCCACGTGCCCTCGTTTACAAAAAAACGTAAACCCAGGCTTAATGACACGTGTACACACGCGATTCTCAATTGATCCCCTCATTGTAAGCATTAAAGAAGGTGTTCCCCTCATTGTAAGCATTAAAGAAGGTGTGGAGATAGTGCCAAGAGTATGCATATTGATCCACAAGAAGTTTGTACCGTATTGATATTGATTTTGATGTAACATTAACACAAATGTGTATGATCTAGAGGAACTATTGATTATTGATTTTGATCCAACATTGGCAAGAGGTGTGTCATGTAATGACTTTCAAAATGCAAATTCCAACCATAGCTTTTAGTTAACAAGCCTCACGTCAAAATCCTAGGTTGTAAGCAAAAAAGAAGGGTGGTTTTAAACAAGCGTTTTCGCGAATACTTTCATCATCAAACTTTAAAGAGGGGCATCATCAAACTTTAAAGAGGGATTAGTTTGAGACGGACTTCAAAATAATTTAAGGCGACCTATAAATGGACATCAATCCACGAGCTGAATACCCCGAGGTTCGTCTAGACAGGGCTTGAGATGGCGCTTGACCCAGCCTTCCATGGAAGAGTGACTCTGGTTGGTTTGGTTAGAAGCTGCACGTGTATCATGCAGGAAGGGAAAGTGATTGCAGGGATCGGGGCTCTGCCCAAGAGAGCAAACTGGGGAAGAAGGATAAGCATTCTGTAGACCTTGCCGCATTTGGTCGCCTCTCACATGAAGGATCCACGAGGGCCTCCCTCTCAGGCCTCGCGCCACATAGCCGAACGTGGACCAGCTGCTGGTGGCCAGCTCCTCGCACATGCTCAGCACCCACATCTCCACAAAAGCCTTAAGAGCCTGCGCCCATGAATGCTGCTCTTGCTCCTCCTGGCTGAGCGTGTGAACGCCCACTACAACAGCCTCAGCATGCTCTAGTTCCGGTCTATAGCGCAGGAAACTCTCCTTCATCTCCTCGTAGTAGCCCGCGTGCAGAGAAGCCACCATCATGGCCACCCTTCTTCTCTTTGCTAGGGGCAGAGGTTTAGGCGCTAATAACTTCCTGCTGTTAATGAGGGTTAGTTCATGCGTGGAGTTTATTGCGCCGACCTTTGGTAGAATTGTAATGTTGGTGGTGAGGCACTCCATGATGCGGTCGTGCGCGGCTCTGCTGAAAGCCCTGCCGGCCTGCACGAAATGCTGCCGCACTTGCACGCCTACGGTGGTTTCTGAGCCGGAGAGATAAGCCCAGTAGGCGTTAAGGACCCTTTCCCAAGCTACGTTTCTGGGAAGTAGGATGCGCCTTGCGAGTTGGCTGAAGACAAGGGATACATCTGCAGGGAAAAGCGCCACCAGGCGCGGCCAGAAGGTGGGCGTGGAGTAGAGGCGCGGAACCAGGTACTGATTGCTGCTCCAGGCGATCCACGGGACCAACCGCAAGCGCTCCTGAACGCTCACGTCCCAGAACATTTGGTCCTGGGCGCTCTGATCATGCTGCAACTGCAGGTGCACTGCGCTCAGCTTGCTGCGCTCCATCGCCACGCCCACACTTGCGGCCCCCTCCAGATGCTCATAAGGGAACCCTTCGGGCACCAGCCAAGAAGACTTCGAGAAGGGTTCGCAGAGGAGCTTGCACAGATGGCCCCTCGCATCCACCAGCAGCACACGATCTGTTAGCACAGCGTACAGGAACGCGGAAACCACTGCCATAATCCGGTTGCCTAGACCTGCAGGTCCTTCAATGTATATCAAATACTTGCACGACAGCAGTGATGAGCTCTCACGCAGGATATCTACTGATGTGAAGTTCAATGCAGCATCGCCATCTCTCGTCAAGCAGTCCGCATGCAGTCGGTCATACGCCGCTAATGCGGCTGACAAGGAAGCGGACGGCGCAGGGAGAGCCGGCAAATACAGACGGTGCTCCGCTCGACTCAGACACGTGAGATCTTCCTCTTCATGTGCAAGGTGATCATCGGCATTATTGCGGGAGGGTAACAAGGTGGACAGGAGGATTTTGCCGCTAGCCGGCCAGTGGCAGCCGCCCGCTGATGATAACCACGAGTCTTGGCACCAGTAACCTTGCAAAGGCAAAAGAGTGAGTGCCGTAGCCGTCATTAGCAGCAGCAAACTTCCGAATATGATTGCCCGTCTGCTCTTCATATTTTGGAGGTTAGAGGGCAGAGAGCTTCAAGAAGTTAGTAAGCGCCCCTCAACCAAGAAGCTCATAATTGGGTAACTTGCCCCCCTTATTTAGCCTTCCATATGTGCATTCGAAAAAGTTAGATGAGATGGTAAAGTTGACACTTCTTCTTTTGTGTGGACCAATAAAATATATATTATAAAAAGAAAGGAAAAACTTTACATTACATACTCCCACAGTCCGGTGATGGTGCTCTGTACCATAGAGGCTATACAGACCACCTTAGAAAGGGCTTTCAAAAAGAAGAGAGTGAAGGCAGATTGAGGGGTGTAGTCCCTGTGGATAATAGTGATGCCATCCACAGAAAGTCGACCAAGATAGTGCGCTAATGCACCATCATGTCCATGGACCTTGGTCTCTGCTGCCGCCTCTCCCAACAAATGCGTCAATTTCAACCATCCTCTGCAATCAAAGGAAAAATCAAAATACTTTCTTATACATAATTATAAATATTTTTAAGTTGTAAAAGGCCGATTATTACCTCTTGCTCAATGTCTTATTTTGCCAAAGTACTGGTGGGGGCGGAGAGGTCAATCGAGGACTTAGCCTCATCCTTTTTAGGTGCTTTAGTCTCTTCCATCACTCCCGCAAAGCAGGGGTATTCTTTTCAGCCTCTAGCTTGTCTTGTAAGTTTGTAAATTCTTCCTCTGGAACTAAGGCTTGCTCCGCGGTTTCAATCACAGTTTCCTTGACTAAAACAATTGTCTCTATAGATTCTCCAAGGGGTAATATGACACTATCTAGGTGAGGACCGAGGTTGGACATATCAAGGTCCACCTCACATCGCGTGCATAATGCCCAAGCATTTATCCATTCTCAAGCCAGCTGCCTTTTCAAGGTCATGAAGAAATAAGTATTCTTCACCTTCCACAATGGTGCTCAAGAGATTAATCTCAAGCTCTGGTAGCACCTTGCTCTCCTCGTGTGGGGAAGACGCCCTTGCATCTTCCACTACAGTGGGTTGTTCAACTGCAGATTGTGCACCTAGTGCCTTCCTGTTTGTGCACCTAGTGCTCTGATGCAAGCTGCTCTTCTACACCAGCACTTGTACCTAGTGCCTTCACTTCCTTGTCATCCCTCAAATACCTTGCCAACTACAATGCAAGCATCTCTACCTCCTCATCCAAATCCTCATCATCACTGATGATGAGGAACGCAAAAGTGGCGAGCCAGGAGAGGATCCTAGTTTCTAAATTGCTCTTCCCAACCTCTTCACCTCCTGCTTATTGAAGGTGCAGTAAGCTCCTGGCGAGGATGCAGATGTCGATGAAGCACTCAAGGCGCTGGATGTAGGGGCGGGCATATTGTTGAATGTACTTAAGCATCTCAACAGGCACCCATCGATCATTGGGGCAATGGGAAAAGAAGATGGAGTGGGGAGCCAAGTATTGCTCCATGTATGTAGGGATGGAGTTTCTCCTGCAACAATGGAGAGCTTAGAAAAGGAAGAAGGAGGGAGAGGGAGCTTGAGATGGAGGGAGCTTGAGAAGGAGGGACAGCTTGAGAGATATGGAGTTTTTACAGCAATGGAGAGCTTGAGAGATATGGAGTTTCTGCAGCAATGGAGAGCTTAAAAAAGGAAGAAAGAGGTTCAAAATGAGCTTTCCAAACCTAGAGTATGTTGGGAGAGGAAAAACACACTTTTGAGAAAAAAATAAATTTTTTTAATTTTTATGGTTTTTAATCGCGCGATTCTAGGTGTGGGGGGACCTCTAAGTTTAGGCCCAGGAGGTAGGGGGACAAGAGTAGTAATTAGGTCCCATTAGCAAACCAAATCCTAGGCTCCCTAGGGTCAAAGAAGTAAAAAATGTGTACCCAGCTCTCTTCCTATTGATCCATTCCTAATCAAAAGTTAATCCAAGAGGCCCTCTTTGGGTCCAAAAAATTCCTAATGAATCCAATAAGAGGTGACCTGTGGTTTGGATTGATTTTTGTTGCCAACGAGGTCTTTTGGGTTTTCTGATAGTGGATTGATGATTGAGAACTGGTGGAGAGGCTTTAGGGACCCACTTAAGGGTAGTTTGTGCCTCTCTTTGTTGATGCTTTACTGGTAGTTGGTTTAGTATGGAGGTAGATGCAGATGTGGAGCTTAAAGATGAAGAACCTTGTGGTGGTGAAGTGGATGTTGATGGGGATGGAATGACATTGGATCGTGCCGTTGAGGCTTTGTTATGTGGCATTCAAATGCTTGTTGTTGCTAGTCCAATACATTTGATGTGGAGTCAATGTTTGTGGAGTGTAAAAGTGTAGGGTTAGAATTTTTTGCCATTAAGACACTCCTTGTGGCCCAGTTGATTCTGCATTGAGCCACTATCATCTAGATCCATCCAAGAACAACATGTTCTTTTAAAGTTCCTATGGGAATGACCAAAAAGCTACCAACCACGTGTCCATTATCACCATAGATGATAGTTCTAAGCAAACTAAGTACTTCTTGGATATTTCGAAGTTACTAGTCTAGTGTCCTTTGTGGTGTGAACACCCCTTATTTAGGTTTAGGGTAAAAAAAACAAAGGTCTTAGTGCCTATAAAAGCATGTACTTCGGTCCTTTATTCTTGCATATGAGTACCATTCAAGTTGTGCAATCTCTCTCGCACTTGAGCTCTCTCTCTCTCACATACACACACACACGCACGCGCGCGCCACCATGATGATGATATTTTATCCTCCATAGCTTCTTGTGTGATCCTGTGGTGGATACCAACAAGGTATCAGAGCCACAAACTCCATCTTGCTCTTCTTCATGACAAACTCCATCTTGCTCTTCTTCATGACCTTGCCCATGATGCGTTTTTTTAATATGATCTTCACCTAGTGTTTTTCCTTTTTTTGTTCCTTGTGTTGAACTATCGCTCATATGAATGAGGGCATCATCATCTTAGCGTGAGCTCCTACTTGCCGTCCGCTTGGAGGTCTCGACCGCCGGAGTTGCACACCCGCGCCCAACTGCATCGGCTAAGCCCCATGGAACGTCTTCAGCGACACAAGCAACAAGCCCACCACTGAGCCGCTTTCTATCGATGAGAATCACGTCTCGCATGCTGCAGACCAGAAATGCACAGCCAACCGCCTCTTCATCGGCCAAACGATTTTTTTAAAAAAAATAACACAGCTTCCACATTTTTGTTTAGAACTTTTTTTGGAGATAAAAGTTTTTGGAGATAAAAGTTTTTTGGGGATAAAAGTTTTTTTGGAGATAAAAGTTTTTTTTGGAGATAAAAGTTTTTTTTTGAACTTTTTTTGGTGCTTTCATCAAAGGTTGTGAGCTGCTATTCACATGGACACCTCCACTGGCTTTTGGGCCTTTCTACACAGTGCATATGAGATCCATCACTCCACAGCATCCGTCTTTTCCACCGTGGGATCTTCTTTGACATTTTCTATATTCATGTTTAAGCTCCTGACTCAAGTATCCATCTTCTATATTCATGTTTGAGCTTGTGACTCAAGTATCCACTCGTGTGGTAATGAAGATGCAAAAGGAGGTACACTGGCATTGAGGGGGGGATCTTAATCTCTCCATAATTATCTATTTTTCTATATGGAGTCAAGGGTTCTCTACTCGGGTAGTCCCCCAAAATCTGATTTATTTATCTTTTAGATCCTTTTGGATTATGTAACACCTTATTTCTATATGAAGGGCTCCTCTCCATCACACTCTTTTTGCCCCTGCTATAGGTGAGGGGGGGTTGTTTTGGTATGCTGATGTAGGCTATCTTTGTCACCTAAGGCAAAACCTGACCTGTGAGTCTTTCACCCCAAGACCATGCTTATTAAGCCTTTGCGCCACCCACGCTTGTTGAGCCTTTGAGACGTTTGTGCCATGCTCATAGCCTCTCAGCCACACTTACTTGACTCTGGATCTAAAGTAGGGAACACGTCTTGTGTCTTCTTGTGTTGGTGTATGGGACTATTGAAGGCAATGCATGCAACTCCAACATCACTCTGAAGGGGGGTCTTGTTGGATATTTCGGAGTTAGTATGGAATCTAGTCTAGTGTCCTTTGTGGTGTGAACATCCTCTAGATGTGAACACCCCTTATTGTTGGAATTATTAGAATTAGTTGGCATTTATGGATTTATTTGATGGATATTTATTTTATGTGCAAGCGAGACTGATCCCCTCTAACTTGTCACATATTTTGAACTTATATTGTGAATGTCAGTGCAAATCAGTGGGGCAGGGTTAGTGTGCGGGATGTGCATGGATCCACTGGGCTCGATGGAAATTTATTGACGCATGGCGCGTGGAGATTATTTATGATCGGCAATGGCAATGATATTTTATGTGCACATTAGTGTGCAACATTTTGATATACATTAGTTCTATTTCATGAGTGAACCTTAGAGTATTCACACTTTTGTATTCAAGCTTATGCAAGCCTAAAGTGGAGATCCATATTTTGGGCAATATGTATTTTGGCTCTTTCTTTATGTACAAGAAAATATATTTAAATACACCATGAAGAGGACATGAGCCACTCTCATGGTGGGGGAGATTCAACCCATTCTTTTGTCGCATGCATAAGCCTTCATCTATTTTGAGCTTTGAGTATTCTTTTCATGTTTTTTTTTATTGAGGGCCTACCGTGAGTTCGAGCACTTATCTAGGTTTAGGGTCAGAAGACAAAGGCCTTAGTGCTATAAAAGCATGTACTTGGGTTCTTCATTCTTGCATATGAGTACCATTCAAGTTGTGCAATTTCTCTCTCACACTTGAGCTCTCTCTCTGTCTCTCTCTCTCTCTCTCTCTCTCTCTCTCACACACACACACACACACACACACACACACACACACACACACACATGACACCATGATGATGATATTTCATCCTCCATATCTCCTTGTGTGATACTGAGGACACCAACAATACTCTAGGAGGATTTTTATATCAAAAAATATCTCAATTTTGGATTACCTCAATTTTGGGTAGAATTGATTTTTGTAAAGCCCATGAATTCTTTTATTCAAAAGAGGAATATTGAATATAATTCATTTGAGAAATTGAGAAAGAATATGGAAATAGCCGTCGAAAAAAAAGAACCTTTATTATCTAAGCCAAACAATTGGCGAAAATTTAGAAAAAAGTCCCATTATCGGTATCAAAGTAGGAAAAACTACTAAATGGGAATAAGATGTGAATGGGATGCGATAGGATGTGAATGGGATGCGATAGGATGCGATAGGATGTGAATGGGATGCGATAGGATGTGAATCGATGTGAATAGATGTGATAGGATGTGGTGTGATGAAAATGAATGTGGATGAGATATGAAGTAAATGGATGTGGATGTGAATGATGAGATGAGAATGAGATGAGAGGATATGTGAATGGGTGAGATGGGAAGTAAATGGATGTGGATGTGTATGTGAAAGAATGTGATGTAAATGGATGTGGATGTGTATGTGAAAGAATGTGAATGTGTATGTGAAAAAATGTAATGTAAAGCGATGTGGATGTGATGTGATGTGATGTAAATGGATGTGGATGTGTATGTGAAAGAATGTGAATGTGTATGTGAAAAAATGTAATGTAAAGCGATGTGGATGTGACAGTGATGTAGATGTGGATGAGATGTGATGTGCTAAAAGGAGATGTGGATGTGAATGTGATGTGGATGTGGATGAGATATGATGTGATATAAGGGGATATGGATGTGAATGTGATGTGGATGTGAATGAGATGTGATGAATTGTAAAGAGATGTGGATGTGAATGTGATGTGGATGTGGATGAGATGTGATGTGATGTAAAGAGAGGTGGATGAAATGTGTGTGATGTGAATATATGTGGATGTGAAAAAGTGATAGATATGAATATATGGATAGATGTGGATAGTCGTGCATGTGAATGATTGGATGGATGTGGATGAATGAGATGGGATGTGTATGAATGAGATATGATGTGGATGTAAAGTGGATGGAATGAATGAGATATGATGTGGATAGATGTGGACGTGATGTAATGTGGATAGAATGTATGTGATGGAATGAGGATACAATAAATGTGAATGGATGTGATGTGATGTGAGTTGGGATAAGTGTGAATGGGTGAGATGTGATGTGAAATGGATGTGATGTGATATGATGTAAATTGGGATAGATATGAATGGATGATATGTGGTGATGTGAATGGATGTGATGTGATGTGAATCGGGATAGATGTAAATGAATGAGATGTGATGTAATATGATGTAAATTGAAATAGATGTGAATAGATGTGAATCGGGATTGATGTGAATGAATGAGATGTGATGTAAATGGATGAGATGTGATGGGATGTGAATCGAGATAGATGTGAATGAATGAGATGTCAGGTGAAGTATAAATGTGGAAAGATGTGATGAGATGGAAAATGATGTGATGATTATCTTGAAGTTTGCATGAAGCACCGTCTAGGGGGCATGGGAACTCTTTTCCCTTGTTGCTGGTACTGGGGACAAAACATAACCAAATTCCTAAATAGATCCTATCACTACAGTGGTTGGGCAGTTGGCTAACCCATGGGACTAGATGGGGTTAGGCTAGGCTGATGGATCCATAAAATGAGACTCAATTCTTTTATGGTATGATAGATGAAGTAAATCCCGGATAGTCTCGTTCTATGGAAAAGAATCAATGACGGCTGTGCCTCTCGAAGATGAGGAAAAAAGCCTTGGTCTCTATGATCCAAGTGCAAGTTTCTTCCTTAATCTGACCAAGTGACTTACAGGTTCAGTCGGATTAGTTTAGTTAGATAAGACTCTTGACTACATTAGAGTAAAAATATCATGGAGGAATCACCCATTCTTTCTAGGCGAGGGAAGTTTTTCCGGGTTCAGAAGAACCGAGGGATTAGTCTCTTGTCTCGATATCCGTGGGAGCGAGACCCCGAGTGAGAGGCTCTGCCCCGCGCAATAAGTGTTACTTCTACTGCTACACCCCCAAATTCGTTGCGTGGAGGGGACAGGGATCTTTCAGCTGGTATCAGAGCGAATTGGCTAAAGTGGATCAACCGAGAAGCCACAAATGTCAAAAATTTATGAAGTAGCAGTAAAAGGTTGTAAATGTGTGATGAAATTCATACAAATTGATATTCATAATAAAGATTCATAAATAGGTAATTGGGTCTTCAGCCAGATGAAGTACCGCAATTGTATGGAATCCCTGACTTGCTTAAGGTGATGGTATTTACCTTATAATTCCAAGGATCGTGACTACTCGTATATACCGAGGGCATAACTGTAGCTCTTTACTAAGCAAAAATGCTATCTAAATGATGAATTCGAATGTTGGTTGATATGATTTTAGAATTTTGGTTGAGAATTGATGAGTTGATTTGGATTCTGATTGAAAGATAATGATTCCTGAATTAAGATAAGTTTAACAAAGCCATAATGAGGATGAATGGGACGAATCCCAGTGATGATGATAATAACTGGAATGATGATTGTGACTTTAGCAAATCCCTATGAGATTAGTGGATTGTGCTAGACAAATTGCTACTGTTAACAGTTGACCCATTGGATCAAGTTAAGGGATGACAAATTAAAAACATGCATAACTGAAATTCCCATGGAAGAATGTTCAGATGGAATTTTCGGTCTAATGGACCAATATTGTGTTAAGGATATGAATGATATGTTCTGAATGAATTGTTATCTGATAATGAGTTCTATATGAAGGAATCTTTATCCTAGGATTCTGTTGGGTTGACCAGACTATAAGGAACCCCAGAATGAGTTGGATCTTAAAGGAAAAGAGTTGAGGACATCTCATGTTTTTAAAGTGGGCTAGGATGTAGGATTCCTCCCTCCAGCTTTTGAGGTGTACAAGTGTAAGAACCTCCCCTTTTGATCTTGTAATTATTCCCCTCTCTAAAATAGAAGAAAGTTCTTGTTTTACCCTGTTTTGGCCTGGAGAGAGAAAATATCTAGAGAGAGGTAATCCAAAATTGAGATATTTTTTATCCTCCTTAGTGTCTAAAATGGTTTCCCTTAAAATAGACATTCAAAAAGAACTTTCCAATGTGCAATTGGAATTAATTGAAAATGTGTATAAAGGACCTTAGCCTAAGGGTCTAGATTTTCAAAAAATTTGGATTATGGTCCAATTAAGGTTTCTATGGGCCAATAGGATCAATCCAAGTGTGGGGAGGAGATAAATCCAATGAATAAAAGAAAATACCCAAAAATGAGTAAATGCCCACATAAGATGAAGAGTTGATTGAGTACAAGATTTATTAGTTAAGAACTATGAGATATTACTAAAAACAAATGAGATATTTTGGTATAATGATACATTTTTGACACCTTGGTAAGGAGGGGGGGAGACTTCAAGGAGGTGCCTATTTCACACATGTGGTGGAGTTTTTAACTCAAAACAATTGTGATATTTTTATCTCTCTTCTCTCCTTGTTTAAACCAAATCAAAAAGGGAGTCAAACTAGGTCCAAATCTTGTCCAAATTCACCCAAACTGAACCTGGAAAATTCTAGAACCTAGTTGGACTTGGTTAGAGGCCTCCCTCACCTATAAATAGATCCTTAGTCTTTTGTAAAAACATCTATGAACTATACCATGCCAATATTACATTAAAATAATGATATTTTTTATTATCCCTTAAAAATCCTCTACTTTTGGAGAGAGTGGAGCCTCTCTCTCTCTTCAACCATCCTTGGAGCTTTCCTTTCAACACACTAACTGATTGATTGGTCGGGGGCTTCTTCTAAGATAGAGAAGCAAGCAAAAATAAGAGGTAAAGTGTAATTTTATGGTTTTTCTCTACTATTCTCAATGTTTTCACTTAACCCCTCTTAAGCGTGAGAAGTTTCTAAATTAAGTGTTTATAATGCGAATCAAGCTTTTCTTAAGAGTTGTAATGAATAATTAAGAAAATTTTACATTTATTCTTAATTAGGATGCTTTTTATGTTTATCTCTCTCTCCCCCAAAGAATGGTCATTCCTATGACCAATTCTCTATTCAATTGATGCTTCTCATGGAGGAATTCTCAATTCACAAATGAAACTCTAGGCTTGTAAAGCTAGAGGTTAAGAAAATTGTTTTTTATACTTATATGCTAGTAAAGTATGGTAATCTTATGAGTTACCCCTGAATTCGTTGCACGAAGGGGGCAGGGATCTTTCAACTGGTATCAGAACAAATTGGCTAAAGTGGATCAACCGAGAAGCTAGAAATGTCAAGAATTTTTAAAGTAGCAGTAAAAGGTTATAAATGTGTGATAAAATTCATACAAATTGATATTCAGAATGAAGATTCATAAATAGGTAATTGGGTCTTCAGATGAAGTACCGCAATTGTATGGAGTCCCTGACTTGCTTGAGGCCTAGACATGATGGTATTTACGTTATAATTCCAAGGACCGTGACTACTCGTATATACCAAGGGTATAACTGCAGCTCTTTATTACTGGTAGTATATACGAGTAAATCTAAGACCTTGAAATTATAAGGAATAATGCTATCTAGATGATGAATTCGAATACTCGTTGATATGATTTTAGAATTCTGGTTAAGAATTGATGAGTTGATTTGGATTCTGATTGAAAGATAATGATTCCTAAATTTTAGTTGAAAGAAGATAAGTTTAACAAAGACACAATGAGGATGAATGGGACGAATCCCAATGATGATGATAATAACTGGAATGATGATTGTGACTTTAGCAAATCCCTATGAGATTAGTGGATTGTGCTGACAGATTGCTACTATTAACACTTGACCCAATGGATCAAGTTCAGGGATGACAAATAAAAAACCTGCATAACCGAAATCCCCATCGAGGAATGTTTAGATGGAATTTTTGGTCTAATGGACCATTATTGTGTTAAGAATATGAATGATATGTTCTGAATGAATTGTTATGTGATAATGAGTTCTATATGAAGGGATCTTTATCACACAGGATTCTATTAGGTTGACCAGACTATAAGGAACCCCAGAATCAGTAGGATCTTTAGAAAAAGAGGTTGTCCTCCAGCTGCGAGATGAGAACATCTCGCGTTTTTTAAGCGGGGTAGGATGTAAGATTCCTCCCTCCAGCTTTTGAGGTGTACAAGTGTAAGAACCTCCCCTTTTGATCTTGTAATTATTTTCCTCTCTGAAATAGAAGAAAGATCCTGTTTTGGCTTGGAGAGAGAAAATATCTAGAGAGAGGTAATCCAAAATTGAGATATTTTTTGATATAAAAATCCTCCTAGTGTCTAAAATGGTTTCCCTTAAAAGAGAAATTCAAAAAGAACTTTCTAATGTGCAATTGAAATTAATTGAAAATGTGTATAAATGACCTTAGCATAAGGGTCTAAATTTTCAAAAATTTTTGGATTATGGTCCAATTAACGTTCCTATGGGGCCAATAGGATCAATCCAAGTGTGGGGAGGAGATAAATCCAATGAATAAAAGAAAATACCCAAAAATGAGTAAATGCCCACATAAGATGAACAGTTGACTGAGTACAAGGTTTATTAGTTAAAAACTATGAGATATTACTAAAAAAAAGAGATATTTTGGTCTAATGATACATTTTTGATACCTTGGTAAGGAGGGAGGGAGACTTCAAGGAGGTGCCTATTTCACACATGTGGTGGAGTTTTTAACTCAAAAAAATTGTGATATTTTTATCTCTCCTCTCTCCTTTATCAAACCAAATAAAAAGGGAGCCAAACTAGGTCCAAATCTTGTCCAGATTCAGCCAAACTGAACCTAGAAAATTCTAGAACCTAGTCGGACTTGGTTAGAGGCCTCCCTCACCTAAAAATAGATCCTTAGTCTTTTGTAAAAAAATCTGTGAACTATAACATGCCAGTATTACATTAAAATAATGATATTTGTTATTATCCCTTAAAAATCCTCTACTTTTGGAGAGAGTGGATCCTCTCTCTCTCTTCAACCATCCTTGGAGCTTTCCTTTTAACACACTAACAAATTGCTTGGTTGGGGGCTTCTTCTAAGATAGGGAAGCAAGCAAAAAGAAGAGGTAAAGTGTAATTTTATGGTTTTTCTCTACTATTCTCAATGTTTTCACTTCTCAACCCCTCTCAAGCTTGAGAAGTTTCTAAATTAAGTGTTTATAATGCAAATCAAGCTTTTCCTAAGAGTTGTAATGAATAATTAAGAAAAGGTTACATTTATGCTTAATTAGGATGCTTTTTATGTTTATCTCTCTCTCCCCCAAAGAATGGTCATTCCTATGACCAATTCTCTATTCAATTGATGCTTCTCATGGAGAAATTCTCAATTCACAAATCAAAAGCTAGGCTTGTGAAACTAGAGGTTAAGAAAATCGTTTTTTATACTTATATGCTAGTAAATTATGGTAATCTTATGAGTTAAATCCATAAATTGGATTGAAGGTTAGACGATAGTTATACTATCATAACTACATTACTAAGTTTTATTCTTTTCAAAAATATTAAAAATTATCAGTAAATAGCAGCGAAGCTATGGTAAAATTTTTAAGAAATTGATACATAATTCATTCTTATGCATAACGTGAAAAGAGGACTTCCTACCATATTCTAGGATTGAATATCCTAGGCTAAAAGAATGGTTTTCATCACATTCAATGAAAAACTAATTTTTAAGATTTATTTATAATTAAAAAATTATGAAAAGAGAAAATTATGGTAATTTTATTTAAATGATAAAAGAGGAGTTCCCATGACATTTGAAATACAATCATTTAAATAGGAAGAGTGAAATTCTTAGCATATTGGAATTAATAGATATTTTATTTAAATTCAAGGAGAAATTTTAGATAAATTTGTTTTATGCATGAGAAATATTTAAATGATAAAAGAGGAATTCCCATGACATTTGGAATTCAATCATTTAAATAGTAAAAGTAAAATTGAAATTAATGGATATTTTATTTTAGATAAATTTATTTTATGGAAAATATTTAAATGATAATAGAGGAATTTCCATGACATTCAGAATTCAATCATTTAAATAGTAAAAGTGAAATTCTTGGCATATTGAATTAATGGATATCTTTATTAAAAAAAAGGAGAAATTTTAGATAAATTGATTTGATGATAAAAGAGGAATTCCCATGACATTTAGAATTCAAGCAATTAAATGTAAAAAGAGGAATTCCCATGATATTTGAGATCCAAGAGATTAAATGGAAAAAAGAGAAATTTTTAGTATAATTCAATTTATGAATATTTATCAAAGGTGGAAATATGGGTAGAATTGATTTTTGTAAAGCCTATGAATTCTTTTATTCAAAAGAGGAATATTGAATATAATTCATTTGAGAAATTGAGAAAGAATATGGAAATAGCCGTCAAAGAAAAAGAACCTTTATCTAAGCTAAACAATTGCAAAAAATTTAGAAAAAAGTCACATTATCGGTATCGAAGTAGGAAAAGCTATTAAATGGGAATAAGATGTGAATGGGATGTGATAGGATGTGGTGTGATGAAAATGAATATGGATGAGATGTGAAGTAAATGGATGCGGATGTGAATGATGAGATGAGAGGATATGTGAAAGGGTGAGATGGGAAGTAAATGGATGTGGATGTGTATGTGAAAGAATGTGATGTAAATGGATGTGGATGTGTATGTGATGTAAATGGATGTGGATGTGTATGTGAAAGAATATGATGTAAATGGATGTGAAAGTGTATGTGAAAGAATGTAATGTAAAGGGATGTGGATGAGATGTGATGTGTTGAAAAGAGATGTGGATGTGAATGTGATGTGGATGTGGATGAGGATGTAAATGTGATGTGGATTTGGATGAGATATGATGAGATGTAAGGGGATGTGGATGTGAATGTGATGTGGATGTGGATGAGATGTGATGAATTGTAAAGAGGTGTGGATGTGAATGTGATGTGGATGTGGATGAGATGTGATGTGATGTAAAGAGATGTGGATGAAATGTGATGTGATGTGAATACATGTGGATGTAAAGTGATAGATGTGAATGTATGGATAGATGTGGATAGTCGTGCATGTGAATGATTAGATGGATATGGATGAATGAGATGGGATGTGTATGAATGAGATATGATGTGGATGTGATGTAAAGTGGATTGAATGAATGAGATATGATGTGAATAGATGTGGACATGATGTAATGTGGATAGAATGTATGTGATGGAATGGGGATACAATGAATGTGATGAATGTGAATGGATGTGAGTCAGGATAAGTGTGAATGGGTGAGATGTGATGTGAAATGGATGTGATGTGAAATAGATGTGATGTGATATGATGTAAATTAGGATAGATATGAATGGATGATATGTGATGTGAATGGATGTGATGTGATGTGAATCGGGATAGATGTGAATGAATGAGATGTGATGTGAAATGGATGTGATGTGCTATGATATAAATAGGGATAGATGTGAATAGATGTGATGTGAATTGGGATAGATGTGAATGAATGAGATGTGATGTGAATGGATGAGATGTGATGGGATGTGAATGGGGATAGATGTGAATGAATGAGATGTGAGGTGAAATGGATGTGATGTGATGTGGATCGGGGTAGATATGAATGGATGAGATGTGAATGAATGTGATGTGATGAGATGTGGATATGGGTAGATGCAAGTGGATGAGATGTGATGAGTATAAATGTGGAAAGATGTGATGAGATGGAAAATGATATGATTGGATGAGAATGGATGAAGGATGATGAGAATAGATGAAGGACGATGGGAATACATATATGATTGGACTTGGATTAAGTAATGTGGATTGATGTGGAACAATGTGGAAAGACGAGAGTTTGTTATAAAAACTGTATTTTTGACCTGTTTTTAAATTACTGTTTTATGTCAAGAATGTTGGGAAAGCATTTTGACCGTCTTGTGTGTGAATGAGGTCGTGGAGATCTAAGTGATAAAGTTGCAACAATTGACGGAGAGTCAACGGAGGACGTCTCGCGTAGCACGGTCTCTGGCCGAGGTCTTGACCAACCTTGGTTTGATTTAAGTGGTGAGCTTCTGGTACGCTGGATGAGGGACCAAGGAAGAAGCAGCCTATGAGTGAAGCGCTAGGTGACCTGCGAAGGATCCTAGAGGGTGCTAACCATACGGTGCTCGGGCTGTAGGTCGCCGAAGATACCCACGCGTGCATCGAGGAAGATATTGGAACAAGGTGTATGAGTTGTTTTCTGAATTCAAGCATGGACCCACATAAGATGAAGAGTTGATCGAGTACAAGGTTTATTAGTTAAAAACTATCAGATATTACTAAAAAAATGAGATATTTTGGTATAATGATACATTTTTGACACCTTAGTAAGGAGGGGGGGAGACTTCAAGGAGGCACCTATTTCACACATGTGGTGGAATTTTTAACTCAAAAAAATTGTGATATTTTTATCTCTCCTCTCTCCTGGATCAAACCAAATCAAAAGGGAGCCAAACTAGGTCCAAATCTTGTCCAAATTCAGCCAAAACTAAAGCTCGAAAATTCTAGAACCTAGTTGGACTTGGTTAGAGGCCTCCCTCACCTATAATTAGATCCTTAGTCTTTGGGAGCTAGAACTACTTCCAATCTATGTACTTTTATGCTTGTGGGGTGCAAAGAGACGCTCAAAATCTGTGAACTATACCATGCCAGTATTACATTAAAATAATGATATTTGTTATTATCCCTTAAAAATCCTCTACTTTTGGAGAGAGTGGAGTCTCTCTCTCTCTCTTTCTTCAACCATCCTTGGAGGTTTCCTTTCAACACACTAACCAATTGAGTGGTTGGGGGCTTCTTCTAAGATAGAGAAGTAAGCAAAAACAAGAGGTAAAGTGTAATTTTATGGTTTTTCTCTACTATTCTCAATGTTTTCACTTCTCAACCCCTATCAAGCTTGAGAAGTTTCTATATTAAGTGTTTATAATGCAAATCAAGCTTTTCTTAAGAGTTGTAATGAATAATTAAGAAAAGTTTACATTTAGCTTTTTATGTTTATCTCTCTCTCCCCCAAAGAATGGTCATTCGTATGACCAATTCTCTATTCAATTGATGCTTCTCATGGAGAAATTCTCAATTCACAAATCAAACTCTAGGCTTGTGAAGCTAGAGGTTAAGAAAATCGTTTTTATACTTATATGCTAGTAAATTATGGTAATCTTATGAGTTAAATCAATAAATTGTATTTAAGGTTAAAAGATAGTTAAACTATCATAATAACTTTACTAAGTCTTATTCGTTTCAAAAATATTAAAAATTGTCAGTAAATAGTAGCGGAGCTATGGCAAAATTTTTAAGAAATTGATACATAATTCATTCTTATGCATAATGTAAAAAAGAGGACTTCCTACCATATTCTAGGATTGAATATCCTAGGCTAAAAGAATGATTTTCATCACATTCAATGGAAAACTAATTTTTAAGGTTTATGTATAATTAAATAATTAAGAAAAGAGAAAATTATGGTAATTTTATTTAAATGATAAAAGAGAAATTCCCATGACATTTGGAATTCAATCATTTAAATAAGAAGAGTGGAATTCTAAACAAATTGGAATTAATGGATAATTTATTTAAATTCAAAGAGAAATTTTAGATAAACTTATTTTATGCATGAGAAATATTTAAATGATAAAAGAGGAATTCCCATGACATTTGGAATTCAATCATTTAAATAGTAAAAGTGAAATTCTTAGCATATTGGAATTAATGGATATTTTATTTTAGATAAATTGATTTTATGGAAAATATTTAAATGATAAAAGAGGAATTCCCATGACATTCGGAATTCAATCATTTAAATAGTAAAAGTGAAATTCTTGGCATATTGAATTAATGGATATCTTTATTAAAGAAAAGAGAAATTTTAGATAAATTGATTTGATGATAAAAGAGGAATTCCCATGACATTTAGAATTCAAGCAATTAAATGTAAAAAGAGGAATTCCCATTATATTTGAGATCCAAGAAATTAAATGGGAAAAAGAGGAATTTTTAGTATAATTCAATTTATGAATATTTATCAAAAGTGAAAATATGGGTAGAATTGATTTTTGTAAAGCCCATGAATTCTTTTATTCAAAAGAGGAATATTGAATATAATTCATTTGAGAAATTGAGAGAGAATATGGAACTAGCCGTCAAAGAAAAAGAACCTTTATCTAAGCTAAACAATTGCCAAAAATTTAGAAAAAAGTCACATTGTCGGTATCGAAAAAGGAAAAGCTATTAAATGGAAATAATATGTGAATGGAATGCGATAGGATGTGAATAGATGTGAATGCTATGTGATAGGATGTGGTGTGATGAAAATGAATATGGATGAGATGTGAAGTAAATGGATGCGGATGTGAATGATGAGATGAGAGGATATGTGAAAGGGTGAGATGGGAAGTAAATGGATGTGGATGTGTATGTGAAAGAATGTGATGTAAATAGATGTGGATGTGTATGTGAAAGAATGTGATGTAAATGGATGTGAAAGTGTATGTGAAAGAATGTAATGTAAAGGGATGTGGATGTGAAAGTGTTGTGGATGTGGATGAGATGTGATGTGCTGAAAAGAGATGTGGATGTGAATGTTATGTGGATGTGGATGAGGATGTAAATGTGATGTGGATTTGGATGAGATATGATGTGATGTAAGGGGATGTGGATGTGAATGTGATGTGGATGTGGATAAGATGTGATGAATTGTAAAGAGATGTGGATGTGAATGTGATGTGGATGTGGATGAGATGTGATGTGATGTAAAGAGATGTGGATGAAATGTGATGTGATGTGAATATATGTGGATGTAAAGTGATAGATGTGAATGTATGGATAGATGTGGATAGTCGTGCATGTGAATGATTGGATGGATATGGCTGAATGAGGTGGGATGTGTATGAATGAGATATGATGTGGATGTGATGTAAAGTGGATTGAATGAATGAGATATGATGTGAATAGATGTGGACATGATGTAATGTGGATAGAATGTATGTGATGGAATGGTGATACAATGAATGTGATGAATGTGAATGGATGTGAGTCGGGATAAGTGTGAATGGGTGAGATGTGAGTCGGGATAAGTGTGAATGGGTGAGATGTGATGTGAAATGGATGTGATGTGATATGACGTAAATTAGGATAGATATGAGGGTTGTTGCAAGATTAGGGTGTCCAGTTTTATCCAGTTTATGCAGGATTGGGACAATGCTTGGAGAGCAAATTTTGGGGGGCAAGGTACTTAAAATGAGATCAAGAAAATAATAGAAAATATGCTTGCCGTTAAATTAACCCAATATAACTTAAATTAATATAAATTAATCTAATTAATCAAAATTAATCAAAAATATGATAAAATGATAAACAAATGATCTTTCCATAGATGCACCATTACAAGTACACTAGTCCCTATAGGTTTTAGATTATTCACATCAAAAATGTAATTTTACTAATTAGATTATTGATATTTGCAGGCCTTCTGATAGTCTGGAAGAATTTTGAAAAAGAGATCATTAAAAATCCAACCATTTGATTTGTAATTTTTACTAACCACCACATTCTACTAATGTCTCAGTATCTACCCACTCTTTTGATCTACAAGATTGAAGATTTTAAGTGGTAGCTATTGTGGGTACAAAAAGTGGCGTATATTATAACACTTTAAAGACCTTGAAATATTTAAAGAAAATAGACAAATATCTTAAAATTTTCTCGAAAAATCAAGTTAAACTCCATATTATGTGAAGATCTAAGGTACAAAGTGGAAATCTCATATGAGTTTATATGTAAAAGATATTAGCATTTTATGGAATCAGTTCAAATTTGGGACAAGGTGTATACATTGACTTTGTACCTAGGAAAATGAGAACTTTTGACTAGCTAATGCTTAATCAAATTATGCAGCTATATTTCCAACTTTGAATATGATGTTCCAACAAAAGAACTTGAAATGAAATTCTTTCATTTACTAGGAGAGATTAGCCACTAAAGGTAAACAAATGCCTGTTTTTTTACTATTTACAGGGTGCTTGAGTGGACAAAATTGGGCACCCTGATCTTGCAACCACCCATGAATGGATGATATGTGATGTGAATGGATGTGATGTGATATGAATCGGGATAGATGTGAATGAATGAGATGTGATGTGAAATGGATGTGATGTGATATGATGTAAATTGGGATAGATGTGAATAGATGTGATGTGAATCAGGATAGGTGTGAATGAATGAGATGTGATGTGAATGGATGAGATGTGATGGGATGTGAATTGGGATAGATGTGAATGAATGAGATGTGAGGTGAAATGGATGTGATGTGATGTGGATCGGGATAGATATGAATGGATGAGATATGAATGAATGGAGATGTGGATATGGGTAGATGCAAGTGGATGAGTATAAATGTGGAAAGATGTGATGAGATGGAAAATGATGTGATTGGATGAGAATGGATGAGAATGGATGAAGGACGATGGGAATACATATATGATTGGACTTCGATTGAGTAATGTGGATTGATGTGGAACAATGTGGAAAGACGAGAGTTTGTTCTAAAAACTGTATTTTTGCCCTCTTTTTAAATTACTGTTTTATGTCAAGAATGCTGGGGAAGCATTTTGACCGTCTTGGGAATGAGGTCGTGGAGATCTAAGTGATAAAGTTGCAACAGCTCACGGAGAGTCAACGGCGGAGGACGTCTGGCGTAGCACAGTCTCTGGCTGAGGTCTTGACCAACCTTGGTTCGATTTAAATGGTGAGCTTCCGGTACGCTGGCCAAGGAAGAAGCAGCCTATGAGTGAAGTGCTAGGTGACCTGCAAAGGATCCTAGAGGGTGCTGACCATACGGTGCTCAGGCTCTAGGTCGCCGAAGATACCCACGTGTGCATCGAGGAAGATATTCGAACAAGGAGTATGAGTTGTTTTCTGAATTCAGGCATGGATCTGGTTGATTGACCTTGCTGATCCTCAACAGATGAGTCCATGGCTCTTTTATATGGATTTGTTGGTTGATCTTGCTGATCTTCAACGGAGAGTCCATCTAGATTTTTATCAGTGAATATATTGCCGGGTACTATGGGCTAGGAACTATTGAAAAGGCCCCTGAGTGGACAGTTGGTGAGCGTTTTGGTTGCCAAAGATGCCATAGGTACACCGATAAAGGAATGATTGGAAATTAGAATTAAACTGGATATTTTGGAGGATTATGATCAGTGATACTATGGTTTCATTAAAAGATTGTTTTAAAGACAGCTGAATGTGTGAAAAAGGCAATTTCATATTGGGTATGTAAGTGGTGTGACTATCTTGAAGTTTGCATGAAGCGCCAGCTACTAGTGGGCCTAGGAACTCTTTTCCCTGGTACCAACCGGGACAAGACATAAACAAATTCATAAATGGATCCTATCACACTACAGTGGTTGGGCGGTTGGCTAACCCATGGGACTAGGCTGGACTGATGGATCCCTAAAATGAGACTCAATTCTGTTATGGCACGATAGATGAAGTAAATCTCGGATAGTCTTGTTCTATGGAAAAGTATCAACAGCTCTGCCTCTCGATGAGGAAAAAAGCGTTGTTCTCTATGATCCAAGTGCAAGTTTCTTCCTTGATCTGACCAAGTGACTTACAGGTTTGGTTGGATTAGTTTAGTTAGATAAGGCTTTTGACTACATTAGAGTAAAAATATCCTGGAGGAATCGCTTGTGCTTTCTGAGCGAGGGGAGTTTTTCCAAGTTTGGTTTTGGAAGAACCGAGGGATTAGTCTCTTGTCTGGATATCCGTGCGCGAGACCTCGAGTGAGAGGTGCTGCCCCATGCAAGAAGTGCTATTTCCGCTGCTAGCACACCCGAATTTGTTGCGCGGAGAGAGCAGGGATCTTTCAGCTGGTATCAGAGCAAATTGGCTAAAGTGGATCAACCGAGAAGCCTGAAATGTCAAAAATTTATGAAGTAGTAGTAAAAGGTTATAAATGTGTGATGAAATTCATACAAATTGATATTCAGAATGAAGATTCATAAATAGGTAATTTGGCCTTCAGATGAAGTACCATGATTGTATGGAGTCCCTGACTTGCTTGAGGCCTAGACATGATGGTATTTACCTTATAATTCCAATGGTTTAAAGCAAGCTCCACGAGCTTGGTATGAAAAGATACATGCATATTTGATTGCACATGGTTTTTAGAATAGTCCAACAGAAAGCACTTTGTATGTTAAACGTGTGGATGATGTACATCTAATCATTGCTCTCTATGTCGATGACATGCTGCTCACAGGACCAAATGAGAGTCATATTGCTGATTTTAAGGCTGATTTGAATGCCTCTTTTGAGATGTCAGATTTGGGGCATTTGCATCATTATTTGGGGATACAATTTAAGCAATGTGATGGAGGTATTGCTTTGTGTCAGACAAAGTATATTGAGACATTATTGCGGAGATTTGGCCTTGAAGACTGCAAGCCTATTGCTACTCCAATGGAGACAGGTTTGAAGTTGAGTCTTCATGATATTGGAGATCACTTTGATGTCACACTCTATCAGACAGCTGTTGGTTGCCTCATTTATGTATGCATTACGAGGCCGGACATTCAGTTTGCAGTCTCACAGGTGAGCAGGTTTATGCATAGCCCAGGGTCTCAGCATTGGAAGGCAGTTAAACGCATCTTTCGCTACTTGAGTGGCACCATACATCTTGGGTTATTTTATCCCAAAGGGGGATCGTTGCCGCCAGATTTACATGCCTTTTCGGACTCAGATTGGGTTGGTTGCTATGACACAAGAGTGTCCACAAAGTGGTTTTTGTTTCATACTCGATAGCTCATGCATATCTTGGTTGAGCAAGAAGCAACCTACTATGGCAACTTCTAGTTGTGAAGCTGAGTACAGGGCAGCTTTCACAGCTACGATTGAGTGTGTGTGGCTCAGACGACGGCTTATGGCTGATTTGGGTGTTGGACAAGAGTCTGCCACCTCTATCTACACTGACAGTCAGAGCGCATTGGCAGTTGCGAGAAACCCAGTTTTTCATGCTCGCACAAAGCACATTGAGGTGCATTATCACTATGTCAGGGAGAGACTCTCAGCAGGAGAGATCAGCTTGGCCTATGTGCCAACACAAGACAACCTCACCGATCTTTTCACAAAGGCGCTTCCTCGTGAGAAGTTTTAAGCTTTCCGCAAAGCTTTGGGCTTGCTCCCCTTTGTGGATTAATCTACTTCGGGCATGGCACTCCCCTATATATGAGTGCCAGCTCTCGTTCACACCATCACTCCCAGGGGGGATTTGTTGCCAAATACATAGGCAGTGATGTGTGTGAACACACTTAGGACTGCCGGGGCACTTTTTCCCTCTTTAGGAGGTTTTTTCCCCCGGCTTGTATATACGCCCATCATTCTAGGGCTAACTTATCTTTTGTACATTGACACAATCTAATACACTTTGTGTTGTGTGCATTCTTGCTTCTTCTTCTCCAAGCTTTGTGTGCTTTCCTGCAACCTAATTCCAACAAATCATTTAAATAGTAAAAGTGAAATTCTTGGCATATTGAATTAATGGATATCTTTATTAAAAAAAAAAAGAAATTTTAGATAAATTGATTTGATGATAAAAGAGGAATTCCCATGATATTTAGAATTCAAGCAATTAAATGTAAAAAGAGGAATTCCCATGATATTTGAGATCCAAGAAATTAAATGGAAAAAAGAGGAATTTTTAGTATAATTCAATTTATGAATATTTATCGAAAGTGAAAATATGGGTAGAATTGATTTTTGTAAAGCCCATGAATTCTTTTATTCAAAAGAGGAATATTGAATATATTTCATTTGAGAAATTGAGAAAGAATATGGAAATAGCCGTCAAAGAAAAAGAACCTTTATCTAAGCTAAACAATTGCCAAAAATTTAGAAAAAAGTCACATTATCGGTATCGAAGTAGGAAAAGCTATTAAATGGGAATAAGATGTGAATGGGATGTGATAGGATGTGAATAGATGTGAATGGGATGTGATAGGATATGGTGTGGTGTGATAAAAATGAATATGGATGAGATGTGAAGTAAATGGATGCGGATGTGAATGATGAGATGAGAGGATATGTGAAAGGGTGAGATGGGAAGTAAATGGATGTGGATGTGTATGTGAAAGAATGTGATGTAAATGGATGTGGATGTGTATGTGATGTAAATGGATATGGATGTGTATGTGAAAGAATGTGATGTAAATGGATGTGAAAGTGTATGTGAAAGAATGTAATGTAAAGGGATGTGGATGTGAAAGTGTTGTGGATGTGGATGAGATGTGATGTGCTGAAAAGAGATGTGGATGTGAATGTGATGTGGATGTGGATGAGGATGTAAATGTGATGTGGATTTGGATGAGATATGATGTGATGTAAGGGGATGTGGATGTGAATGTGATGTGGATGTGGATGAGATGTGATGAATTGTAAAGAGGTGTGGATGTGAATGTGATGTGGATGTGGATGAGATGTGATGTGATGTTAGGAGATGTGGATGAAATGTGATGTGATGTGAATATATATGGATGTAAAGTGATAGATGTGAATGTATGGATAGATGTGGATAGTTGTGCATGTGAATGATTGGATGGATGTGGATGAATGAGATGGGATGTGTATGAATGAGATATGGTGTGGATGTGATGTAAAGTGGATGGAATGAATGAGATATGATGTGAAGTGGATGGAATGATTGAGATATGATGTGAATAGATGTGGACATGATGTAATGTGGATAAAATGTATGTGATAGAATGGGGATACAATGAATGTGATGAATGTGAATGGATGTGATGTGATGTGAGTCGGGATAAGTGTGAATGGGTGAGATGTGATGTGAAATGGATGTGATGTGATATGATGTAAATTGGGATAGATATGAATGGATGATATGTGATGTGAATGGATGTGAATCGGGATAGATGTGAATGAATGAGATGTGATGTGAAATGGATGTGATGTGATATGATGTAAATTGGGATATATGTGAATAGATGTGATGTGATGTGATGTGATGTGAATCGGGATAGATGTGAATGAATGAGATGTGAATGGATGAGATGTGATGTGAATGGATGAGATGTGATGGGATGTGAATCGGGATAGATGTGAATGAATGAGATGTGAGGTGAAATGGATGTGATGTGATGTGGATCGGGGTAGATATGAATGGATGAGATGTGAATGAATGGAGATGTGGATATGGGTAGATGCAAGTGGATGAGATGTGATGAGTATAAATGTGGAAAGATGTGATGAGATGGAAAATGATATGATTGGATGAGAATGGATGAAGGACGATGGGAATACATATATGATTGGACTTGGATTAAGTAATGTGGATTGATGTGTGGAACAATGTGGAAAGACGAGAGTTTGTTATAAAAACTGTATTTTTGACCTGTTTTTTTATTACTGTTTTATGTCAAGAATGATGGGAAAGCATTTTGACCGTCTTGTGAATGAGGTCGTGGAGATCTAAGTGATAAAGGTACAACATCTGACGGATTTGAGCTTCCGGTACGCTTGATGAGGGACCAGGGAAGAAGCAGCCTATGAGTGAAGCGCTAGGTGACCTGCAAAGGATCCTAGAGGGTGTTGACCATACGGTGCTCGGGCTCTAGGTCGTCGAAGATACCCACACGTGCATCGAGGAAGATATTGGAACAAGGAGTATGAATTGTTTTCTGAATTCAGGCATGGATCTGGTTGATTGACCTTGCTGGTCCTCAACAGATGAGTCCATGGCTCTTTTATATGGATCTGTTGGTTGATCTTGATGATCTTCAACGGAGAGTCCATCTAGGTTTTTATAAGTGAATATATTGCCGGGTACTATGGGCTAGGAACTATTGAAAAGGCTCCTGAGTGGACAGTTGGTGAGCGTTTTGGTTGCCAATGATGCCATAGGTACACCGATAAAGGAATGATTAGAAATTAGAATTAAACCGGATATTTTGGAGGATTATGATCAGTGATACTATGGTTTCATTAAAAGATTGTTTTAAAGATAGCTGAATGTGTGAAAAAGGCAATTTCATATTGGGTATGTAAGTGGTGTGACTATCTTGAAGTTTGCATAAAGCGCCGGCTACTAGTGGGCCTGGGAACTCTTTTCCCAGGCCCACTAGTAGCTGAATGTGTGAAAAAGGCAATTTCATATTGGGTATGTAAGTGGTGTGACTATCTTGAAGTTTGCATAATGCGCCGGCTACTAGTGGGCCTGGGAACTCTTTTCCCTGGTACCAGCCAGGACAAGACATAACCAAATTCCTAAATGGATCCTATCACTACAGTGGTTGGGCGGTTGACTAACCCATGGGACTAGGCTGGACTGATGGATCCCTAAAATGAGACTCAATTCTATTATGGCACAATAGATAAAGTAAATCCCAGATAGTTGTTGAAATATACAAGTGAATAGGGTGTGTGTGGGAACAAGCTCTTGGATAGAGGCTGTAAAAGAGAAGATGTAATTGTGAAAGAACCTGTGAAAAGGTGAGAAGAATCTACTGGGAGAGAATAATGGGTAGCATGAGGGAATTTAGGAGTGTGGAGTTATTCTGGGAGATAATCAGGGAAAAGAGAAGAGGTGGAGCGAATCAGGCAAAAGGTGGAGATATTCAGGGAGTGAATCATGGAGAAATCAATGGGATTTGATGCTTGATGTAAACACTATAAATTGAGGCATAGCCCTAATGAGAATTTGCTGGTTTTTGAGTATCCATGCCTACATTAATCTATGTGCTAATTATTCACTAATTACGTCTTAATCACTTGCTAATCACTTTGTTAATTATGTTGATTCTAGTGTTTGATCCACCATAGCTCATCATTTAGCTCAAATTTCAACATGGTATCAGAGCCATGCCTAGAATCAACCAGATTTATGAGCCCATTAGTGAATTAATCAAGATTAGTAAGTAATTAGCAAAAAAAATCAGTTTTTAGTGAGTTTTTCATCTTCCCCTTCACCCCTAGCCAGTGGAGGACTCCATTCTCCTTGCACACATAACATTAGGCTAAGCCCTCTTAGGTACTCATAGTAGACTCATAGGGCTACACACATCTCAAATCTTGTGGGCTAATTCAACGCAGAACGCCGGCGGGAGCTCGATTTGCAGGCTACGTTTTTCTGAGATGTTTTTGACATTGCAACTTCCACAGATCAAAGCTCTCTAATTCCTCTTAGCGCAAGGGGTAATCAAGCATGCTCTACAAGCTGGTGAAGACAGAAATCAATTTCATCAAGTCTACAGAGAGATCCAAGCTCTTCATCAAATCTGTAGGTGACTTTGGTAAAACAGAGATTAAGCTTTCATTATTTGGTCAAATCTTGTGTTTCTTGGCTTAATCCTCTACTAGACTCATTGCTATTGATGCCTTTGAAAGCATTTGAGCTCATTTGAAGTGGAAGGAACCAGATCTGGGCTCCTCGCATACTCTGTTTTCTGCACACAAACCAGAGCATTAATTTGCTAATCAGTGATTAATCAGTGCTAATCACTGTACTTTGGTGTAATTTAGGGTTCAAATTAACCATTAGGTATCTAATACAGATCCCTAAAGCTTCAGATTGCAAATCGGAGTTGGTTTGATACTCCAACCATCCCGTACAAATTGGTTACCCTTAATTTAGTGTAATTTTTGGGAAAATTGTGCTGATAAATTTGTGAAAATCATCATTTTGCATTTAATGCCTGTAAATCTCACTCAAATTCAAGATTATTCACAGCCAAAGTTGCATTTGGAATGTGCATGAGAATAAATGCTATACGCATTATGTATTGGGCACATTTTATCAGTGTAAAAATGGGAACAGACACTGCCCTTGTCCAGATTAAGGCAAGAGGTAAGACCTCCCGCATAAATTTGGGTTTGCATTGCATAATGATACAAAATAAACATAAAAAGCCCAAAGGAACTGTCAGCAAAACATTGAAACATGTTGCTCACATGGAGCAAAATGACCTGACGGACGAGCTCATGGCCCCAGCCATGAAAGAAGAAGAATATCTCTTCCCAAGAAGAGGATCCACACCGAGAAGAATACCTAAAGGAAGACATGGACACGAGAAGAAAAGCTGCCACAAGAAGAGAAGCTGCCCCGAGAAGACTGGAAGAAGAGACGGACGCGTGGAGAGATGCTGCCACGAGAAGAAGACTGAAGAAAAGAGAAGATGTGAGGCTCCAAAGAGTGAGGAGCCATGTGAAAATCTCTGAGAGAGAGAGAGAGAGAGAGAGAGAGAGCCCACAACCCAATGTAACCTGCCCCAATAAAGTAAAACCACCTCTGAGCCACCGATGATGTAGGCCACGTGGTAGATGTATGTGTGAGCACTTTAGTCAAGGTCGCGGGCACTTATAGTAGCCTTGGACACATAGAGAGAGAGAGAGTGTCAAGGACTATGGAGTTTAGGGACTTGAGGCATTGGTCGCGGACTGTCAAGTAAGAGAGAAACTTGATACAGGGTCCAGGTGTGCTGAGATAACTTGAGGGGAGGAGTAGACACTGGTCGCGGACTATCAAGTAAAGGGAGGCAAACTTGGTATAGGGTCTAGGTGTACTAGGATTATTCACTTGAGGGGAGGTGTTGAAATATACAAGTGAATAGGGTGTGTGTGGGAACAAGCTCTTGGATAGAGGCTGTAAAAAAGGAGATGTAATTGTGAAAGAACCTGTGAAAAGGTGAGAAGAATCTACTGGGAGAGAATAATGGGTAGCATGAGGGAATTTAGGAGTGTGGAGTTATTCTGGGAGATAATCAGGGAAAAAAGAAGAGGTGGAGAGAGGTGGAGATATTCAGGGAGTGAATCATGGAGAAATCAATGGGATTTGATGCTTGATGTAAACACTATAAATTGAGGCATAGCCCTAATGAGAATTTGCTGGTTTTTGAGTATCCATGCCTACATTAATCTATGTGCTAATTATTCACTAATTACGTCTTAATCACTTACTAATCACTTTGTTAATTATGTTGATTCTAGTGTTTGATCCACCATAGCTCATCATTTAGCTCAAATTTCAACAATAGTCTTGTTCTATGGAAAAGTATCAACGGCTCTGCCCCTCTCGATGAGGAAAAAAGCATTGGTCTCTATGATCCAAGTGCAAGTTTCTTCCTTGATCTGACCAAGTGACTTACAGGTTTGGTTGGATTAGTTTAGTTAGATTAGGCTTTTGACTACGTTAGAGTAAAAATATCCTGGAGGAATCGCTTGTGCTTTCGGGGCGAGGGGAGTTTTTCCAAGTTTGGAAGAGCCGAGGGATTAGTCTCTTGTCTGGATATCCGTGCAATTGGACCTTTAATTTTCTTGAAGAGAATAACCAAAAGACTCATAAAAATTATATCAAATATCAAAACAACTACTTGAATTAAATTAAAAATTAAAGCACATATCAAAACATAGAGCAAGAGAAAGAAATACATCACCATCAACATAAGGCAACACAAGACTGGGTGCAATCTCCCCCCCAACGTGAGTGGCTTCTTCTCACGTGGGTATTTGTGTTATATTCCAAAGTAGGCTTTCAGCCAAAAATAAAGTACATATTTGGACTTTGCCATTTAATTAGCCTTTGTCCTCAATTAACCTTTGTCCTCAAACCTTCTAAGGTTTGCACAATTCTTCTAATGCAATAATCTAACTTGTGCACATATGCACATTACAAAATAAATCAACTAGTGCTCGTACGCACACTTTACAATAAATTGACGCGTGCATATACACACATCACACTGATGTTAAAATAATATCAAATGCCATAATACATCCACAAAATATTGTGAGATCGGTCCACACGCCATGACTCAATCCACCATCCGTGCGACACCTAAATCGGTACCCTCGCACTGTGCAACACCTAAATCGGTACCCTTGCACACCTCATCACCTAAACTCATAAACATAAACCACGTCAGTAGCAACAATCAATTGACATCTCATCAATCAATCCTAACGTGTTCATGAGAAATAGGCATCATAAAAAATATATAAATCAAATATTAAATGACCATAATTATCATTCAAATAACATGGGTCATAACAGTCCCCCCTGTTGGGAATCAACTATCCTCAGTTGCGCAATCAATGAGTGGATGGCTTCATGGCACAAGTGGAGGACAAGATCATCACATCAAACAATTTCTGAAAATAAAACCAAACAAGTGAATGCATGTAAAAGGGATCTAAGTGTCCCATACCACAGAGATACCTTCCACATACAAACACTTGTTGGTGAAAGATAGAAGACATAGATACGCTTGGGGTAGGCATGTAAAACCAATCTAATGTCCCATACCATAGATTAATTCCGCACGACACTACCTTAAGAATAGAAGTTTGAGACGGAGTAGCTAATTCCCTCTGAAACTTTCATTCCGACATAACTTTTCTCTATCCTCAAAATTAGATTTTAAGTCTTATTCCAAAAATGAATTAGGTCGAAATGGAAATTCTTATCAACTTAAGATTGAAAAATAATCACTTACATTACTGTCAATAACTTGATGAATTCTGGGGATTTGTTCTTGATCTTAATCTTGTAATTGTCTAACTAAATTCTCGGGATTTGTTTTTGATCTTAATCTTGATGAATTCTTGAGATTTGTTTTTGATCTTAATCTTAATCTTATAATTGATTAACTAAATTTCAAAAATTATAATCTTTGAATAGGTTTATAATTCTTTAATTTGTGAATCTTTACTTGTAAACAATGTAATCTAAAGGAGATCTTGATCTTAAGCTTAATCTTAAACTTGAAATCAAAACTTGAAGAAATATAGACATCTTGCGCCCTAGTTGATAGCAAGAACTTGATATACTAGTAATGAATCTTGGCTTAGATTAAAAATACTTGAATGGATGAAAATTGAGAGATTAGTCTTTAATTAATCATAATTGCAATTTTTGAATAAATCTTGTTCTTAAGGGGTTTAAATCTTGTGGTTGAATATATCTTTGACTTAGAGCAATTCTTGGTCTAGAAAGAATCTTGTACTTGGATAGATCTTAAACTAGAACACTTGAAAATTTAGACAAAATCTTGTACTTGAATTGGTATAAACTTCATAATTGTGATTGGTATACAACTTAAGCTTGGTTTCTAATCACTTGAGAGCTATTTCTTTACTTTTCTCATCATCACTAAATTCGATGGTGAAACAATTGATAACTTGAATCAAAGACTGGAGAAACTTGCTTGGTTCTTGAATCTTCAAATTGGTCTTAATCTTCTATGAAATGTCTAACAATCATTTTTACTTGAATTTGAGCAACTAGATCTTGAAGATAACTTTTACTAATCTTGTCTCGATCTTTCTATTTAGGTCATGGTATCTAAAATTCTTTTCAGGAGCTAAAGTTTTCTAACTAAGTCTAGAAAAATAATAATAATCAGAAAACAGATACAAAAGCAAACAAGAAATTGTATACAATAAATAATTTTTAACACATACCTCCACCTTTGGTTAATGTGTCGAGTGCGTTAACTTCTTCGGTGTCAAGCATGTCCTTTTGTGCAATTTGGTTCTTCTTTCTAGTTGGGCAAGATTTAGCATAATGTCCCAACATCTTACAGCTGAAACACTTGACAATAGGCAGCTTGGATACGATGTCATTGGTCAGGCTATGCATGTCAGATGCTTCCACAATTTGAACTTTCTTCTTAATATATTTGTTTATTCTAGATAGATGTTTAATCTTTCTTTGAAAGTTGTCCCGATACTCTCGCTCTTGATTCAAAAGAATATAGAGAGAATCAAGCTGTTCCTGAATAGTACGATAATGTTGCGGATATTCACCCATTTCTTGACAATTAAAAAAATAGAAAAAATTTAAAACAAGAGAAAAGATAGGGTTTCTTATCTCATATGGAACCTCGAACTAGATGTGAGTCCTGCTAAGTTAGCTCAATACACAAATGCTTAATTTTTTTAAAGAAATAGTCCATGTACCCTTTAAAATAAGCTTGAATAATTAAAGCTTCAATCACTTGTGCAAAATTAAAGTAACTTTACTAAATCATCATTGTTAGTTCATCCTCATGGTCGACTCGTGAAAAAGCTTACATAAAGATCATATTACACAAAGCTTATTTAAAAAAAACTTAACAAAGCTTTATAATAAAAGCTTTTTCAAGCATTTTTTAGCCTGAAACTATGACTCAACTAACCCAAATTTAGAGAAGAACTCAGCTAACCCAAATTTAGAGAAGAGGTCAGCGCTCTGATACCACTACAACCGGACCTTTAATTTTCTTGACTCATAAAAATTATATCAAATATCAAAACAACTACTTGAATTAAATTAAAAATTAAAGCACATATCAAAACATAGAGCAAGAGAAAGAAATACATCACCATCAACATAAGGCAACACAAGACTGGGTGCAATCTTCCCCCCCAACGTGAGTGGCTTCTTCTCACGTGGGTATTTGTGTTATATTCCAAAGTAGGCTTTCAGCCAAAAATAAAGTACACATCCATATTTGGACTTTGCCATTTAATTAGCCTTTGTCCTCAATTAACCTTTGTCCTCAATTAACCTTTGTCCTCAAACCTTCTAAGGTTTGCACAATTCTTCTAATGCAATAATCTAACTTGTGCACATATGCACATTGCAAAATAAATCAACTAGTGCTCGTACGCACACTTTACAATAAATTGATGCGTGCACATACACACATCACACTATGTTAAAATAATATCAAATGCCATAATACAGCCACAAAATATTGTGAGATCGGTCCACACGCCATGACTCAATCCACCATCCGTTGGACACCTAAATCGGTACCCTCGCTCTGTGCAACACCTAAATCGGTACCCTTGCACACCTCATCACCTAAACTCATAAACATAAACCACATCAGTAGTAACAATCAATTGACATCTCATAAATCAATCCTAACCTGTTCATGAGAAATAAGCATCATAAAAAATATATAAATCAAATATTAAATGACCATGATTATCATTCAAATAACATGGGTCATAACAATCCGTGCACGAGACCTCGAGTGAGAGGCGCTGCCCTACTCAAGAAGTGCTATTTCCGCTGCTAGCATACCCGAATTTGTTGTGCGGAGAGAGTAGGGATATTTCAGCTGGTATCAGAGCAAATTGGCTAAAGTGGATCAACCGAGAAGCCTGAAATGTCAAAAATTTATGAAGTAGTAGTAAAAGGTTGTAAATGTGATGAGATTCATACAAATTGATATTCAAAATGAAGATTCATAAATAGGTAATTTGGCCTTCAGATGAAGTACCATAATTGTATGGAGTCGCTGACTTGCTTGAGGCCTAGACATGATGGTATTTACCTTATAATTCCAAGGGCTGTTACTACCCGTATATATCGAGGGTATAACTGCAGCACTTTACTGCAGGCAGTATATACGAGTAAATCTAAGACCTTGAAATTATAAGCAAAAATGCTATCTAGATGATGAATTCGAATGCTGGTTGATATGATTTTAGAATTGTGGTTGTGAATTGATGTGCTGATTTGGATTCTGATTGAAAGATAATGATTCTTGAATTCTAATTGAAAGAAGATAAGTTTAACAAATCCACAATGAGGATGAATGGGACCAATCCCCGTGATGATGATAATAACTGGAATGATTATTGTGACTTTAGAAAATCCCTATGAGATTAGTGGATTGTGCTGACAGATTGCTACTGTTAACACGACCTAGTGGATCAAGTTAAGGGATGACAAATTAAAAACCTGCATAACCTAAATTCCCATGGAGGAATGTTCAGATGGAATTTTTGGTCTAATGGACCATTATTGTGTTAAGGATATGAATGATATGGTCTGAATGAATTGTTATCTGATAATGAGTTCTATATAAAGGGATCTTTATCCCACGATTTTGTTGGGTTGACCAGACTATAAGGAACCCCAGAATCAGTTTGATCTTAAGGAAAAGCGTTTGTCCCTCCAACTGTGAGATGAGGACATCTTGCATTTTTTAAGTGGGGTAGGATGTAAGATTCCTCCCTCCAAAGTTTGAGGTGTACAAGTGTAAGAACCTCCCCTTCTGATCTTGTAATTATTCCCCTCTCTGAAATAGAAGAAAGATCCTGTTTTACCCTATTTTAGCCTGGAGAGAGAAAATATCTAGAGAAAGGTAATCCAAAATTGAGATATTTTTTGATATAAAAATCCTCCTAGTGTCTAAAATGGTTTCCCCTAAAACAGAAATTCAAAAAGAACTTTCCAATGTGCAATTGGAATTAATTGAAAATGTGTATAAATGACCTTAGCCTAAGGGTCTAGATTTTCAAAAAAATTTGGATTATGGTCTAATTAAGGTTCCTATGGGCCAATAGGATCAATCCAAGTGTGGGGAGGAGATGAATCCAATGAATAAAAGAAAATACCTAGAAATGAGTAAATGTCCACATAAGATGAAGAGTTGACTGAGTACAAGGTTTATTAGTTGAAAACTATGAGATATTACTAAAAAAATGAGATATTTTGGTATAATGATACATTTTTGACACCTTGGTAAGGAGGGGGGGAGACTTCAAGGAGGCGCCTATTTCACACATGTGGTGGAGTTTTTAACTCAAAAAATTGTGATATTTTTCTCTCTCCTCTCTCCTTGATCAAACCAAATAAAAAGGGATCCTTAGTCTTTTGTAAAAAAATCTGTGAACTATACCATGCCAGTATTACATTAAAATAATGATATTTATTATTATCCCTTAAAAATCCTCTACTTTTGGAGAGAGTGGAGCCTCTCTTTCTCTCTCTTCAACCATCCTTGGAGCTTTCCTTTCAACACACTAACCAATTGATTGGTTGGGGGCTTCTTCTAAGATAGAGAAGTAAGCAAAAACAAGAGGTAAAGTGTAATTTTATGGTTTTTCTCTACTATTCTCAATGTTTTCAGTTCTCAACCCCTATCAAGCTTGAGAAGTTTCTATATTAAGTGTTTATAATGCAAATCAAGCTTTTCTTAAGAGTTGTAATAAATAATTAAGAAAATTTTACATTTATGCTTAATTAGGATGCTTTTTATGTCTCTCTCCCCCAAAGAATGGTCATTCCTATGAGCAATTCTCTATTCAATTGATGCTTCTCATGGAGAAATTCTCAATTCACAAATCAAACTCTAGGCTTGTGAAGCTAGAGGTTAAGAAAATCGTTTTTATACTTGTATGCTAGTAAAATATGGTAATCTTATGAGTTAAATCCATAAATTATATTTAAGATTAAAAGATAGTTAAACTATCAGAATTACTTTACTAAGTCTTATTCTTTTCAAAAATATTAAAAATTATCAACAATAAATAGACTGGAGCTATGGCAAAATTTTTAAGAAATTGATACATAATTCATTCTTATGCATAACATGAAAAGAGGATTTCCTACCATATTCTAGGATTGAATATCCTAGGCTAAAAGAATGATTTTCATCACATTCAATGGGAAACTAATTTTAAAGATTTATGTATAATTAAATAATTAAGAAAAGAGAAGATTATGGTAATTTTATTTAAATGATAAAAGAGGAGTTCCCATGACATTTGAAATTCAATCATTTAAATAGGAAGAGTGGAATTCTTAGCATATTGAAATTAATAGATATTTTATTTAAATTCAAAGAGAAATTTTAGATAAATTTATTTTATGCATGAAAAATATTTAAATTATAAAAGAGGAATTCCCATGATATTTGGAATTCAATCATTTAAATAGTAAAAGTGAAATTCTTAGCATATTGAAATTAATGGATATTTTATTTTAGATAAATTTATTTTATGAAAAATATTTAAATGAT
This sequence comes from Cibotium barometz, assembly GCF_041138505.1. NCBI lineage: Eukaryota > Viridiplantae > Streptophyta > Polypodiopsida > Cyatheales > Cibotiaceae > Cibotium > Cibotium barometz. Next base: position 13,429,761 of record NC_141109.1, read on the forward strand.
AAAAGAGAAATTCCCATGACATTCGGAATTCAATCATTCAAATAGTAAAAGTGAAATTCTTGGCATATTGAATTAATGGATATCTTTATTAAAGAAAGAGAAATTTTAGATAAATTGATTTGATGATAAAAGAGGAATTCCCATGACATTTAGAATTCAAGCAATTAAATGTAAAAAGAGGAATTCCCATGATATTTGAGATCCAAGAAATTAAATGGGAAAAAGAAAAATTTTTAGTATAATTCAATTTATGAATATTTATCAAAAGTGGAAATATGGGTAGAATTGATTTTTGTAAAGCCCATGAATTCTTTTATTCAAAAGAGGAATATTGAATATAATTCATTTGAGAAATTGAGAAAGAATATGGAAATAGCCGTCAAAGAAAAAGAATAGGATGTGAATAGATGTGAATGGGATATGCGATAGGATGTGGTGTGATGAAAATGAATATGGATGAGATGTGAAGTAAATGGATGCGGATGTGAATAATGAGATGAGAGGATATGTGAAAGGGTGAGATGGGAAGTAAATGGATGTGGATGTGTATGTGAAAGAATGTGATGTAAATGGATGTGAAAGAATGTAATGTAAAGGGATGTGGATGTGAAAGTGTTGTGGATGTGGATGAGATGTGATGTGCTGAAAAGAGATGTGGATGTGAATGTGATGTGGATGTGGATGAGGATGTAAATGTGATGTGGATTTGGATGAGATATGATGTGATGTAAGGGGATGTGGATGTGAATGTGATGTGGATGTGGATGAGATGTGATGAATTATAAAGAGGTGTGGATGTGAATGTGGTGTGGATGTGGATGAGATGTGATGTGATGTAAAGAGATGTGGATGAAATGTGATGTGATGTGAATATATGTGGATGTAAAGTGATAGATATGAATGTATGGATAGATGTGGATAGTCGTGCATGGGAATGATTGGATGGATGTGGATGAATGAGATGGGATGTGTATGAATGAGATATGATGTGGATGTGATGTGAAGTGGATGGAATGAATGAGATATGATGTGAATAGATGTGGACATGATGTAATGTGGATAGAATGTATGTGATGGAATGGGGATACAATGAATGTGATGAATGTGAATGGATGTGATGTGATGTGAGTCGGGGGATAAGTGTGAATGGGTGAGATGTGATGTGAAATGGATGTGATGTGATATGATGTAAATTGGGATAGATATGAATGGATGATATGTGATGTGAATGGATGTGATGTGATGTGAATCGGGATAGATGTAAATGGATGTGATGTGATGTGAAATGGATGTGATGTGATATGATGTAAATTGGGATAGATGTGAATGGATGTGATGTGATGTGATGTGATGTGAATTGGGATAGATGTGAATGAATGAGATGTGATGTGAATGGATGAGATGTGATGGGATGTGAATCGGGATAGATGTGATGGAATGTAAATCGGGATAGATGTGAATGAATGAGATGTGAGGTGAAATGGATGTGATGTGATGTGGATCGGGGTAGATATGAATGGATGAGATGTGAATGAATGGAGATTGGATATGGGTAGATGCAAGTGGATGAGATGTGATGAGTATAAATGTGGAAAGATGTGATGAGATGGAAAATGATGTGATTGGATGAGAATGGATGAAGGACGATGGGAATACATATATGATTGGACTTGGATTAAGTAATGTGGATTGATGAGGAACAATGTGGAAAGACGAGAGTTTGTTATAAAAACTGTATTTTTGCCCTGTTTTTTTATTACTGTTTTATGTCAAGAATGCTGGGCAAGCATTTCGACCGTCTTGGGAATGAGGTCATGGAGATCTAAGTGATAAAGTCGCAACAGCTCACGGAGAGTCAACGGCGGAGGACATCTCGTGTAGCACGGTCTCTGGCTGAGGTCTTGACCAACCTTGGTTCAATTTAAATGGTGAGCTTCCGGTACGCTGGATGAGGGACCAAGGAAGAAGCAGCCTATGAGTGAAGCGCTAGGTGACCTGCGAGCGAAGGATCCTAGAGGGTGCTGACCATACGGTGCTCGGGCTCTAGGTCACCGAAGATACCCACGCGTGCATATCGAGGAAGATATTGGAACAAGGAGTATGAGTTGTTTTCTGAATTCAGGCATGGATCTGGTTGATTGACCTTGCTGGTCCTCAACAGATGAGTCCATGGCTCTTTTATATGGATCTCTTGGTTGATCTTGCTGATCTTCAACGGAGAGTCCATCTAGATTTTTATAATTGAATATATTGCCAGGTACTATGGGCTAGGAACTATTAAAAGGCCCCTGAGTGGACAGTTGGTGAGCATTTTGGTTGCCAATGATGCCATAGGTACACCGATAAAGGAATGATTGGAAATTAGAATTAAACCAGATATTTTGGAGGATTATGATCAGTGATACTATGGTTTCATTAAAAGATTGTTTTAAAGACAATTGAATGTGTGAAAAAGGCAATTTCATATTGGGTATGTAAGTGGTGTGACTATCTTGAAGTTTGCATGAAGCGCCTGCTACTAGTGGGCCTGGGAACTCTTTTCCCTGGTACCAATCGGGACAAGACATAACCAAATTCATAAATGGATCCTATCAGTATAGTGGTTGGGTGGTTGGCTAACCCATGGGACTAGGCTGGGCTGATGGATCTCTAAAATGAGACTCAATTATGTTATAGCACGATAGATGAAGTAAATCCTGGATAGTCTTGTTCTATGGAAAAGTATGAACAGCTCTGCCTCTCGATGAGGAAAAAAACGTTGGTCTCTATGATCCAAGTGCAAGTTTCTTCCTTGATCTGACCAAGTGACTTACAGGTTTGGTTGGATTAGTTTAGTTAGATAAGGCTTTTGACTACATTAGAGTAAAAATATCCTCGAGGAATCGCTTGTGCTTTCTGGGCGAGGGGAGTTTTTCCAAGTTTGGTTTTGGAAGAACCGAGGGATTAGTCTCTTGTCAGGATATTCGTGCACGAGACCTCGAGTGAGAGGCGTTGCCCCATGCAAGAAGTGCTATTTCCGCTGCTAGCACACCCGAATTTGTTGCGCGGAGAGAGCAGGGATCTTTTAGCTGGTATCAGAGCAAATTGGCTAAAGTGGATCAACCGAGAATCCTGAAATGCCAAAAATTTATGAAGTAGTAAAAGGTTGTAAATGTGATGAAATTCATACAAATTGATATTCAGCATGAAGATTCATAAATAGGTAATTTGGCCTTCAGATGAAGTACCATAATTGTATGGAGTCCCTCATGACTTGCTTGAGGCCTAGACATGATGGTATTTACCTTATAATTCCAAGGGCCGTGACTACCCGTATATATCGAGGGTATAACTGTAGCACTTTACTACTGGCAGTATATACGAATAAATATAAGACCTTGAAATTATAAGCAAAAAATCTATCTAGATGATGAATTCGAATGCTGGTTGATATGATTTTAGAATTGTGGTTGAGAATTGATGTGCTGATTTGGATTCTAATTGAAAGATAATGATTCCTGAATTCTAGTTGAAAGAAGATAAGTTTAACAAATTCTCCATTAGGATGAATGGGACGAATACTCGTGATGATGATAATAACTGGAATGATGATTGTGACTTTAGAAAATCCCTATGTGAGATTAGTGGATTGTGCTGACAGATTGCTACTGTTAACAGGACCTAGTGGATCAAGTTAAGGGATGACAAATTAAAAACCTGCATAACCGAAATTCCCATGGAGGAATGTTCAGATGGAATTTTCGGTCTAATGGACCATTATTGTGTTAAGGATATGAATGATATGTTCTGAATGAATTGTTATCTGATAATGAGTTCTATATAAAGGGATCTTTATCCCAGGATTTTGTTGGGTTGACGAGACTATAAGGAACCCCAGAATCAGTTGGATCTTAAGGAAAAGAGTTTGTCCCTCCAGCTGCGAGATGAGGATATCTTGCATTTTTTAAGTGGGGTAGGATGTAAGATTCCTCCCTCAAGCGTTTGAGGTGTACAAGTGTAAGAACCTCCCCTTCTGATCTTGTAATTATTCCCCTCTCTAAAATAGAAGAAAGATCATGTTTTACCCTGTTTTAGCCTGGAGAGAGAAAATATGTAGAGAAAAGTAATCCAAAATTGAGATATTTTTTGATATAAAAATCCTCCTAGTGTCTAAAATGGTTTCCCCTAAAACAGAAATTCAAAAAGAACTTTCCAATGTGCAATTGGAATTAATTGAAAATGTGTATAAATGACCTTAGCCTAAGGGTCTAGATTTTCAAAAAAATTTGGATTATGGTCCAATTAAGGTTCCTATGGGCCAATAGGATCAATCCAAGTGTGGGGAGGAGATGAATCCAATGAATAAAAGAAAATACCTAGAAATGAGTAAATGTCCACATAAGATGAAGAGTTGACTGAGTACAAGGTTTATTAGTTGAAAACTATGAGATATTACTAAAAAAAATGAGATATTTTGGTATAATGATACATTTTTGACACCTTGGTAAGGAGGGGGGGAGACTTCAAGGAGGCGCCTATTTCACACATGTGGTGGAGTTTTTAACTCAAAACAATTGTGATATTTTTCTCTCTCCTCTCTCCTTGATCAAACCAAATAAAAAGGGAGACAAACTAGGTCCAAATCTTGTCCAGATTCAGCCAAACTGAACCTAGAAAAATCTAGAACCTAGTTGGACTTGGTTAGAGGCCTCCCTCACCTAAAAATATATCCTTAGTCTTTTGTAAAAAAATCTGTGAACTATACCATGCCAGTATTACATTAAAATAATGATATTTATTATTATCCCTTAAAAATCCTCTACTTTTGGAGAGAGTGGAGCCTCTCTCTCTCTCTCTCTCTCTTCAACCATCCTTGGAGCTTTCCTTTCAACACACTAACCAATTGATTGGTTGGGGGCTTCTTCTAAGATAGAGAAGTAAGCAAAAACAAGAGGTAAAGTGTAATTTTATGGTTTTTCTCTACTATTCTCAATGTTTTCACTTCTCAACCCCTATCAAGCTTGAGAAGTTTCTAAATTAAGTGTTTATAATGCAAATCAAGCTTTTCTTAAGAGTTGTAATGAATAATTAAGAAAATTTTACATTTATGCTTAATTAGGATGCTTTTTATGTTTATCTCTCTCTCCCCCAAAGAATGGTCATTCCTATGACCAATTCTCTATTCAATTGATGCTTCTCATGGAGAAATTCTCAATTCACAAATCGAACTCTAGGCTTGTGAAGCTAGAGGTTAAGAAAATTGTTTTTATACTTGTATGCTAGTAAATTATGGTAATCTTATGAGTTAAATCCATAAACTATATTTAAGGTTAAAAGATAGTTAAACTATCGAAATTACATTACTAAGTCTTATTCTTTTAAAAAATATTAAAAATTATCAACAATAAATAGCACCGGAGCTATGGCAAAATTTTTAAGAAATTGATACATAATTCATTCTTATGCATAACGTGAAAAGAGGACTTCCTACCATATTCTAGGATTGAATATCCTAGGCTAAAAGAATGATTTTCATCACATTCAATGGAAAACTAATTTTTAAGATTTATGTATAATTAAATAATTAAGAAAAGAGAAGATTATGGTAATTTTATTTAAATGATAAAAGAGGAGTTCCCATGACATTTGAAATTCAATCATTTAAATAGGAAGAGTGGAATTCTTAGCATATTGGAATTAATAGATATTTTATTTAAATTTAAAGAGAAATTTTAGATAGATTTATTTTATACATGAGAAATATTTAAATGATAAAAGAGGAATTCCCATGACATTTGGAATTCAATCATTTAAATAGTAAAAGTAAAATTCTTAGCATATTGGAATTAATGGATATTTTATTCTAGATAAATTTATTTTATGAAAAATATTTAAATGATAAAAGAGAAATTCCCATGACATTCGGAATTCAATCATTTAAATAGTAAAAGTGAAATTCTTGGCATATTGAATTAATGGATATCTTTATTAAAAAAAAGAGAAATTTTAGATAAATTGATTTGATGATAAAAGAGGAATTCCCATGACATTTAGAATTCAAGCAATTAAATGTAAAAAGAGGAATTCCCATGATATTTGAGATCCAAGAAATTAAATGGGAAAAAGAGGAATTTTTAGTATAATTCAATTTATGAATATTTATCAAAAGTGGAAATATGGGTAGAATTGATTTTTGTAAAGCCCATGAATTCTTTTATTCAAAAGAGGAATATTGAATATAATTCATTTGAGAAATTGAGAAAGAATATGGAAATAGCTGTCAAAGAAAAAGAATAGGATGTGAATAGATGTGAATGGGATGCGATAGGATGTGGTGTGATGAAAATGAATATGGATGAGATGTGAAGTAAATGGATGCGGATGTGAATGATGAGATGAGAGGATATGTGAAAGGGTGAGATGGGAAGTAAATGGATGTGGATGTGTATATGAAAGAATGTGATGTAAATGGATGTGAAAGTGTATGTGAAAGAATGTAATGTAAAGGGATGTGGATGTGAAAGTGTTGTGGATGTGGATGAGATGTGATGTGTTGAAAAGAGATGTGGGATGTGAATGTGATGTGGATGTGGATGAGGATGTAAATGTGATGTGGATGAGGATGAGGATGTAAATGTGATGTGGATTTGGATGAGATATGATGTGATGTAAGGGGATGTGGATGTGAATGTGATGTGGATGTGGATGAGATGTGATGAATTGTAAAGAGGTGTGGATGTGAATGTGGTGTGGATGTGGATGAGATGTGATGTGATGTAAAGAGATGTGGATGAAATGTGATGTGATGTGAATAAATGTGGATGTAAAGTGACAGATATGAATGTATGGATAGATGTGGATAGTCGTGCATGTGAATGATTGGATGGATGTGGATGAATGAGATGGGATGTGTATGAATGAGATATGATGTGGATGTGATGTAAAGTGGATGGAATGAATGAGATATGATGTGAATAGATGTGGACATGATGTAATGTGGATAGAATGTATGTGATGGAATGGGGATACAATTAATGTGATGAATGTGAATGGATGTGATGTGATGTGAGTCGAGATAAGTGTGAATGGGTGAGATGTGATGTGATGTGATGTGATGTGATATGATGTAAATTGGGATAGATATGAATGGATGATATGTGATGTGAATGGATGTGATGTGATGTGAATCGGGATAGATGTGAATGGATGTGATGTGATGTGAATCGGGATAGATGTGAATGAATGAGATGTGATGTGAAATGGATGTGATGTGATATGATGTAAATTGGGATAGATGTGAATGGATGTGATGTGATGTGATGTGATGTGAATCGGGATAGATGTGAATGAATGAGATGTGATGTGATGGGAATGGATGAGATGTGATGGGATGTGAATCGGGATAGATGTGAATGGATGAGATGTGATGGGATGTGAATCGGGATAGATGTGATGGAATGTAAATCGGGATAGATGTGAATGAATGAGATGTGAGGTGAAATGGATGTGATGTGATGTGGATCAGGGTAGATATGAATGGATGAGATGTGAATGAATGGAGATTGGATATGGGTAGATGCAAGTGGATGAGATGTGATGAGTATAAATGTGGAAAGATGTGATGAGATAGAAAATGATGTGATTGGATGAGATGTGATGAGTATAAATGTGGAAAGATGTGATGAGATAGAAAATGATGTGATTGGATGAGATGTGATGAGTATAAATGTGGAAAGATGTGATGAGATAGAAAATGATGTGATTGGATGAGATGTGATGAGTATAAATGTGGAAAGATGTGATGAGATAGAAAATGATGTGATTGGATGAGAATGGATAAGAATGGATGAAGGACGATGGGGATACATATATGATTGGACTTGGATTAAGTAATGTGGATTGATGTGGAACAATGTGGAAAGACGAGAGTTTGTTATAAAAACTGTATTTTTGCCCTGTTTTTTTATTACTGTTTTATGTCAAGAATGCTAGGGAAGCATTTCGACCGTCTTGGGAATGAGGTCATGGAGATCTAAGTGATAAAGTTGCAACAGCTGACGGAGAGTCAACGGTGGAGAACATCTCGCGTAGCACGGTCTCTGGCTGAGGTCTTGACCAACCTTGGTTCGATTTAAATGGTGAGCTTCCGGTACGCTGGGACCAAGGAAGAAGCAGCCTATGAGTGAAGCGCTAGGTGACCTGCGAAGGATCCTAGAGGGTGCTGACCATACGGTGCTCGGGCTCTAGGTCACCGAAGATACCCACGCGTGCATCGAGGAAGATATTGGAACAAGGAGTATGAGTTGTTTTCTGAATTTAGGCATGGATCTGGTTGATTGACCTTGCTGGTCCTCAACAGATTAGTCCATGGCTCTTTTATATGGATTTGTTGGTTGATCTTGGTGATCTTCAATGGAGAGTCCATCTAGATTTTTATAAGTGAATATATTGCCGGGTATTATGGGCAAGGAACTATTAAAAGGCCCTAGTTGGTGAGCGTTTTGGTTGCCAATGATGCCATAGGTACACCGATAAAGGAATGATTGGAAATTAGAATTAAACCGGATATTTTGGAGGATTATGATCAGTGATACTATGGTTTCATTAAAAGATTGTTTTAAAGACAACTGAATGTGTGAAAAAGGCAATTTCATATTGGGTATGTAAGTGGTGTGACTATCTTGAAGTTTGCATGAAGCGCCGGCTACTAGTGCGCCTGGGAACTCTTTTCCCTGGTACCAACCAGGACAAGACATAACCAAATTCATAAATGGATCCTATCACTATAGTGGTTGGGCAGTTGGTTAACCCATGGGACTAGGCTGGATTGATGGATCCCTAAAATGAGACTCAATTCTGTTATGGCACGATAGATGAAGTAAATCCCGGATAGTCTTGTTCTATGGAAAAGTATCAACAGCTCTGCCTCTCAATGAGGAAAAAAGCGTTGGTCTCTATGATCCAAGTGCAAGTTTCTTCCTTGCTCTGACCAAGTGACTTACAGGTTTGGTTGGATTAGTTTAGTTAGATAAGGCTTTTGACTACATTAGAGTAAAAATATCCTCGAGAAATCGCTTGTGCTTTCTGGGCGAGGGGAGTTTTTCCAAGTTTGGTTTTGAAAGAACCGAGGGATTAGTCTCTTGTCAGGATATTTGTGCGCGAGACCTCGAGTGAGAGGCGCTGCCCCATGCAAGAAGTGCTATTTCCGCTGCTAGCACACCCGAATTTGTTGCACGGAGAGAGCAGGGATCTTTCAGCTGGTATCAGAGCAAATTGGCTAAAGTGGATCAACCGAGAAGCCTGAAATGTCAAAAATTTATGAAGTAGTAAAAGGTTGTAAATGTGTGATGAAATTCATACAAATTGATATTCAGAATGAAGATTTATAAATAGGTAATTTGGCCTTCAGATGAAGTACCATAATTGTATGGAGTCCCTCATGACTTGCTTGAGGCCTAGACATGATGGTATTTACCTTATAATTCCAAGGGTCGTGACTAACCGTATATATCGAGGGTATAACTGTAGCACTTTACTGCTGGCAGTATATACGAGTAAATCTAAGACCTTGAAATTATAAGCAAAAATGCTATCTAGATGATGAATTCGAATGTTGGTTGATATGATTTTAGAATTGTGGTTGAGAATTGATGTGCTGATTTGGATTCTGATTGAAAGATAATGATTCCTGAATTCTAGTTGAAAGAAGATAAGTTTAACAAATCACAATGAAGATGAATGGGACGAATCCTCGTGATGATGATAATAATAACTGGAATGATGATTGTGACTTTAGAAAATCCCTATGAGATTAGTGGATTGTGCTGACAGATTGCTACTGTTAACATGACCTAGTGGATCAAGTTAAGGGATGACAAATTAAAAACCTGCATAACCGAAATTCCCATGGAGGAATGTTCAGATGGAATTTTCGGTCTAATGGACCATTATTGTGTTAAGGATATGAATGATATGTTCTGAATGAATTGTTATCTGATAATGAGTTCTATATGAAGGGATCTTTATCCCAGGATTTTGTTGGGTTGACCAGACTATAAGGAACCCCAGAATCAGTTGGATCTTAAGGAAAAGAGTTTGTCCCTCCAGCTGCGAGATGAGGACATCTTGCATTTTTTAAGTGGGGTAGGATGTAAGATTCCTCCCTCCAGCGTTTGAGGTGTACAAGTGTAAGAACCTCCCCTTCTGATCTTGTAATTATTCCCCTCTCTGAAATAGAAGAAAGATCCTGTTTTACCATGTTTTAGCCTGGAGAGAGAAAATATCTAGAGAAAGGTAATCCAAAATTGAGATATTTTTTGATATAAAAATCCTCCTAGTGTCTAAAATGGTTTTCCCTGAAACAAAAATTCAAAAAGAACTTTCCAATGTGCAATTGGAATTAATTGAAAATGTGTATAAATGACCTTAGCCTAAGGGTCTAGATTTTTAGAAATTTTTGGATTATGGTCCATTTAAGGTTCCTATGGGCCAATAGGATCAATCCAAGTGTGGGGAGGAGATGAATCCAATGAATAAAAGAAAATACCTAGAAATGAGTAAATGCCCACATAAGATGAAGAGTTGAATGAGTACAAGGTTTATTAGTTAAAAACTATGAGATATTACTAATTAAAAAATGAGATATTTTGGTATAATGATACATTTTTGACACCTTGGTAAGGAGGGGGGAGACTTCAAGGAGGCGCCTATTTCACACATGTGGTGGAGTTTTTAACTCAAAAAAATTGTGATATTTTTATCTCTCCTCTCTCCTGGATCAAACCAAATCAAAAGGGAGCCAAACTAGGTCCAAATGTTATCCAAATTCAGCCAAAACTAAAGCTGGAAAATTCTAGAACCTAGTTGGACTTGGTTAGAGGCCTCCCTCACCTATAATTAGATCCTTAGTCTTTGGGAGCTAGAACTACTTCCAATCTATGTACTTTTATGCTTGTGGGGTGCAACTATACCATGCCAGTATTACATTAAAATGATGATATTTGTTATTATCCCTTCAAAATCCTCTACTTTTGGAGAGAGTGGAGCCTCTCTCTCTCTTTCTTCAACCATCCTTGGAGGTTTCCTTTCAACACACTAACCAATTGATTGGTTGGGGGCTTCTTCTAAGATAGAGAAGTAAGCAAAAACAAGAGGTAAAGTGTAATTTTATGGTTTTTCTATACTATTCTCAATGTTTTCACTTCTCAACCCTATCAAGCTTGAGAAGTTTCTATATTAAGTGTTTATAATGTAAATCAAGCTTTTCTTAAGAGTTGTAATGAATAATTAAGAAAAGTTTACATTTATGCTTAATTAGGATGCTTGGGGTAGATATGAATGGATGAGATGTGAATGAATGGAGATGTGGATATGGGTAGATGCAAGTGGATGAGATGTGATGAGTATAAATGTGGAATGATGTGATGAGATGGAAAATGATGTGATTGGATGAGAATGGATGTACGATGGGAATACATATATGATTGGACTTGGATTAAGTAATGTGGATTGATGTGGAGCAATGTGGAAAGACGAGAGTTTGTTATAAAAACTGTATTTTTCACCTGTTTTTAAATTATTGTTTTATGTCAAGAGTGCTGGGAATACATATATGATTGGACTTGGATTAAGTAATGTGGATTGATGTGGAGCAATGTGGAAAGACGAGAGTTTGTTATAAAAACTGTATTTTTCACCTGTTTTTAAATTATTGTTTTATGTCAAGAGTGCTGGGGAAGCATTTTGACCGTCTTGTGAATGAGGTCGTGGAGATCTAAGTGATAAAGTTGCAACAGCTGACGGAGAGTCAACGGAGGACGTCTCGCGTAGCACGGTCTCTGGCCGAGGTCTTGACCAACCTTGGTTCGATTTAAATGGTGAGCTTCTGGTACGTTGGATGAGGGACCAACGACGAAGCAGCCTATGAGTGAAGCGCTGGGTGACCTACAAAGGATCCTAGAGGGTGCTGACCGGGCTCTAGGTCGCCGAAGATACCCACGCGTGCATCATGGAAGATATTGGAACAAGGAGTATGAGTTGTTTTCTGAATTCAGGCATGGATCTGGTTGATTGACCTTGCTGGTCCTCAACAGATGAGTCCATGGCTCTTTTATATGGATCTCTTGGTTGATCTTGCTGATCTTCAACGGAGAGTCCATCTAGATTTTTATAAGTGAATATATTGTCGGGTACTATGGGCTAGGAACTATTGAAAAGGCCCCTGACAGTTGGTGAGCGTTTTGGTTGCCAATGATGCCATAGGTACACCGATAAAGAAATGATTGGAAATTAGAATTAAATTGGATATTTTGGAGGATTATGATCAGTGATACTATGGTTTCATTAAAAGATTGTTTTAAAGACAGCTGAATGTGTGAAAAAGGCAATTTCATATTGGGTATGTAAGTGGTGTGACTATCTTGAAGTTTGCATGAAGCGCCGGCTACTAGTGGGCCTGGAAACTCTTTTCCCCTGTACCAGTCGGGACAAGACATAAAAAAATTCCTAAATGGATCCTATCACTACATTGGTTGGGCGGTTGGCTAACCCATAGGACTAGGCTGGACTGATGGATCCCTAAAATGAGACTCAATTCTGTTATGGCACGATAGATGAAGTAAATCTCGGATAGTATTGTTTTATGGAAAAGTATCAACAGCTCTGCCTCTCGATGAGGAAAAAAGCGTTGGTCTCTATGATCCAAGTGCAAGTTTCTTCCTTGATCTGACCAAGTGACTTACAGGTTTGGTTGGATTAGTTTTGTTAGATAAGGCTTTTGACTACGCTAGAGTAAAAATATCCTGGTAGAATCGCTTGTGCTTTCTGGGCGAGGGGAGTTTTTCAAAGTTTGGTTTTGGAAGAACCGAGGGATTAGTCTCTTGTCTGGATATCCGTGCGCGAGACCTCGAGTGAGAGGCACTGCCCCACGCAAGAAGTGCTATTTCCGCTGCTAGCACACCCGAATTTGTTGCACGGAGAGAGCAGGGATCTTTCAGCTAGTATCAGAGCAAATTGGCTAAAGTGGATCAACTGAGAACGTGAAATGTCAAAAATTTATGTAGTAGTAAAAGGTTGTAAATGTGTGATGAAATTCATACAAATTGATATTCAGAATGAAGATTCATAAATAGGTAATTTGGCCTTCAGATGAAGTACCGTAATTGTATGGAGTCCCTAACTTGCTTGAGGCCTAGACATGATGGTATTTACCTTATAATTCCAAGGGCCGTGACTACTCGTATATATCGAGGGTATAATTGCGGCACTTTACTGCTGGCAGTATATACGAGTAAATCTAAGACCTTGAAATTATAAGCAAAAATGCTATTTAGATTATGAATTCAAATGCTGGTTGATATGATTTTAGAATTGTGGTTGAGAATTGATGTGTTGATTTGGATTCTGATTGGAAGATAATGATTCCTGAATTCTAGTGGAAAGATGATAAGTTTAACAAATCCACAATGAGGATGAATGGGACGAATCCCCGTGATGATGATAATAATAACTGGAATGATGATTGTGACTTTAGAAAATCCCTATGAGATTAGTGGATTGTGCTGACAGATTGCTACTGTTAACACGACCGAGTGAAGCAAGTTAAGGGATGACAAATTAAAAACCTGCATAACCGAAATTCCCATGGAGGAATGTTCAGATGGAATTTTTGGTCTAATGGACCATTATTGTGTTAAGGATATGAATGATATGTTCTGAATGAATTGTTATCTGATAATGAGTTCTATATAAAGGGATCTTTATCCCACGATTTTGTTGGGTTGACCAGACTATAAGGAACCCCAGAATCAGTTTGATCTTAAGGAAAAGCGTTTGTCCCTCCAACTGTGAGATGAGGACATCTTGCATTTTTTAAGTGGGGTAGGATGTAAGATTCCTCCCTCCAAAGTTTGAGGTGTACAAGTGTAAGAACCTCCCCTTCTGATCTTGTAATTATTCCCCTCTCTGAAATAGAAGAAAGATCGTGTTTAACCCTGTTTTAGCCTGGAGAGAGAAAATATCTAGAGAAAAGTAATCCAAAATTGAGATATTTTTTGATATAAAAATCCTCCTAGTGTCTAAAATGGTTTCCCTTGAAACAGAAATTCAAAAAGAACTTTCCAATGTGCAATTGGAATTAATTGAAAATGTGTATAAATGACCTTAGCCTAAGGGTCTAGATTTTCAGAAAGTTTTGGATTATGGTCCAATTAAGGTTCTTTGGGAGCTAGAACTACTTCCAATCTATGTACTTTTATGCTTGTGGGGTGCAACTATACCATGCCAGTATTACATTAAAATAATGATATTTGTTATTATCCCTTAAAAATCCTCTACTTTTGGAGAGAGTGGAGCCTCTCTCTCTCTTTCTTCAACCATCCTTGGAGGTTTCCTTTCAACACACTAACCAATTGATTGGTTGGGGGCTTCTTCTAAGATAGAGAAGTAAGCAAAAACAAGAGGTAAAGTGTAATTTTATGGTTTTTCTATACTATTCTCAATGTTTTCACTTCTCAACCCTATCAAGCTTGAGAAGTTTCTATATTAAGTGTTTATAATGCAAATCAAGCTTTTCTTAAGAGTTGTAATGAATAATTAAGAAAAGTTTACATTTATGCTTAATTAGGATGCTTGGGGTAGCTATGAATGGAGGAGATGTGAATGAATGGAGATGCGGATATGGATAGATGCAAGTGGATGAGATGTGATGAGTATAAATGTGGAAAGATCTGATGAGATGGAAAATGATGTGATTGGATGAGAATGGATGAAGGACGATGGGAATACATATATGATTGGACTTGGATTAAGTAATGTGGATTGATGTGGAACAATGTGGAAAGACGAGAGTTTGTTATAAAAACTGTATTTCTCACCTGTTTTTAAATTACTGTTTTATGTCAAGAATGCTGGGGAAGCATTTTGACCGTCTTGTGAATGAGGTCGTGGAGATCTAAGTAATAAAGTTGCAACAGTTGACGGAGAGTCAACGGAGGATGTCTTGCGTAGCACGGTCTCTGGCCGAGGTCTTGACCAACCTTGGTTCGATTTAAATGGTGAGCTTCTGGTACGCTGGATGAGGGACCAAGGAAGAAGCAGCCTATGAGTGAAGCACTAGGTGACCTGCAAAGGATCCTAGAGGGTGCTGACCATACGGTGCTCGGGCTCTAGGTCGTCGAAGATACCCACGCGTGCATCGAGGAAGATATTGGAACAAGGAGTATGAGTTGTTTTCTGAATTCAAGCATGGATCTGGTTGATTGACCTTGCTGGTCCTCAACAGATGAGTCCATGGCTCTTTTATATGGATCTCTTGGTTGATCTTGCTGATCTTCAACGGAGAGTCCATCTAGATTTTTATAAGTGAATATATTGTCGGGTACTATGGGCTAGGAACTATTGAAAAGGCCCCTGAGTGGACAGTTGATGAGCGTTTTGGTTGCCAATGATGCCATAGGTACACCGATAAAGGAATGATTGGAAATTAGAATTAAACTGGATATTTTGGAGGATTATGATCAGTGATACTATGGTTTCATTAAAAGATTGTTTTAAAGACAGCTGAATGTGTGAAAAAGGCAATTTCATATTGGGTATGTAAGTGGTGTGACTATCTTGAAGTTTGCATGAAGCGCCGGCTACTAGTGGGCCTGGGAACTCTTTTCCCTGGTACCATTCGGGACAAGACATAACCAAATTCCTAAATGGATCCTATCACTACATTGGTTGGCTAACCCATAGGACTAGGCTGGAGTGATGGATCCCTAAAATGAGACTCAATTCTGTTATGGCACGATAGATGAAGTAAATCTCGGATAGTCTTGTTTTATGGAAAAGTATCAACAGCTTTGCCTCTCGATGAGGAAAAAAGCATTGGTCTCTATGATCCAAGTGCAAGTTTCTTCCTTGATCTGACCAAGTGACTTACAGGTTTGGTTGGATTAGTTTTGTTAGATAAGGCTTTTGACTACGCTAGAGTAAAAATATCCTGGTGGAATCGCTTGTGCTTTCTGGGCGAGGGGAGTTTTTCCAAGTTTGGTTTTGGAAGAACCAAGGGATTAGTCTCTTGTCTGGATATCCGTGCGCGAGACCTCGAGTGAGAGGCAATGCCCCACGCAAGAAGTGCTATTTTCGCTGCTAGCACACCCGAATTTGTTGCGCGGAGAGAGTAGGGATCTTTCAGCTAGTATCAGAGGAAATTGGCTAAAGTGGATCAACCGAGAAGCATGAAATGTCAAAAATTTATGTAGTAGTAAAAGGTTGTAAATGTGTGATGAAATTCATACAAATTGATATTCAGAATGAAGATTCATAAATAGGTAATTTGGCCTTCAGATGAAGTACCGTAATTGTATGGAGTCCCTAACTTGCTTGAGACCTAGACATGGTGGTATTTACCTTATAATTCCAAGGGCCATGACTACTCGTATATATCGAGGGTATAACTGCAGCACTTTACTGCTGGCAGTATATACGAGTAAATCTAAGACCTTGAAATTATAAGCAAAAATGCTATCTAGATGATGAATTCAAATGCTGGTTGATATGATTTTAGAATTGTGGTTGAGAATTGATGTGTTGATTTGGATTCTGATTGGAAGATAATGATTCCTGAATTCTAGTGGAAAGAAGATAAGTTTAACAAATCCACAATGAGGATGAATGGGATGAATCCCCGTGATGATGATAATAATAACTAGAATGATGATTGTTTGTGACTTTAGAAAATCCCTATGAGATTAGTGGATTGTGTTGTGACAGATTGCTACTGTTTACACGACCGAGTGGATCAAGTTAAGGGATGACAAATTAAAAACCTGCATAACCAAAATTCCCATGGAGGAACGTTCAGATGGAATTTTTGGTCTAATGGACCATTATTGTGTTAAGGATATGAATGATATGTTCTGAATGAATTGTTATCTGATAATGAGTTCTGTATGAAGGGATCTTTATCCCATGATTTTTTTCGGTTGACCAGACTATAAGGAACCCCAGAATCAGTTGGATCTTAAGGAAAAGAGTTTGTCCCTTCAGCTGTGCGAGATGAGGACATCTTGCATTTTTTAAGTGGGGTAGGATGTAAGATTCCTCCCTCCAGCATTTGAGGTATACAAGTGTAAGAACCTCCCCTTCTGATCTTGTAATTATTCCCCTCTCTAAAATAGAAGAAAGATCCTGTTTTACCCTATTTTAGCCTGGAGAGAGAAATAATCTAGAGAAAGGTAATCCAAAATTGAGATATTTTTTGATATAAAAATCCTCCTAGTGTCTAAATTGGTTTTCCCTGAAACAGAAATTCAAAAAGAACTTTCCAATGTGCAATTGGAATTAATTGAAAATGTGTATAAATGACCTTAGCCTAAGGGTCTAGATTTTCAGAAATTTTTGGATTATGGTCCAATTAAGGTTCCTATGGGCCAATAGGATCAATCCAAGTGTGGGGAGGAGATGAATCCAATGAATAAAAGAAAATACCTAGAAATGAGTAAATGCCCACATAAGATGAAGAGTTGAATGAGTACAAGGTTTATTAGTTAAAAACTATGAGATATTACTAATTAAAAAATGAGATATTTTGGTATAATGATACATTTTTGACACCTTGGTAAGGAGGGGGGGAGACTTCAAGGAGGCGCCTATTTCACACATGTGGTGGAGTTTTTAACTCAAAAAAATTGTGATATTTTTATCTCTCCTCTCTCCTGGATCAAACCAAATCAAAAGGGAGCCAAACTAGGTCCAAATGTTACCCAAATTCAGCCAAAACTAAAGCTGGAAAATTCTAGAACCTAGTTGGACTTGGTTAGAGGCCTCCCTCACCTATAATTAGATCCTTAGTCTTTGGGAGCTAGAACTACTTCCAATCTATGTACTTTTATGCTTGTGGGGTCCAAAGAGACGCTCAAAATCTGTGAACTATACCATGCCAGTATTACATTAAAATAATGATATTTGTTATTATCCCTTAAAAATCCTCTACTTTTGCAGAGAGTGGAGCCTCTCTCTCTCTTTCTTCAACCATCCTTGGAGGTTTCCTTTCAACACACTAACCAATTGATTGGTTGGGGGCTTCTTCTAAGATAGAGAAGTAACCAAAAACAAGAGGTAAAGTGTAATTTTATGATTTTTCTATACTAGTCTCAATGTTTTCACTTCTCAACCCCTATCAAGCTTGAGAAGTTTCTATATTAAGTGTTTATAATGCAAATCAAGCTTTTCTTAAGAGTTGTAATGAATAATTAAGAAAAGTTTACATTTATGCTTAATTAGGATGCTTGGGGTAGATATGAATGGATGAGATGTGAATGAATGGAGATGTGGATATGGGTAGATGCAAGTGGATGAGATGTGATGAGTATAAATGTGGAAAGATGTGATGAGATGGAAAATGATGTGATTGGATAAGAATGGATGAAGGATGATGGGAATACATATATGATTGGACTTGGATTAAGTAATTGGGATTGATGTGGAACAATGTGGAAAGACGAGAGTTTGTTATAAAAACTATATTTTTCACCTGTTTTTAAATTACTGTTTTATGTCAAGAATGCTGGGGAAGCATTTTGACCGTCTTGTGAATGAGGTCGTGGAGATCTAAGTGATAAAGTTGCAATAGCTGATGGAGAGTCAACGGAGGACGTCTCGCGTAGCACGGTCTCTAGCCGAGGTCTTGACCAACCTTGGTTCGATTTAAATGGTGAGCTTCTGGTACGCTGGATGAGGGACCAAGGAAGAAGCAGCCTATGAGTGAAGCGCTAGGTGACCTACGAAGGATCCCAGAGGGTGCTGACCATACGGTGCTCGGGCTCTAGGTCATCGAAGATACCCACACGTGCATCGAGGAAGATATTGGAACAAGGAGTATGAGTTATTTTCTGAATTCAGGCATGGATCTGGTTGATTGACCTTGCTGCTCCTCAACAAATGAGTCCATGGCTCTTTTATATGGATCTCTTGGTTGATCTTGCTGATCTTCAACGGAGAGTCCATCTAGATTTTTATAAGTGAATATATTGTCGGGTACTATGGGCTAGGAACTATTGAAAAGGTCCCTGAGTGGACAGTTGGTGAGCGTTTTGGTTGCCAATGATGCCATAGGTACACCGATAAAGGAATGATTGGAAATTAGAATTAAACCGGATATTTTGGAGGATTATGATTAGTGATACTATGGTTTTTTTCAAAGAAAAGATCCTTTCATTAGTTATATAAGAACGCCCGTAGGGCTACAAAAGATCTCTCCTGCTCCTAAGAGAGACAGAGCAGCGAATACAGCATGGCAGCCTGGGAGACTCTCCCATAGGTGCTGCAAAATACAAGCATCAGTACAAAGAACTGAGCGGCTAAATCATACAATAGGGGGGGGGAGAGCCAAACAGGTGGCCTGTAGTGTCAACGGGGGGATCCCATGTGTAAGGTGTAGAAAGGGCCACAGCGCCAAGTGGTGTGAAAGGCCTGGCACCGTAAGATCGCCTCATCTCTCCCCGGATGCGGTCATACTATCCTCGTAGGGTGTGGATCAACTCCTGCCAAATCCCCCGTACTGTCTCTGCTGGTGGCTCCAATCTCCCCTCAAAGGCCGTAAAGCAACGGGCCCTCCAGGTGAACCAGATGGTGAGGCTACTGAGGAGCTCCCATCGTAAATCCCTCTCCTGTGTCCAGCTGGTGGACGAGAAATCCGGTGTCGGAACCAGGCGAGGCTGGCCCCTAATAAATCTGATGGCCTGACTGCCCTGCTCCATCTCATAGCCCATAGCAGGCCTTGACGAAGTCGACCAAGCAACGGCACCCCACGTAAACATATCCTCTGGAGAGAGGGGGGCCAGAATACGCAGCATCCGCTGCCAAATCTGCTGTGCTGCCTGAGGGCAATCCCAAAGGCAATGTCTGTGTGTCTCCATAGGGTGGCCGCATCGGATGCAGGCCGCCGGAAGACCACTGTAAACAAGCCAAGTGCTAACTGCTAAGCCCCTGTGGGCGACCAGCCCCCACTGAAAAGCCGAGATCCTGCGGGCCTGTCGACTAGCCCAGAGCCGAGCTCAGAAATCCTCCAGGAACTCCTGTGAGAGTCCCTGTAGTCGCCAATGCCCCGCTGCCCGCTGGAGAAACCGTCCTCCTTGCCGTCAAAATATGCCGCCCCAGCCGAACAGTATACTGGAAAAAGGTGATCTCTGTGGCCTCAAGGGATGCATAAGGATCATGCCACTCGTACTCCCCGGGGTCCCACTGTAGCCGGGCCAAGGGGCACGCTGCATATGCCCATATGCGCCAATCCGGGAGCACATCAGCAGGGTCGGGGTCAATATGCCACTTCCGAGAAGCGGCGGCCACTACCCGAATCCTCTGAAAGGTGCACTCTGCAACCAAAGGCGACTCCATCTCCACTCTCTGGAGTCTGCCCTCATCCTGAATCTCATAGTAGAGGCATCTACCATCCTCAGTGCAAGCTTTGACAGCAATCAGGATCTCCAACTGTGTAAAGGCTCCCATCCACCGTGGGGCCACTGGCTCGAGAGGCGTGAACCACTCCTCTGTGAGTGCCTCCTAAATATCATCCCTCATAATCAACCCCCCTCTGAAGTGACTCAGCCTCTCCGCCTGGATCTCCTCTGGTAGACTATAGAAAGCCTGCCGGTCTCCAAAACTACGAGCTGGGCCTGCCGCTAAAGGTCCCCAGGCTAGACGAGGCCGAGAACCCAGCATATGACCCTGCTCCGTGCGAACCGCTGGGAGTGATACTATGGTTTCATTAAAAGATTGTTTTAAAGATAGCTGAATGTGTGAAAAAGACAATTTCATATTGGGTATGTAAGTGGTGTGACTATCTTGAAGTTTGCATGAAGCGTCGGCTACTAGTGGGTCTGGGAACTCTTTTCCCTGGTACCAGTCGGGACAAGACATAACCAAATTCCTAAATGGATCCTATCACTACATTGGTTGGGCGGTTGGCTAACCCATGGGACTAGGCTGGACTGATGGATCCCTAAAATGAGACTCAATTCTGTTATGGCACGATAGATGAAGTAAATCTCGGATAGTCTTGTTTTATGGAAAAGTATCAACAGCTCTGCCTCTCGATGAGGAAAAAAGCGTTGGTCTCTATGATCCAAGTGCAAGTTTCTTCCTTGATCTGACCAAGTGACTTACAGGTTTGGTTGGATTAGTTTTGTTAGATAAGGCTTTTGACTATGCTAGAGTAAAAATATCCTGGTAGAATCGCTTGTGCTTTCTGGGCGAGGGGAGTTTTTCAAAGTTTGGTTTTGGAAGAACCGAGGGATTAGTCTCTTGTCTGGATATCCGTGCGCGAGACCTCGAGTGAGAGGCACTGCCCCACCCAAGAAGTGCTATTTCCGCTGCTAGCACACCCGAATTTGTTGCGCGGAGAGAGCAGGGATCTTTCAGCTAGTATCAGAGCAAATTGGCTAAAGTGGATCAACTGAGAACGTGAAATGTCAAAAATTTATGTAGTAGTAAAAGGTTGTAAATGTGTGATGAAATTCATACAAATTGATATTCAGAATGAAGATTCATAAATAGGTAATTTGGCCTTCAGATGAAGTACCGTAATTGTATGGAGTCCCTAACTTGCTTGAGGCCTAGACATGATGGTATTTACCTTATAATTCCAAGGGCCGTGACTACTCGTATATATCGAGGGTATAATTGCGGCACTTTACTGTTGGCAGTATATACGAGTAAATCTAAGACCTTGAAATTATAAGCAAAAATGCTATTTAGATTATGAATTCAAATGCTGGTTGATATGATTTTAGAATTGTGGTTGAGAATTGATGTGTTGATTTGGATTCTGATTGGAAGATAATGATTCCTGAATTCTAGTTGAAAGAAGATAAGTTTAACAAATCCACAATGAGGATGAATGGGACGAATCCTCGTGATGATGATAATAATAACTAGAATGATGATTGTGACTTTAGAAAATCCCTATGAGATTAGTGGATTGTGCTGACAGATTGCTATTGTTAACACGACCGAGTGGATCAAGTTAAGGGATGACAAATTAAAAACCTGCATAACCGAAATTCCCATGGAGGAATGTTCAGATGGAATTTTTGGTCTAATGGACCATTATTGTGTTAAGGATATGAATGATATGTTCTGAATGAATTGTTATCTGATAATGAGTTCTATATGAAGGGATCTTTATCCCAGGATTTTGTTGGGTTGACCAGACTATAAGGAACCCCAGAATCAGTTGGATCTTAAGGAAAAGAGTTTGTCCCTCCAGCTGCGAGATGAGGACATCTTGCATTTTTTAAGTGGGGTAGGATGTAAGATTCCTCCCTCCAGCGTTTGAGGTGTACAAGTGTAAGAACCTCCCCTTCTGATCTTGTAATTATTCCCCTCTCTGAAATAGAAGAAAGATCCTGTTTTACCCTGTTTTAGCCTGGAGAGAGAAAATATCTAGAGAAAAGTAATCCAAAATTGAGATATTTTTTGATATAAAAATCCTCCTAGTGTCTAAAATGGTTTCCCCTGAAACAGAAATTTAAAAAGAACTTTCCAATGTGCAATTGGAATTAATTGAAAATGTGTATAAATGACCTTAGCCTAAGGGTCTAGATTTTCAAAAAACTTTGGATTATGGTCCAATTAAGGTTCCTATGGGCCAATAGGATCAATCCAAGTGTGGGGAGGAGATAAATCCAATGAATAAAAGAAAATACACAAAAATGAGTAAATGCCCACATAAGATGAAGAGTTGACTGAGTATAAGGTTTATTAGTTAAAAACTATGAGATATTACTAAAAAAATGAGATATTTTGGTATAATGATACATTTTTGACACCTTGGTAAGGAGGGGGGGAGACTTCAAGGAGGCGCCTATTTCACACATGTGGTGGAGTTTTTAACTCAAAAAAATTGTGATATTTTTATCTCTCCTCTCTCCTTGATCAAACCAAATAAAAAAGGAGCCAAACTAGGTCCAAATCTTGTCCAGATTCAGCCAAACTGAACCTAGAAAATTCTAGAACCTAGTTGGACTTGGTTAGAGGCCTTCCTAACCTAAAAATAGATCCTTAGTCTTTGGGAGCTAGAACTACTTCCAATCTATGTACTTTTATGCCTATGGGGTGCAAAGAGACGCTCAAAATCTGTGAACTATACCATGCCAGTATTACATTAAAATAATGATATTTGTTATTATCCGTTAAAAATCCTCTACTTTTGCAGAGAGTGGAGCCTCTCTCTCTCTCTCTCTCTCTCTCTCTCTCTCTCTCTCTCTCTCTCTCTTCAACCATCCTTGGAGGTTTCCTTTCAACACACTAACCAATTGATTGGTTGGGGACTTCTTCTAAGGTATATCTTGTCCAGATTCAGCCAAACTGAACCTAGAAAATTCTAGAACCTAGTTGGACTTGGTTAGAGGCCTCCCTCACCTAAAAAAAGATCCTTAATCTTTGGGAGCTAGAACTACTTCCAATCTATGTACTTTTATGCTTGTGGGGTGCAAAGAGACGCTCAAAATCTGTGAACTATACCATGCCAGTATTACATTAAAATAATGATATTTGTTATTATCCGTTAAAAATCCTCTACTTTTGCAGAGAGTGTAGCCTCTTTCTTTCTCTCTCTTCAACCATCCTTGGAGGTTTCCTTTCAACACACTAACCAATTAATTGGTTGGGGGCTTCTTCTAAGGTAAAGTATAATTTTATGGTTTTTCTCTACTATTCTCAATGTTTTCACTTCTCAACCCCTATCAAGCTTGAGAAGTTTCTATATTAGGTGTTTATAATGTAAATCACGCTTTTCTTAAGAGTTGTAATGAATAATTAAGAAAATTTTACATTTATGCTTAATTAGGATGCTTTTTATGTTTATCTCTCTCTCCCCCAAAGAATGGTCATTCCTATGACCAATTCTCTATTCAATTGATGCTTCTCATGGAGAAATTCTCAATTCACAAATCAAACTCTTAAGCTTGTGAAGCTAGAGGTTAAGAAAATCGTTGTTATACTTATATGCTAGTAAATTATGGTAATCTTATGAGTTAAATCCATAAATTGTATTTAAGATTAAAAGATAGTCAAACTATCATAATTACATTACTAAGTCTTATTCTTTCAAGAATATTAAAAATTATCAGTAAATAGCAGTGGAGCTATGGTAAAAAATTTTAGAAATTGATACATAATTTATTCTTATGCATAATGTAAAAAAGAGGACTTCTTACCATATTCTAGGATTGAATATTCTAGGCTAAAAGAACGATTTTCATCACATTCAATGGAAAACTAATTTTTAAGATTTATGTATAATTAAATAATTAAGAAAAGAGAAAATTATGGTAATTTTATTTAAATGATAAAAGAGGAATTTCCATGACATTTGGAATTCAATCATTTAAATAAGAAGAGTGGAATTCTTAGCATACTGGAATTAATGGATATTTTATTTAAATTCAAAGAGAAATTTTAGATAAATTTATTTTATGCATGAGAAATATTTAAATGATAAAAGAGAAATTCCCATGACATTTGGAATTCAATCATTTAAATAGTAAAAGTGAAATTCTTAGCATATTGGAATTAATGGATATTTTATTTTAGATAAATTTATTTTATGGAATATATTTAAATGATAAAAGAGGAATTCCCATGACATTCCAAATTCAATCATTTAAATAGTAAAAGTGAAATTCTTGGCATATTGAATTAATGGATATCTTTATCAAAGAAAAGAGAAATTTTAGATAAATTGATTTGATGATAAAAGAGGAATTCCCATGACATTTAGAATTCAAGCAATTAAATGTAAAAAGAGGAATTCCCATGATATTTGAGATCCAAGAAATTAAATGGGAAAAACAGGAATTTTTAGTATAATTCAATTTTTGAATATTTACCAAAAGTGGAAATATGGGTAGAATTGATTTTTGTAACCCATGAATTATTTTTCAAAAGAGGAATATTGAATATAATTCATTTGAGAAATTGAGAAAGAATATGGAAATAGCCGTCAAAGAAAAAGAACCTTTATCTAAGCTAAACAAGTGCCAAAAATTTAGAAAAAAGTCACATTATCGGTATCGAAGTAGGAAAAGCTATTAAATGGGACAGTTGGTGAGCGTTTTGGTTACCAATGATGCCATAGGTACACCGATAAAGGAATGATTGGAAATTAGAATTCAACCGGATATTTTGGAGGATTATGATCAGTGATACTATGGTTTCATTAAAAGATTGTTTTAAAGATAGCTGAATGTGTGGAAAAGGCAATTTCATTTTGGGTATGTAAGTGGTGTGACTATCTTGAAATTTGCATGAAGCGCCGGCTACTAGTGGGCCTGACAACTCTTTTCCCTGGTACCAGCTGGGACAAGACATAACCAGATTCCTAAATGGATCCTATCACTACAGTGGTTGGGCGGTTGGCTAACCCATGGGACCAGGTTGGACTAATGGATCCCTAAAATAAGACTCAATTCTGTTATGGCACGATAGATAAAGTAAATCTCGGATAGTCTTGTTCTATGGAAAAGTATCAACGACTCTGCCTCTCAATGAGAAAAAAAGCATTGGTCTCTATGATCCAAGTGCAAGTTTCTTTCTTGATCTGACCACAAGTGACTTACGGGTTTGGGTGGATTAGTTTAGTTAGATAAGGCTTTTGACTACGTTAGAGTAAAAATATCCTGGAGGAATCGCTTGTGCTTTCTGGGCGAGGGGAGTTTTTCCAAGTTTGGTTTTGGAAGAACCGAGGGATTAGTCTCTTGTCTGGATATCTGTGCGCGAGACCTCGAGTCAGAGGCGCTGTCCCACGCAAGAAGTGCTATTTTCGCTGCTAGCACACCTGAATTTGTTGCGCGGAGAGAGCAGGGATCTTTGAGCTGGTATCAGAGCAAATTGGCTAAAGTGGATCAACCGAGAAGCGTGAAATGTCAAAAATTTATGAATTAGTAGTAAAAGGTTGTAAATGTGTGATGAAATTCATACAAATTGATATTCAGAATGAAGATTCATAAATAGGTAATTTGGCCTTCAGATGAAGTAGTGTAATTGTATGGAGTCCCTAACTTGCTTGAGGCCTAGACATGATGGTATTTACCTTATAGTTCCAAGGGCCGTGACTACTCGTATATATCGAGGGTATAACTGCAGCACTTTACTGCTGGTAGTATATATGAGTAAATCTAACAGCTTGAAATTATAAGCAAAAATGCTATCTAGATGATGAATTCAAATGCTAGTTGATATGACTTTAGAATTCTGGTTAAGAATTGATGTGTTGATTTGGATTCTGATTGAAAGATAATGATTCCTGAATTCTAGTTGAAAGAAGATAAGTTTAACAAATCCACAATGAGGATGAATGGGACGAATCCCCGTGATGATGATAATAATAACTCGAATTCTGGTTAAGAATTGATGTGTTGATTTGGATTCTGATTGAAAGATAATGATTCCTGAATTCTAGTTGAAAGAAGATAAGTTTAACAAATCCACAATGAGGATGAATGGGACGAATCCCCGTGATGATGATAATAATAACTGGAATGATGTTTGTGACTTTAGAAAATCCCTATGAGATTAGTGGATTGTGCTGACAGATTGCTACTATTAACAAGTGACCCAATGGATCAAGTTAAGGGATGACAAATTAAAAACCTGCATAACCGAAATTCCCATGGAGGAATGTTCAGATGGAATTTTTGATCTAATGGACCATTATTGTGTTAAGGATATGAATGATATGTTCTGAATGAATGGTTATCTGATAATGAGTTCTATATAAAGGGATCTTTATCCCAGGATTTTGTTAGGTTGACCAGACTATAAGGAACCCCAGAATCAGTTGGATCTTAAGGAAAAGAGTTTGTCCCTCCAGCTATGAGGAGATGAGGACATCTTGCATTTTTTAAGTGGGGTAGGATGTAAGATTCCTCCCTCCAGCGTTTGAGGTGTACAAGTGTAAGAACCTCCCCTTCTGATCTTGTAATTATTCCCCTCTCTGAAATAGAAGAAAGATCCTGTTTTACCCTGTTTTAGCCTGGAGAGAGAAAATATCTAAAGAAAGGTAATCCAAAATTGAGATATTTTTTGATATAAAAATCCTCCTAGTGTCTAAAATGGTTTCCCTTAACATAGAAATTCAAAAAGAACTTTCCAATGTGTAATTGGAATTAATTGAAAATGTGTATAAATGACAGCCTAAGGGTCTAGATTTTCAAAAAAATTTGGATTATGGTCCAATTAAGGTTCTTATGGGCCAATAGGATCAATCCAAGTGTGGGGCAACAAATAAAAGAAAATACCCAGAAATGAGTAAATGCCCACATAAGATGAAGAGTTGATTGAGTACAAGGTTTATTAGTTAAAAACTATGAGATATTATTAAAAAAATGAGATATTTTGGTATAATGATACATTTTTGACACCTTGGTAAGGAGGGGGAGACTTCAAGGAGGTGCCTATTTCACACATGTGGTGGAGTTTTTAACTCAAAAAAATTGTGATATTTTTATCTCTCCTCTCTCTTTGATCAAACCAAATCAAAAGGGAGCCAAACTAGGTCCAAATCTTGTCCAAATTCAGCCAAAACTAAAGCTGGAAAATTCTAGAACCTAGTTGGACTTGGTTAGAGGCCTCCCTCACCTAGTTGGACTTGGTTAGAGGCCTCCCTCACCTATAATTAGATCCAAGTTAGTCTTTGGGAGCTAAAACTACTTCCAATCTATGTACTTTTATGCTTGTGGGGTGTAAAGAGACGCTCAAAATCTGTGAACTATACCATGCCAGTATTACATTAAAATAATGATATTTATTATTATCCCTTAAAAATCCTCTACTTTTGGAGAGAGTGGAGCCTCTCTCTCTCTCTCTCTCTTCAACCATCCTTGGAGCTTTCCTTTCAACACACAAACCAATTGATTGGTTGGGGGCTTCTTCTAAGAAAAAGAAGTAAGCAAAAACAAGAGATAAAGTGTAATTTTATGGTTTTTCTCTACTATTCTCAATGTTTTCACTTCTCCACCCCTATCAAGCTTGAGAAGTTTCTATATTAAGTGTTTATAATGCAAATCAAGCTTTTCTTAAGAGTTGTAATGAATAATTAAGAAAAGTTTACATTTATGCTTAATTAGGATGCTTTTTATGTTTATCTCTCTCTCCCCCAAAGAATGGTCATTCCTATGACCAATTCTCTATTCAATTGATGCTTCTCATGGAGAAATTCTCAATTCACAAATCAAACTCTAGGCTTGTGAAGCTAGAGGTTAAGAAAATCGTTTTTATACTTATATGCTAGTAAATTATGGTAATCTTATGAGTTAAATTTATAAATTATATTTAAGGTTA
Organism: Cibotium barometz; assembly: GCF_041138505.1. NCBI lineage: Eukaryota > Viridiplantae > Streptophyta > Polypodiopsida > Cyatheales > Cibotiaceae > Cibotium > Cibotium barometz. Next base: position 13,458,066 of record NC_141109.1, read on the forward strand.
AAAGATAGTTAAACTATCATAATTACATTACTAAGTCTTATTCTTTTCAAAAATATTAAAAATTATCAGCAATAAATAGCACCGGAGCTATGGTAAAATTTTTAAGAAATTGATACATAATTCATTCTTATGCATAACGTAAAAAAGAGGACGTCCTACCATATTCTAGGATTGAATATCCTAGGCTAAAAGAATGATTTTCATCACATTCAATGGAAAACTAATTTTTAAGGTTTATGTATAATTAAATAATTAAGAAAAGAGAAAATTATGGTAATTTTATTTAAATGATAAAAGAGGAACCCCATGACATTTGGAATTCAATCATTTAAATAGGAAGAGTGGAATTCTTAGCATATTGGAATTAATGGATATTTTATTTAAATTCAAAGAGGAATTTTAGATAAATTTATTTTATGCATGAGAAATATTTAAATGATAAAAGAGAAATTCCCATGAAATTTAGAATTCAATCATTTAAATAGTAAAAGTGAAATTCTTAGCATATTGGACTTATTGGATATTTTAATTTGTAATTAATGGATATTTTATTTTATGCATGAGAAATATTTAAATGATAAAAGAGAAATTTCCATGACATTTGGAATTCAATCATTTAAATAGTATAAGTAATTCTTAGTATATTGGATTTAATGGATATTTTATTTTAAATAAATTTATCTTATGGAAATTTTTTAAATGATAAAAGAGGAATTCCCATGACATTCGAAATTCAATCATTTAAATAGTAAAAGTGAAATTCTTGGCATATTGAATTAATGGATATCTTTATTAAAGAAAAGAGCAATTTTAGATAAATTGATTTGATGATAAAAGAGGAATTTCCATGACATTTAGAATTCAAGAAATTAAATGTAAAAAGAGGAATTTCCATGATATTTGAGATCCAAGAAATTAAATGGGAAAAAGAGAAATTTTTAGTATAATTCAATTTATGAATATTTATCAAAAGTGGAAATATGGGTAGAATTGATTTTTGTAAAGCCCATGAATTCTTTTATTCAAAAGAGGAATATTGAATATAATTCATTTTAGAAATTGAGAAAGAATATGGAAATAGCCATTGAAGAAAAAGAACCTTTATCTAAGCCAAACAATTTTGGCAGAAATTTAGAGAAAAGTCCCATTATCGGTATCGAAGTAGGAAAAGCTACTAAATGGGAATAAGATGTGAATGGGATGCGATAGGATGTGAATAGATGTGAATGGGATGTGATAGGATGTGGTGTGATGAAAATGAATGTGGATGAGATGTGAAGTAAATGGATGTGGATGTGAATGATGAGATGAGAATGAGATGAGAGGATATGTGAAAGGGTGAGATGTGAAGTAAATGGATGTGGATGTGAATGATGAGATGAGAATGAGATGAGAGGATATGTGAAAGGGTGAGATGGGAAGTAAATGAATGTGGATGTGTATATGAAAGAATGTGATGTAAATGGATGTGGAAGTGTATGTGAAAGAATGTGATGTAAAGGGATGTGAAAGTGAAAGTGATGTGGATGTGGATGAGATGTGATGTGCTGAAAAGAGATGTGGATGTGAATGTGATGTGGATGTGGATGAGATATGATGTGATGTAAGGGGATGTGGATGTGACTGTGATGTGGATGTGGATGAGATGTGATGAATTATAAAGAGATGTGGATGTGAATGTGATGTGGATGTGGATGTGGATGAGATGTGATGTGATGTAAAGAGATGTGGATGAAATGTGATGTGATGTGAATATATGTGGATGTGAAGTGATAGATGTGAATGTATGGATCGATGTGGATAGTCATGCATGTGAATGATTGGATGGATGTGGATGAATGAGATGGATGTGTATGAATGAGATATGATGTGGATGTGATGTAAAGTGGATGGAATGAATGAGATATGATGTGGATAGATGTGGACGTGATGTAATGTGGATAGAATGTATGTGATGGAATGGAGATACAATGAATGTGATGAATGTGAATGGATGTGATGTGATGTGAGTCGGGATAAGTGTGAATGGGTGAGATGTGATGTGATATGATGTAAATTGGGATAGATATGAATGGATGATATGTGATGTGAATGGATGTGATGTGATGTGAATCGGGATAGATGTAAATGAATGAGATGGGATGTGAAATGGATGTGATCTAAATTGGATAGATGTGAATAGATGTGATGTGAATCGGGACAAATGTGAATGAATGAGATGTGATGTGAATGAGATGTGATGTGAATGGATGAGATGTGATGGGATGTGAATCGGGATAGATGTGAATGAATGAGATGTAAGGTGAAATGGATGTGATATGATGTGATGTGATGTGGATCGGGGTAGATATGAATGGATGAGATGTGAATGAATGTGATGTGATGAGATGTGGATATGGGTAGATGCAAGTGGATAAGATGTGATGAGATGGAAAATGATGTGATTGGATAAGAATGGATGAAGGACGATGGGAATACATATGATTGGGGACTTGGATTAAGTAATGTGGAGTGATGTGGAACAATGTGGAAAGACGAGAGTTTGTTATAGAAACTGTATTTATGACCTGTTTTATGTCAAGAATGCTGGGAAAGCATTTTGACCGTCTTGTGAATGAGGTTGTGGAGACCTAAGTGATAAAGCTGCAATAGCTGAGACAGAGAGTCAACGGAGGATGTCTCGCGTAGCACGGTCAGTCGAGGTCTTGACCAGCCTCAGTTCAATTTAAATGGTGAGCTCCCGGTACGGTGGATGAGGGACCAACGACGCGGCCTATGAGTGAAGCGCTAGGTGACCTGCAAAGGATCCTAGAGGGTGCTGACCATACGGTGCTCGGGTTGTGGGTCACCGAAGATACCCAAGCGTGCGTCGAGGAAGATATTGGAACAAGGAGTAAGAGTTGTTTTTTGAATTCGGGCATGGATCTAGTTGATTGACCTTGGTAGTCCTCAACGGATGAGTCCATGGCTCTTTTACATGGATCTGTTTGTTGATCTTGCTGATCTTCAACAGAGAGTCCATTTGGATTTTTATAAGTGAATATATTGCCGAGTACTATGAACTAGGAACTATTGAAAAGGCCCCTAATAACAGGTGGTGAGCGTTTTGGTTGCCAATGATACCATAGGTACATCGATGAAAGGAATGATTGGAAATTAGAATTCAACCGGATATTTTGGAGGATTATGATCAGTGATACTATGGTTTCATTAAAAGATTGTTTTAAAGACAGCTAAATCTGTGAAAAAGGCAATTTCATATTGGGTGTGTAAGTGGTGTGACTATCTTGAAGTTTGCATGAAGCATCGGCTAGGGGGCCTGTGAACTCTTTTCCCTGGTACCCGAGACAAAACATTCCTATGACCGGCATTTCACAAGCCGTAAGATCGATCATTCCAGGTATCTTTTATCAGAATATCCAAATGCTGTATGTTTTATCTTTCTAATTCTTTGTGTTTTAGGTTATGGGCAAACCAATGTTTTCTCCATAGTTTCTCAACCATAAGCCCATGCAATGCAATTAGCTAGGTTTCATCAAGTTTCTCTAAGTCAATCAACCTCTCGGCGGCTAATGCATTTTCTGTGAGCCTTTCTTGTACCATAATATGCAGGCTTGGAACTAGGAATTCCATAAGCATTATCGCATTGATTCCATAAGTTAAATTAAATGGAGTGTATCCCATCGCCACACTTACACCACTGGCATGGTCGCTGACATCTTCACCAAAGCATTGGGTACAGAGAAGCTCCGCAGATTCAGGGCTTCGTTTGGTGTACATGAGATGGAGTTGAGCTCGAGGGGGAGTGTTGAGATATCGAGCTCATCTAGTGAGGCAGTGGATAGACATTCTTTATATCTTTTAACAAATTCTCTAGCTTCTCTGAATAACGTAGGCCACCATGGTCCTTCTTAAAGCACCTTGTGAGATGTAACTTCTCCAGCAAAATGTCCTCCAACTGTTTCCAAGTGTGCTTCTTCTAGTACCATGACGAACTCATCTTCTTGCACACATCTTCTAAGAATATTGTCTTTTCCTAGCTTATATAGCTCTCCTGTAAAATCAATTGATATGGTGTGGCCAACTTAATAGGCCAATTCATCTTATCCTTATTCAAGTGCCGATCTTGTGGAAAACCATGAGCTCAAATATTTCCTCGCTCCACTCAGGCACCATATCAATCTCGAAGAGACATGCCAGTTCAGGTTCTACATTTGGAATTCTTGACATATGGTCTAGCAAAACATGTTGTGTTCCTTTTCTCACATAACCGTAAAGTTGAATTCCAAGAGTAAAAGCAACCATTGTGTTATCCTACCCTTGGTGCAAAGCTTGTTCACCAGATATAATAAGGCTTGATGATCCAAAAAAATACAAACTTGTTGGCTCTAGCAAGTAATGGCTATATTTCTTAACAGCATATACCATGGCCAACCCTTCATGCTGCGCAGTTGTGGTGTAGTTAATTTTTGTATCGTTTAGTTTGTTGACTAGCAAAGAAAATTGAGTAATCTAATTTGAATTCCCCAAGTTGCGCCAATATGCATCCGTAGCAAAATTTGATGCATGAATGTGCACGTGGAATACGAGGTCCCAGTTGGGTGGTCTCAAAATTGGTGCACTAACCAATGCTTGCTTCAACTGATTTTTGGCATTCTTCAGTCCTTTCAAAGATGATGAGTAGGCTATACAATGGCCTTGCTTTTTCATTATATATATAGAATATGATGAATGTTTGATAGTACTCAATGTGATTTTTACCATAACCTAAAACACAAAGAATTAGAAAAGAGGGATCTTGTCCTCATGTGTGGTGTTGGAAGCACTAAGAAAAAGAAATTAAAGTATCGAGGGTCAGGAACTTTTAGAGTATCCGAGATCACCCCTCAAGGGTTAGTCTTAGAAGCAAAACCATCGATGGTGTAGAAATGGAGGGGTGTATCAACGGAAGTAAGCTAAAAAGATATTACGGACCCTTGACCCAAGAAATGCTTGCACAAGAGCATTTTATGAAACAAAAAAGAAACTATTAGACAATCTAAAGAGGAAGCCAAGGCTAGAGAAGCCAAAACAAAATAAAGACTCCAAGGGAGAACGCTACTCATAAACATGGCTTCACTCATTTTTCTTGAAGAGGATGACCTGGACATTGAACCTGCATGGTTGAGTGTAAATGTTGCTACAAAAGGTAATCAAATAATAAGCATTACATTGATTGATACAAGATCAAGTCATAACTTGATTTGCTATGAAACTTGGGTAGCTCTAAACAGATCCACCCTAGAGGAAACTAATGCCTAGGTTCATAGTGTGCATTTGTCTGTTACGCAAACCATGGTGTTTTTTAAAGTTAAGATCTCCAACAAAAAATAATCCCTTGGTAGGGAAAGTATTTGTTATGCCTGCAAGAACAATGGAAGAACAAGCACTGGCACTATGACCATTCCATTATGGAGTCCCTCTTGAATAAGGAAAAGTAGGAAATTACATGCGACATGGAGCCACCAGTGCCAAGCAAAGTGGAAGGATCCATGGAATAGGAGACCACCTCTAACCAACATGAAACACGACAGGTTCACGGAAGACTCTCGGTAGATGTACTCCTCCACTAGATCAGGCAAACTAAGAAGTTCTCACTCAGAACTAAAGCATCTACACAACAACACATGCCCACAAGCTCCAAAGTACCAACTTGGTTCCCATGGAGATAAGAAATAGGGAAGGTGAAAATGAGTACTTAGATACCAAGCAAATAACTTCAATTTTCAAAAGGTACAAGGTAAAGGGTTAAGCATTTCACGCTGTGAAATGTCTAACCCATTTCACGTTGTGAAACAAGTTCATACATTTCACGTGCTCAGTTCTTCCCCCCTCAATGCATATTTTTTGGCCTTGGAATGTTTGAGCATATAGGACTATTTAGGGTATCCCCATTTGCATACATAAGGGAAAGCGAGAGTTTCTGGATGTGAAAACCTAACCTGCACTTTTATGACGTTAAAGGCTTCACAGTGTTTCATGCGTTGTGAGAGCTAAGGGATTTCATGTTGTGAAATGGTCAAAAAGATACAGCGAATCATAGGTTGCCACATGGCATGCCCAATTGAGAGGGCTGCCGAGCCAACAACTAGGGAATAAATACGTTTTACCTTTCTTTTTCATGCATTTCGCTCCTCACTGTCTTCTCTGAAGATCTTCTTCTACACCTACTATCAATTGAGTCCATCAATTGCACTCCTTTAGCCCAACATTTTACCGCCTCGACTTCACAGGTAGGAGCTCATACGCTTCCAAAGTCTATCATATATTTCTATCTTGAAAAATATAATGTTCTTTTCATATTCTTTTTTATATTTTATATCTCACCTTACATCGCACCTATCATACAAATGAATCTTCAACACACAATGAATAAAGCCTAAAATATTTCATGACATGAAATAGCATTCTGCTATTTCATGGCGTGAAATCCAAACCCTTCAATTTCACGAAAAAAACCAATTTCATAGAAAAAACCAATCCACCCATATTAGGGCAGCCTAAAACTGAATAGATCTTACAAACTAACAAATAACACTTTCACGCTGTGAACAGATTTTTAATCCTTAATGCATATAACTTTCATGCCGTGAATGGATTTCTGCTCTTCTTCATGCAAATAAGTTTCATGCCGTCAATTGATTTCTACTCCTTCATGCAAATAACTTTCATGCCATGAAAAGATTCCTGCTCCTTCACGCAAATAACTCACACACCGTGAATAGATTTCTACTCCTTCAAGCAAATAACTTTCATGTTATTTTACTACTTTAATGTTATTTTACTACTTTACAAGAAACACTTTCATGCTAACTAACAATTTCACGTTATGAAATGCACTCTGCAATTTCACATCATGAAATCCACTTTGCTATTTCACGATTAAGTACTAATTCATGTTGTATAATAATATATCTGCTAATTCACTGCAACACCACATTGTTGTTGTTGCTCACCATACTAACACAATTTCCATCATATGTCACATGCCGTTTCATGCCAACACACCACAAATTTACTAAGATCAAGTAGGACTGATGATCTCTTGATAATATTACACAGATGGCTTCAATAGAAGACTCCAACACCCCAGAGTTTTAAGTGACCCTAGCAAACACTCAAGCCAATGCCACCAAGTCATCAACGACATGCGAAGAAAAAGAGAGGGCATAGGGGCACAAAGCTTACCTATCTCGGCCCTTATGCTGCCGAGGATTCGAAAGGGACCATGCTCCAGGAAGACATCCAGACTGATGGGCAAGATTGTCTTCTAATACCGCAGCAGCCCAGAGAGCGTGAAAGTATTAGAAGACACAGATGTACAGTACAAGCTGAAGAAGGTGGGATTGGCCAAGATGGCGGAGGTATTGCCTAGGAATTTCAACCAACAACTCTGTGCTGAATATCTCAAGTCCTAAAACAAGAATACCAAACGTAGGAAAATCATAAAGCCCGATGGAAGCACAAACAGGTACACATCACAAAAGATATGATCAGAGAGGCACTACAATTGCCACCCACAGAAAAAACACACATCCTTCACATTGATTAGCTCTGTCATTCGAGGATATGTTGAAGAAGATTTCATACAACTCTAACGGGGCAAAATATGAGAACATCAAGGAAGAGGTTGATGAGAGAGCCTATTGCGCCATGTCTATGATACTGTAGAGGTAAAACCAGCGTGGACAAATACACTCGTATACCACTTCACAAAATAGCCAAGGTACATGAGGAGAAAGCAGAAGATTGGGCATGGTTCATCCACAAGGAAATGGAGCACTACAAGTCCCAAAGGTGTGCAACCCCTACCTCCTAACAAAGATTCTTTGCCATGCTGGCAACATTTCAATCCCTACGAGTCATCAGGGAATATGATATCTCATAGGCCCAACAACAATAGGAGTTGATGGCGATTCCAACATAACTAATAGAAGATTTGTATATGGGGCAAGCTGTACTTAAAGACACCCAAGAACTCCTCAAAGAAATGTACAAAGGTGCCACAGAAGGTATGCAACAAGACAGACCAAAGCATATGTGATGACGCGTTAAAGAAACTTCACGGAGGCCACTAACTAGAAAATAGATAGAAGAGGAAGCCGGAAGCCTCGGAGAAGAAGTCACAAAGGACATAACATCATATCAAGAAGCTCTGGAAGAACAACAAGAATAATTAAAGGTAACCACTCCACTTGAACCAGAATTGGAAATTGCCCCCAGAATTTATAATGCAAACACCACCTTCTAGCCCAGCAGTCTTGATGTTCCAAAACCTCACATTTACAAGATACTGTAATCTCGGATCTACCTCCCTTAGCCAAAATGGGTGCACCGCAAGAACCGCGGAGGGACAGATGTTACCATAAGGGGATGTAGGTAAGGAGAATGAGTAAGCAACATCAGCACATTTAGAACCTACTCAAGAGGAATAACACAAAGAAACTGACAACCAAGCGCAAATGGCACAAATAAAGTCCCATCCCCAAGCAAAGAAGACTTGACTTTAAAAGTAACCAAGGAGGCAGATCTTTCTTGGAATATTTGTATATGCGAGAATATGTAGGTACATTCCTTGAAGAAAGCATGCAAGGTATGGACAAGCTCTTATAGCTCCAACTTCAGGAAAGAGATGACTCATCTTCTACTAGCACAGATGTGTGGTCACAAAGGACAAAAAGTGTGGTGCTGCCACCTCATGAGACCACGCCTTTGTTGCTGCATGACTAACATGAGGAATTGTGGAAGCAGGTTAGAGAAAGAACAAACCAAGTGCAAGCTCTAAAAGGCCACCCACAAAGAAGTCATTATTATTAGAAGTTTAAAGATTGCTAAGGACCAAGAAGCAAGATTGACAGCTTTGGAGGAACATAACAAGTTTATAAGCAAGACAATAGTGAAAAATGAGGAGCTCAACACTCAAGTAGACCAAGCTAAGGAACAACTTCAAAAGGAGGTGGTGCACAACAAAGAGAAAGAAGAGTAGCACACACGAGAGCTGAGGGGGGATGCACATGCCACCTTCCATACCAAAGAGGAGGGGTACACCAAGAAAATCAATGAACTCAAAGAAGAAAAGGCTTCCTCTGAACAAAAGGTGGCTAGCCTCCAAACAGAACGTGAACAGCTCAACAAAGCACATGCCAAAAAGTTGGGGGACCTCAATGAGACTATCAGTGCGCCAAGACAAAGCAAATGGAGCAGATTGTAGTAAGCCACTAATAGGTTCTCGATCATGTCCACCGGCAATAGCCAAACATTAGCACATGAATGCCTAAAGTAATTCTAGGAGGCTCAAACTCAAGCCACCACCCAACCACAGGATTGCCAACAAAGAAGATGACAGAAGATACACAGAGCTAGCTACTACTCGGGAAGTATGCGAAGCGGAAATTTCCACACTCCTCAATGACAAAGATACTAGAATCTAGGAACTAGAATGAAAACTAGCCCTCTAGGAATGCCCTCAAAGTAGTGACCAAATCGACGAGCTATGTCAACTCATCGAGTGTGCTTCAAAGGGGTAGGATCTTTGTCGATGACTCTTTGGGTACCTCCTCAAACTCTTACTTTGTTTTTATCTACACTAACACTCTCTCTTCTTCAATATGAAATTAATCTAATAGAAGACCTCAGTTTAGGAGATTTAACCCTCATACATTAGAATACGGAGAGGGACACTGACCCTACATTAGTAATGGGAATATTACAAGGTGATGTAGTTCTTACTAACCCAGCTGATATCTTCTTTTTCCAATTACACCCCATAGTGCTCAACCTTAGTAGTTGGTGTTAGGTGTTGCAACATTCTATCTTTCTTCTGAATGACAGTGTCAACAAACTTGACGTGTTTATGCCAGATGACATGCCATCCACACCGACAAACTAAGAGGTTGTTGCTCGTAGTTTGTCAGTGTTCATGCCAGATGACATGCTAGATAACATGCCATCCACACCAACAAAATACGAGGTTGTTTCTTGTAGCCATCAATGGATAATTAGCCATGGGTGGGTTGAGGTTTATGATACCCATCAATATCTAAATCTATTTGAATCTACCTTATATCATCTCATTGTTATTATAAAACTATATTAAAAGATACATAAACATCTGGAGGCAATGCTCACTAATGTCATCTATGATTTTGAGTGTGAACATATTGAATATCCAAATATAGTCCCCAGAAGAAATCACAAACCTCCATGAGTTCATGACAACTATGAAACCCCCCAAACTCCACCCAGTTCAGGATAAGGTCAAGAGAAAACTCCATGATCCTCAACATCTGTAACTTACCCCGTGTTTACATCCATCTCAAATAAACTACTAAATCCTTATCCTAGTATATCTTCTACTAGCAAAATTGAGGTAGACTACATATTCTCTTGATACTCTTTTCCCCCTAAGGATTTTCCCACTAACACTCTCAACCCCAAGGAGTTACTGGCAACAAATCTATCTCCACCCAAGAAGCTATAATCTACCCCCTCGAGATGATCTATAAGATTTCACTAAATGAAAATGTCCTGGAGTCTTTATCAGCTGTAGAATATGAGGGACACATACGAGCAGGGAACCCCCTCTTAAAGCCCAAACTAATGTTCAAGGTGCTGATGCAGAGTACACCATTTGAGCCTACAAGAAGAATTCTGCAAGAAGACTACTCTAATATAGAATCGAGATGGAAACCATATGTACAATACCCTTTTCGAGCCCCGATGGCAGACTTAGAAGAGTTGCTACCAATGGGAGGAGAGGGAACCTTATGGGAAAATGTGGCATAGCACACAAAATTGGCAAACCCACACTTAGGCAATTTGCTGGAGATCTGTATTGTTACATTTATGATTAGTTATTGTTTTCATAGGTGGAAAAAGTAGCATCCAATGCATATAAGAGGTGGATACAACAATAGAAATAGATGATACCAACCCCCACCTCAAAGATTTTGGAATACAACTTGACTGGTGCAAGGAGTACCTCACATTGGCATAATACAATTTTCAGTACCAATGCTCCACACACCAACACAGCAAGTGGACCCATTGTACATGCTGATCAAGCAATGCTGATCAAGCAAAGGCTCACTCCATTATAGTTCCATGAAGCAAAGAAAAGGGATGCACATGTATGTTACAACTTCCCTCAATTCTCGCCATCAGCATTCCTGGATATAAGCAGTCAAAGGAATTAGATGCTGACATGGATACAAGCATGTTGAAGAATCCAGATCCAGACATAGTGCCACCATATTTTTGAAGTTGATCATAGTTCTCATCAGCCAAAGGAAAGATTTGATGGATATGATGTAGAGTAGCTGTGCTTTGATATGAACAGAGGCTTGAATGAACAAGGGATGATGCTCTAGTATTATCACCTCATGTGTCTACCAGGGTACATGCATGTTACATTTGAAGATATGATAGACACTGGGTTCTGGATGTCACACTTTGCATTCAAAGGGACCCTCAAAAAGCTTCAGTCATGCTCTAACTTCTATAGACATCGGTGGACTAGGTCTTTCGACCTAGGTAAGAGGTTATGAGGATAGAACCTATGTTAGGTAGGGGGGATGGTAATCCCATTTTGGATTAACAAAGATGCTCCTCCCATTGAGGACATTAATAAGTGTTATATAAAGGCACTATAAATGTTGTACATTATGAGATAGTGGCTAGCCAAGGCTTTAGTTAGTAAGTTTTAGGTGCCCAAATCTACATAAGGGCCAATTGTATATATAGTAATTTCGTATAATGGAAGAAAACAATCCCCCTTTGTGCTATGAGATCTCTTATCTTGTCTTGTGTATGAGAGAGAGAGAGAGAGAGAGAGAGAAACAAAGTGTACTCTAGTACATGTGCCTCTTCCATGCTTGTGTATGGGAGAGTGAGAGGATGATTGCCTTGCTTTGTGGTGTGAGAGACTCCACAGTGATAGAGTGGAGGTGGAGATTGGAGGATTGGAGCTGCTACAAGCAAGCTTGGGGAGAGCCTCAAGGGACATGAGCTGCTACTACAAGCGAGCTTGGGGAGAGCCTTAAGGGACATGAGCTGCTACAAGTGAGCTTGGGGAGAGCCTCAAGGGACATGAGCTCAGAACATTGGTAATTACCCTACGATGGTTGTTGTCAATTGCTTCTTCCATTTGTGAATGTGTGGAGTTATCTTGCGAGGTGCAGTAGGCCATAACAAGCTAGCATCAATCTCTCAGCCCCATAACCACACTAAACATTCCCTTACACTCTGTGCACCTTCTGTTGACATTAATCCCAATGGTCTTGACTGTTATCAATTCTTCTTTCGGAGATAGAACCAAGCAACTCAAAAGCCCTACCTAGACGAGGGAATTTCTCTTTTATGTTCGCAAAATTATCCTAACCCTTAGACTACCCTAATTTCATGAAGATATGACTCCAAAGACTCTCTGTTGTGCCTAGCTGACTTACTATAGATTGATCTGACCCACTGATTGGGCTGATTGTTGACGGTTGACTCAACTAGAATAGACTTTTTTAGCTCTAAGTCCTCTAACACCTCTAAGCCCTCTAGACACTCAAACCACACAAAGATATAACTCTATAGACATCTAGCTGATCACAATGATCTCATGAATGATCCATAATGACTAGTTTGCCCACAGACCCGTTTGACTTCTGTTTGAAGACCATACTGGGGAATTTGGGAAAATCCCATTACTTTGGGAATTTTCTTTTCAATCTAATTTTTGGTATATCTTGAGCATATGAATTCCAAAGTTGTTGGAGAATGTGGATTTAGAACCTACTCTTCAAGAGCTATCTAACAATATGTCACATGAGGGTGTTTTGACAAAATCTTAAAAGAATTCACCTTGCCCCCCGATTTTTTATTTTGCAAAATGAGAATTGGGATTTTCCCAAACTTCCTAATATGGTCTTTTTGCCTTTTGACCGTCATCAGGCTTATCTTAAGATAACTTCCTTTGATCGTCATCAAGCTTATCTTAAGATAACTTCCTTTGACCGTCATCAGGCTTATCTTAAGATAACTTCCTTTGAATCCAAAATGATCAAAACGACCCTTCTCCTTGTTCACCGTAGGCTAGCCTCCTGTGTCACTAGCCAACGCCAGCCGGACAGCCGCATGTTAGCACCGCCAATTGTGAGGGCCAACCCCAAATGGTAGCTAGAGTACTTTATTACAAGAATGATGCTTAACACCTAGCCTCCTATGCATCTTATCACCAATGGAATCATAGTATTGATGGATACTACAATAAGGTAGTATAAAAGGATGGATATTGAGCTTTGTAAAGGCTTGGTTGTTGATTGTATCATTATTCCTTTTTGGTTGATATAAGAAGGACCGTTCTTTTTATTCTCTCTTGTACATGCGTCTTCTTTGTGTATTCATTTTTGGTTCATATGTTATGGTCGATAGAGTATCTGTTAAGTATCATGTTCTTGCATTATGTATTAGGCAGTCAGTCTAGTAGTTTTTAGTGCTCTGCATACTACGCCTATTTTGTGTTAGGTCCGTATTCTCTTGGTGTATGTTGTGTGCTTAGCCCCAGAGACTCTCAATAGTTGCTAAGGGAATAGGAAGTCATTTCCCTCACTAAAACTTTGGCAACCACGATGATTGCCATTATGTTTGAATCTCTTCCCCTTGTTTTCAAACCCATCCCTCATGTTAGCACGTGAAAGGTGCTACTTGGAGCACAACCAAGCTTAGCAATTCTTGTTTGCCAACCCTAAAGACCAACCCACCAAATCTGAACCAGAATAGCCCTCATCCCACTCAGAAGAAGAACCACTCACCCCTACTACCGTGACCTCACCCACCACTATTTATACCACCTCCACCACCACCACCACCACCACCACCACCACCACCACCACCCTCGTAGCCCCGTCCCCTCCACTACAACATGATGTGCAGGACCAGTTGTCACTGTGAAGTATCACAAATTCTCCAAGAAACCCTCGGATGATGCAGATGCTCACATCCTGATATTTGATACCACTTGGCGTGTCAATGTACCCGGCCCCATGGGGTGGACTAGCACCTAAAAAAGGCCTCCTTTGTCCCCACACTCCAGAAGAGTGCCGCTCTTTGGGTTGCTCAGTATGAGTACGCCCATTTCCCCACTTATGATTCTATCCGTGATGTATTCCTTCAATGATTCAGAGAAGATAAGACATCCATGCATGTACTAGATAAGGTGTGCAGAATGAACCAGAAGAGAATGATAGTGGAAGATTATGTTGTAAAGTTTCAAAAACTTCTCCGCAGACTGGATGCAGCCAATCAGCCCACCACGGAGGAAATTCTCAATTCTTATTTTATGAAGAGCCTCAGAAAGCAAATCAAAGGCTCCGTATCGCTGGTGTAGACCTAACTACCATCACCATGGAGCAGCTTGTAGACTCAGCTCTTAGAGTAGAGCGGGTGTTGGTAGCCCCTCTCAAAAGCAAGGACAAGTCCAAGAGCAAAAGGAAGTCCAAGAAGTCCTCATCCAGATCTTCGAACGAGGAGGATGATTCCACAGCTAGTGATGAGGAATTAGAGGAGGAGGAGGAAGATCGCAAGGCTAGGTCAAAGACTAAGAAGGTAGGGAAGACAGCCAAGGAATTAGCTATAGCCATGGCTCAATTGACCAGTGAAGGTGCAAAGCGCACTCCTACTGTCTGGTTAGGCACTTGGTGTGCAAAGTGTCACAATTATGGACATGGATCTGAGGAATGCATCTTGAATGAACTCTGGTGTGCCGTCTATAGGACGGCCACACATACAACTGAAGCCTGCCGCAAACCCCAATTCCACCCACGTGGAAACTTTCCTCCTAGGGACATGGCCGGTGCCCCAAGGCCTATTTTTATATGCTTTTATTGCCATGGCCAAGGCCACCAAAAGTCGGAGTGTGAAATATATAGAAATCATAAAGCAAAAATAGAGGGAGCCTCGGCTTTCGAGTCCGATCAACCCACAGTAAATGCAATGGAAATACAAGCTCTGGATGGGCAAGCTAAAATCTACATTAATTCCTTTACACTAGGAATTACACTTTCCTCATTTAAATATTTGAATTTTAATATGGTGGGAATTCCTCTTTCATCACTTAAACTTATCTATGCAAAAAGATAAATTTAACTAAATTTTCTCTTAAAATTTAAATAAAAATCTCCATTAATTCCTTTACACTAGGAATTACACTTTCCTCATGTATTATGATAGAATCACCACAACACAAACATGCCGTTTCTTTATAGATAAACACAACCGTGTTGTGTTATGGTGATTTATATAAAAGTCATGGAATAAATGATATTTAGACCATTAAGACACTTTGAACACATTATTTTAGGCCATTTTTTGATTGATTTTTGTGTATTAAGATAGAATCATCACAACGCAAACATGATGTTTCTTCATGAAAAAACACAGCCCCGTTTTTGCGTTGTTGTTATTTGTATGAAAGTCATGGACTTAATGTTATTTACACCATTAACACAACCCTATTACGTTGGGGTGATCTGTATGAAAGTAATGGAATTCATACTATTTTCACCATTAAGACACAAAAGAACGATTTTCATCATATTCATGGGAAATAAATTTTTTTTGTATTTATGCATAAATATTTAATTAAGAGAAAAGAGAAATTTTTGGTAAATTTATTTTTATGCAAAAAGAGGAATTCCCGTGATATTCAAGATCCAAACAATTAAATGTTAAAAGAGGAATTTTAGGCATAATTCAAATTATGAGTATTTATCAAAAGTGAAATTTTGAGTATTATTATTTTTACTGAGAAATATGGGTAGAATTGATTTTTGTAAAGCCCATGAATCTTTTATTCAAAAAGAAGAATATTGAATATATCTTAATTGAGAAATTTGAGAAAGAATGTGAAAAAATCCACCAAGAAAACTTGGATAATTCTTATTAAGAGGGAATCCCTCTCGGGGAGGATCGAGGATCCAATGGTGGATGTGATGAGATGTGAATGGATGCGATGAGATGTGAATGGATGTGAATGTGATGCGATGAGATGTGAATGTGATGCGATGAGATGTGAATGGATGTGATGAGATGTGAATGGATGTGAATGTGATATGATGATATCTGAGTGGATGTGGTGAGATGTGAATGTGATGTGATGTAGTTCTGGTTAGATATGAATGGATGAGATATGATGTGGATAGATGAGATGTGATGTGATGTGGATCTGGGTAGATGTGAATGGATGTAAATAGATGTGAATGTGATGTGCTGATATGTGGATCTCGCCAAAATCAGGGCAACCTGAGAAGAGTGCCATCTCAGCCTGCAGCCTCAATGCAAAGTAGTCTCAGAACTCCCTCCCAGAATTGGGGGAGCCAGAGAGAGAGAATCCCACCCCAGATAGCAACATCCACAGCTATCACTATGGTTGACGCAGTGGAGGAAGAAAGAGGACAGATTTATACCACCATTGAACATCAAGGGAAGAATCGTCAGTTCTCAGTCCTTCAAACTCAAGTAGAATACAAGGGTAAGCACTTTAAGCTTTTGATTGATTCAGGTAGTACACATTCTTTTATTTCCCCTGGGATGCTTGCGTAAGTTAGTCTTAGATCAGAAAATAGGGAACCCTATGCAAGTAGAATTGGCCTGTGGGAAGATTCTTTTCACACACCATCAGACAGACCGTATTCAGTTTAATCTAGATGGGAATGTAATTGACTGTTGCCACCAGTTCAGAGTCTTATCCTTGGGAATCTATGACAGAATCCTTGTTGGAATGGATTGGCTCCATAAGAATCGGGCTGACATTCAGGCTGACATTCACTGTCACAATGGAACCATTCCTTTCCTCGACCTACACGGGAATCAAGTTCAAGGAACTAAAATTTTTGGATCCCCAGTTCTACAGTTAGTCAACCTCTTGCTAAGAGCTTGTTCTAACACACACCCATTCACTTGTATATTTCAACACCTCCCCTCAAGTGAATAACTCTAGCACACCTAGACCCTATACCAAGTTTCCCTCTTACTTGGTATCCCGCGACCAGTGTCTAAAGTCCCTAACTCATAGTCCTTGACACTCTCTCTCTATGTGTCCAAGGCTACCACTATAAGTGCCCGTGACCTTGACTAAAGTGCTCACACATACATCTACCACATGGCCTAAATCATCGGTGGCTTGGAGGTGGTTTTACTCTATTGGGGCATGTTAGATTGGGTTGTGGGGTTTCTTTCTCTTTCTCTCTAAGAAAAGATGTCCTGACTCCTCTTCCTTAGGAGTCTCCACATGAAGTTTTCTGATGTCGATCCTTCTTCATTGGGTTTGCTGTAGCAGTCTCTAGCCATGTGTCCTGGCTTCCCATAGTTGTGGCAAGTGAAGGTCCTTCCTCCTCCCTTGCCTCCTCCTCGTTCTCGTCCTCATCCTCATGAGAATTCTCCTCGGGTGTAGAATTCTCTCTCCTCTCTAGTTGTAGGGTCCAAACCTTTCTTCTCTTTGACCTTGGTCTCTGGCTCTAATAGAGCTCCTTCTATCTCATGCAGCTTCAATTCAGGTACATTCTTTAAGGTTGCCATAATGTGTTCATATTCTCCTTTGTCCACACTCTTCAGAAGCACTACTAGAGCCTCATCATCCTCTACCGTCTTCCCAATGGGCTGCCAGTTGTTGCTTAATGCTTTTATATTTATTCAACTATGTGGTTAGAGGTTCACTTTCCATCATGTCAAGTTTGTAGAATTGAATTAACAGATTTATGTGCCACCTCCCCTACATTTTGGGGGCACCTTTTCCTAGAATCTTTCCACGTCCCTATATTCACTCATGCTGCCCTTGATTCTCTCATCAGTAGATTCCTCTCACCTTTTCACTGCTATCCACTTAATTACAAACTTCCTTTTATAGCCACTTGCTAAGATCTTGTTCCCACACACACCCATTAACTTGTATATTTCAACAATAAAGACACATTTTTCTGCCTGTTTGGATTCAGCTTAGTACACAACTCATCTAGCACATGCACATATGCAATACATCCAAAAACTTTCAAGTAAGACAAATCAAGTTTCTTGCCAGTAAACTTCTCCTCTAGCGTTACATCATGTGTGGCTGTAACAATAGGAGTCATGTTCATGATATAAATTATTGTAGACACAACCTCATCCCAATAGCTATGCGGCATATTCTTCTCTACCATCAATGCTCATGCTATCTCTACAATGTGCCTGTTTTCTCGCTCATCAGTAACTCCATTTTGCTGCGGAGTGTATCTACATATAAACTGTCTCTAAATGCCATTCTCTCGCAAGAAATCAAAGAACTCAGGACCCCATACATCTCTGAATGCACCACATCTAGTACATTCATGCTCACATTTCTATCATGTGGAAAAAAATGCTTCTTTGTCTGCTTCCCAAATTGACATGCTTCACATGCTTTCTACATACCATCAACTTTAAACTTAGGCAACACATTTACACGACCAATTATTTTATGCCAAATGTCTATATCTGCAACAATTCATGAACCATGTACAAACATTGCAACTTTCACTTCAGCATATTTACATCTAGTGTAAACATTCTACCCACTTTATTGCCTTTTGCAACCAACCTGTAATTGTCTTTAAATTCTTTGACATAACAACCATCAGGGTTTAAGTTGACCTACAACCCTTAATCAATCATCTGGCCAACAAAAACCAAATTCTTTGTAATGTTCGAAACATGAAGTACATCTACAAAGTACTTCACCTTACCATCCTGCATAGACAATGGCACATCTCCAACATGGGCAATCAGATGAGCAGTGTCATCCCCTGTTTCAACAAAACCTGCATAGACAATGGCACATCTCCAACATGGGCAATCAGATGAGCAGTGTCATCCCCTGTTTCAACAAAACCTGGTCTTTCAAGATTCTTCATTTCCTTGAACCACTCACCATGACTTGTCATGTGGTTTGAAGCACCTTTATCAACATACCATACATCATCCTTATGTGCTGCTACATCATTTCCAGACACAGCATTAATGACATGTTGCATAGCAAACAACCTCTCATTATCCTCATTATTTTTGCTATAGGACGCTTAGTTGTTTTGTTGCACTTTTCCATTTTTCATGTCATTTTGCTTCTTATAGCAATCTTCGTACACATGTCCAGGCTTACTAGAGTTAAAATAGCCTCGTGCATCATTAGGCCACCTTTGCCAATTACCACGACCTCTTTGACTCCCCCTACCTCTAAACTGACCTCTTCCACATGTGTGTTATTATTGTAAATCCTGGGAATGTTTCTGTTGCTTACCATAATTTTGATTACATGTTCGGCCACCACCTTGGCCACGGCCTCGGGCTCTATCTACACTTGTGTAGAAGGCATGTTGCTCTGAACTGCCTTTGTTTTGTGAAGATTGGTCTTCACCGAGACTCTTTTCTTCAATGATCAACATTGACACCAAATCTGTAAAGCCGGGAGTGTTCTTCTGAGTCTGAATAGATGTCTTGAATGCCTTGTATTATGACCCGAGACCACGTAGACGTACTTCCACCTTATAGAAACACCAATAGATCCAAGGGATCCCACAATGCCCTTGATCTTCAAGGCATAATCATTCACAGGCAGACATGTTTTTTCTTCTCCATAGTATGATGCTCATTCTTCAACTGAATCTTTCGTACCTTGGTGTTAGTTTCATACAGCTTCATGAAGGCAGCTTCACGAAGGCATCCCATGCCTCCTTGGGTGACTTGGCATCCTATATATGCCTAATCATGGTGTCTTGTATGCTAATAAAAAGCCTTTCCTTGCTCCTTTATTCCATTCCTTGTATTCTTTTACATCTGCACAGCAGCAGTTGGATTAATCTCTAGTATCTCTTGTGCCTCCTCATGTTCACCTTCAATGTAGTCCTAGACTTTTCCCATCATAAAATTTGTCAATCTAAACTTCCAAGTATGGAGGTTGTTTTTGTCAAGCTTCTCTGCAACAATCTAGTTAATTCCATCATTTGACATATTGTCTATAACACAAACTCACCAAAAATAGCACTCTTGTTTGACCTACACAAACTAATGTATTCTTTGTAGCGGTATTGTACTACACCTAGCTGTCGTATAACTAGTGACCTCAATTTGCCTACATACACCCAATGGCAACTATAAGACCTCTTTGTAGTACACACAGTGTCTGCACAACCAATTGGCCTTCCTGCAGTTCCAAAAATAAAAATCTGCAGAGTTTTGAAACTTACCTGCAGTAGTGCACGTGAATAATTCCTACTACGAACTGAAAAATGGAGGTCAAGACGTGCTCAAAACACGTTTTTGGCATGAAAAAAACCATCCAAAGGACAATATAGTTGCCTTGCAACTCCTCTCTTTTCGAAGACAGCTCCTCAATTTCGTTTGCCGGTGCCTCTCAAAGAGCTCCCGACAAGGGTGTAGTAGTCAATACAAAGGGGGAAGTGTAGATGAAGCTCTTACCCTCACACCACTTCGTGTGCTTCTCTTGCTTGCCGCTTAGCTCCTTAGCATGAACCAGGATCTCATACCATGAAAAGATGTAGGAAGGAAGAGAGATTGAGCTCTTGCAAGAACACACACACTCGCACAAACCCTAGAAGAGAGCACACAAGATGAGAGGCTAAAAATTGTTCTTCTTCTTCTTCACAACAAAAGGGGTCTACAAAAGGAGATAAAGTGACTAACACACATACTAGAGTATATACAAGTGGTCCATAATGTAAACATGCTAAAGTGGAGTGGGTAGATGTGGACTAGTCGAGCTGTAGAATCTCTAGCGAAACCTGCCAGTGATGTAAATGTCGAACGGTCATGCAGGTGCCTCATGAGTGTCAACTCATGTTGAGCTTGACATCTCAACACACACCTAGGCCACAATCACCATAGTCTTGCTTCAAATTATGTTAAATGCCTAGGTGTTATTATAGTTTTATTTCATATTGGAAATAAATCCATGAAAGAGAAGTTCTATGTCATGCCTGCACGAAAAATGCAAGAAGAAATTCTCATTGGAAGAGGATAGATGGGCCACAATATTTTTGAGATATTAAGCCCAACTAGAGCTGACACGACATGCGTGACCGTTCCACATTAATATCAATGGCACGTTTGGTAACCGAGGACATGACAGATCTTCTCCAGTGATTCTAGTTGGACTACACCTACATAGTCCACCTGCTAAGTTATGTCATACTTATCTTCTTGCAAACTAACCTATTTAGTGTATTCACATTATGGATCGCTTGTACATAGTACCCTAGTACTTATGTTTGTTTTTCACTTATTTTTTGTAGCCTTCTTTTGAGAGTGAAGAAGAAGAAGATTTCAACCTTCCACTATAGTGTGTGTATTCACATTATGGATTGCTTGTACATACTACCCTAGTACTTATGTTTGGTTTTCACTTATTTTTTGTAGCCTTATTTTGAGAGTGAAGAAGAAGAAGATTTCAACCTTCCACTATAGTGTGTGTGTTATCCATTTCTTGTGAGTGTGTGTGTGCTTGCAAGAGCTCAAGCTCTCTCTCCTCCCTCAATATTTTCATGGTATTAGAGCCTAGTTCAAGCTAAGGAGCTAAGCAGCAAGTAAACGAAGCTAAGAAGGCAAAGGAAGTCATACATAGGTAAGAGCATCATCATCTCTTACACTTCTTGTTTAGGTATGACACCCCCTCGATAGCTCTGGGAGCTACACATCTCTGATTGAGGAGCTGTGTTCATGGTGTGAAGATTCTTGTGTGGCGCGTAGTACTTTGTATTAAAGTTTTGTGGAAAAATTCACATTTCAGGCATGTTTCAGCCTCCGTTTGGCCACTGTAAGGTTTTTTGGGCAATTTTGGAAAGTTCTAGTTGAGACCTATCTCTGCTTAAAACCTGGTTATTGTAGTGCAACAATGCATTTTGGGAGTGCATTCAGAGTTTGCACATGTATTGTTGATCTTGGGTGTATGTACATGTATTCTGGTCACATCTGGTGACATACAGGTTATGCAGAAGTACTACCACGGTAGCAAAAGAAGATACTGCTATGTTACACTCATACCAATCACAGAAGAACACTCATAGCAATCACAGAAGAACACTCATACAGGTTGTGCAGAAGTACTACCATGGTAGCCAAAGAAGAGACTGCTATGTTACACTCATACCAATCACAGAAGAACACTCATAGCAATCACAGAAGATACAGTTGTGTTATAGGCTGCATATAAAAGTTGTCTATTATATAGGGTTCTGGTCGTTCACATGCAAAAATGTCTGATGGACTCATTCAAATTATCAGTGAGAAGCTAGACAAGAACAACTTCCATGTGCTTGGAAGTTCAGAATGACCAATTTGGTGGTGGCAGAATGTCCGGAGGACGTCCATAGAAGACAAGGTGCAGAGAAGAGCCAAAAAGTTCCAGAAGCACCGGAATCAAGAGGAAAGGATGCAAAAAAGAGCCAAAAAGTGCTAAAAACTCCAAAAGTAGGCAAAAAAGGTGCAAAAAAGAGCCAAAAAGTGTTGGAAGCACCAGGAGAGCACCGGAAGGGTGTAGAAAAGGTGTACAACAAGTCCAAAGAAGGGCTAGAAGTATCATTACCGAGTCACGAAGTTGGAACAATGGTAGTAATAAACCCCAAGAAGAATTTGGAGAGATGTAACAATAAGAAAAGAAAAGAGGAAAGAACAAACCCACTCAAAGGGAAAGAACACCACAAGTGGTGTGTGCATGAGAAAGGGGTACGAATGTTATCTTGGACTGCAACAAGTGAAGTGTAGATAGCTAATCCATCAATAGAATATGATTTATGGGAGGATTTGCAGAAGATGATGCTTAATATTACATTGGATAACTTTATGTGCTTAGTGCCTAATTATGTGCAATGGCTCTTAAAAAAGATTATTCCAGTGGAATTGTTGGTAGAGATTTAAGCCAACAATAGTCAGATGAACACAGTTCAATGTGGCTCAGTAGAACCAATTTCAGACTATGATGAAGCAGATCTGAAAGTTACCGTAACATTTAAAGAACGGACACAGTACCTAGAGTTCTCATTTATGGAGGATCTAGAGTTAATGTGTTATCGCAAGAAATGTATCATAGCTTAGGCATCACAGATATCCACCCTTTGCTATCAAGATGGTGGATCAACGTAGAGTGATGCCTATGGGCATTGTCCAAAATCAAGAAATTAGTGTGGCTGATTGTAAATTTCAGGCATCCTTTATGATACTTCGTATGCCAAATAACTCTGGGGCTCTGTCATGGAAAAATCCAACACAATTGGGAGATAGATTGTCTGACCATCCAAAAAGGAAAGAAAAAGATCCATGTGTCCATATTCTCGAAAGGAAAAGTCAACCCATCAGATCACCCACTCTGTGTGTAAAAGGACTCAACTAGCTAGAAAAGGAGTGGAAGATGATGAGGAAGATAAAATTTTAAAAGAAAATACAAAATTAATTTCTTTATTGGAGGTGGATGTTGGTCGGATAGTGTCACAATATGAGCCAAAAGTCATGGCAGTGCAACCAGATTTCGGGACAACCATGGAAGAAGGAATCTTGTGGCCAATTCAAAACATAAAATTCTAGAGAAAAAAACCCAAGAACTCTATCTAGAAGCAGAAAAGGATGAGGCTCCTAAAGAAATTAAGGCATTCATATCTACCAAAGAAACCCATGAGAGAAACATGTAGAAGAGTAGTTGGGTGCAGGAAGATAAATTGTTCAAAATGAACTTGGGACATGATTAGAACCCTCGAATGGTCCGAGTAAGTGCCAAACTTACAGAGGAATGGAGACAACAATCGTAGGAATTGTTGTCAAGATACAAAGATGTGTTTTCTTGGAGTTATATAGATATGAAGGGTATTGACCCTAGTTTTTACTAGCATAAGATTACTCTTAAAGAAGATATAGTTCCCATCTAGCAATAGGGGTATCAGATGAATCTGAATTATGCCTGCTAAGTGAAAAATGAAATTGACAAATTGTTGAAAGTAGGTTTCATTTATTCGATTAACAAAGCTAATTGGGTGTCTCCAATTGTCATTGTTCCCAAAAAGAATGGAAAATTGAGGGTATGTGTGGATAACCAAAAATTGAATATAGCCATAGTCACATAGATCCTTTTCCACTTCTATTTACAAACTCACTACTGGTGGATGCAGTTGGTGGCCATGAGATGTATTCATTCTGAGTGGCTTATCCATATGCCACATCATCCTCTTCATCTTCCACATAACCATTATCCTTATCTCCTCCATCATAACACCCATTCACATGGTGCTTCTACATTGGTACACGAGGGTCACCACATATTCCAACACCCCTCTTGGTGCCAAGTTTGCCATGCATATTAGGGGATAAGTGCAGAAGCTATTGAAATATACATATGAATAGGGTGTGTGCGGGAACAAGGTGAGAAGTATCTACCAGGAGAGAATAAAGGGTACCATGAGGAGATATTCTAGGAAGAGGTGGAGAGAATCAAGCAAAAGAGGTGGAGTGAATCAAGGAGAAATCAGTGGGATTGGATGCTTGGATGTAAACTCTATAAATTGAGGCATTGGCCTGATGATTTGTTGGTTTTTTATTATCCATGCCTGCATTAAGCTATCAGTTAATTGCTCACTGATCACGTCTTAATTATTGTCTAATCTCTTTGTTAATGATGTTGATTCTAGCATTTGATCCACCAAAGCTCATCACATTGCTGCAAATTTGACATGGTATCACAGCCTAGCCTAGAATCCATCAAATTTATGAGCCCGTTATCTTGCTAATCACCTACCTAATCAAGATTAGTAGATAATCAAATTTTACCTCTTCTTTTCAAAGAGCTTATGTACCCCCAGTTGGTGGAGGGGGTTGATCTCCCTCCAGGCTTAATAATAGCCTCCAAGCTCTTAACCATACATAGTCATACTTCCAAGGCTTTAGGCCATTCAAACTGTAAGATTCCTCCCTCCAGCTTTTGAGGTGTACAGGTGTAAGAACCTCCCCTTTTGATCTTGTAATTATTCCCCTCTTTGAAATACACAGTCATACTTCCAAGGCTTCAGCCCATTCAAACTGTAAGATTCCTCCCTCCAGCTTTTGAGGTGTACAGGTGTAAGAACCTCCCCTTCTGATCTTGTAATTATTTTCCTCTTTGAAATAAAAGAAAGATTTTGTTTTACCCTATTTTGACCTAGAGAGAGAAAATGTCTAGAGAGAGGTAATCCAAAATTGAGATATTTTTGGATATAAAAATCCTCCTCGTGTCTAAAATGGTTTCCCTTGAAACAAAAATTCAAAAAGAACTTTCCAATGTGCATTTGGAATTAATTGAAAATAAGTATAAAGGACCTTAGCCTAAGGGTCTAGATTTTCAGAATTTTTTGGATTATGGTCCAATTAAGGTTCCTATGGGCCAATTGGATTAATCCAAGTGTGGGGAGGAGATAAATCCAATTTATAAAAGAAAAATACCCAAAAATGAGTAAATTCCCCACGTAAGATGAAGAGTTGACTAAGTACATGGTTTATTAGTAAAAAAACTATGAATATTACTAAAAAAAAGAGATATTTTGGGTATAGTGATTCAATTTTGACACTTTGGTAAGGAGAAGGGGGCTCTTCAAGGAGGTGCCTATTTCACATGTGTGGTGGAGTTTTAAACTCAAAAATATTGTCATATTTTTATCTCTCCTCTCTCCTAGATCAAACCAAATCAAAAGGGAGCCAAACTAGGTCCAAATCTTGTCCAAATTCAGCCAAACTGAACCTGCAAAATTCTAGAAACTAGTTGGACTTGGTTAGAGGCCTCCCTCACCTATAAATAGATCCTTAGCCCTTTGTAAAAAAATATGAGAACTATACCATGCCAGTATTATACTGAAATAATGATATTTTCTATTATCCTTTAAAAATCCTCTACAAATTGGAGAGATTGGAGTTTCTCTCTTTCTTTAATCTTCCTTGGAGTCTTCATCAACATACCAAACCAATTGATTGGTTGGGGGCCTCTATATTGATTAAGGAATAAGGAATCTAGGAGGTAAAGTGTGGTTTATGGTCTTTTTTCTTTAAATCTCCAAATGTTCTCTCTTCTCAAGCTTGAGAAGCATTCAATTGAATGGCTTTTTAATACAGTTGAAGTTCTTTAATGAATTGTAGTGATAAAAAACATAAATTTCCATTTATGCTTAAATTAAATATTTTTTTTAAAGCATGTCTCTCTCTCCCCCAAAGAATGGTCATTCCTATGACCTATTCTATATTCAAATGAAGCTTCTCATGAAGCAATTCTCTAATCTAAAAGTAATTTCTATGCTTGTCAAATTGAGGCCAAAATAAGTGGCTTTTTAATGCTTTTATGCTATTTAATTCATGGAAAAATTAGGAATCAAGTCCATAATTAGATACTGATCCGATTAATGGTTATTCTATCATATGATATTACTAAACTTTATGTTTTCAAAATTATTGAGAATTATCAGTAATAGCAGCGAAGCTATGGTAAAATTTTTAAAAAATTAACACATAAATCATTTTCATTCATAATATGAAAAGAGGACTTCCTACCATATTATGATTTATGTGTTAATTTTTTAAAAATTAACACATAAATCATTTTCATTCATAATATGAAAAGAGGACTTCCTACCATATTCTAGGATTAATCATCCTAGATTAATTGAATGATTCTCAATATAATCATGAAAAATCTGATTTTTATATTTATGCATAAATAGTTAATTAGGAAAAAGAGAAATTTCTAGTAATTCATTTTTACTTTAAAAGAGTAATCCCCCCATGACAATGGAAATCCATGTATTCCAATGAAGTAAGAGAAAAATTGGGATGCTAAAATAATATATATTTTATTAAAAAATTAAAGAAGGATTTTAGTTAAATTTATCTTTTTGCATAGATACATTTAAATCATGAAAGAGGAATTCCCACCATATTGGAATTCAAATATTTAAATGAGGAAAGTGTAATTTCCAGCATATTGAAATTAATGGGTATTTTATTCAAATTCAAAGATGAATTTTAGATAAATTTATTTTATCTAGGAGAAATATTTAAATGGTAAAAGAGGAATTCCTATGATATTTGGAATTCCATCATTTAGATGGAAAAAGAGAAATTCCTAGCATATTGAAATTAATGGGTATTTTATTTAAATTCAAAGATGAATTTTAGGTAAATTTATTTTATCTATGAGAAATATTTAAATGGTAAAAGAGGAATTCCTATGACATTTGGAATTCCATCATTTAGATGGGAAAAGAGAAATTCCTAGCAAATTGAAATTAATGGGTATTTTATTTCAATTCAAAGATGAATTTTAGATAAATTTATTTTATCTATGAGAAATATTTAAATGGTAAAAGAGGAATTCCTATGACATTTGGAATTCCATCATTTAGATGGGAAAAGAGAAATTCCTAGCATATTGAATTACTGGGTATTTTATTACAAGAAATATTGATGATAAAAGAGAAATTCCCATGACATTGGAATGCAAATTATTAAATGCAAAAAAAGGAGGAATTCCCATTGTATTTGAGATCCAAGAAATTAAATGAAAAGAAGAGGAATTTTTAGTATAATTCAATTTATGACTTTTTATCAAAAGTGGAAATATGGGTAGAATTGATTTCTATAAATCCCATGAATTCTTTTATTCAAAAGAGGAATATTGAATATAATTCAATTGAGGAATTGAGAAAGAATATAGAAATAGTCGTTTGAGAAAAGGAACCTTTCATTAGGCCAAGCAATTGGTAGAAGTTTAGAAAAACTTCCATTATCGGAATCAAACTAGAAAAAGCTACTAAATGGGAATAGTATGTGAAATGGATGTGATAAGATGTAAATAGGATGCGATAAGATGTGAATGGACATAATAAGATGAAAATAGAATGTGATAAGATGTGATGTAATGGAAATGGATGTGGGTGTGTATGTGAAAGAATATATCCGGATGTGGATGTGTATGTGTATGTGAAAGAATGGATGTGGATGTGTATGTGGAAGAATGGATGTGGATGTGTATGTGAAAGGATGTGATGTCGATGTGAGTGAATGGATGAGATGTAATGTGATGTGAATTAGGATGTGAATGAATGAGATGTGATGTCATGTGAATCGGATGTAAATAAATGATATGGGATGAGATGTGAATCAAAATAAGAATGAAGAGATGAGACGTGAAATGAATGTGATGAGATGTGATGTAAATTGAGATAGATGTGAATGAATGATATGTGATGTAAATGAATGAGGTGTGATGTAAATGAATGAATGATATGTGATGTAAATGAATGATATGTGATGTAAATGAATGAGGTGTAACGGGATGTGAATATGGGTAGATGCGACTGGATGAGATGTGATGAGGATAAATAAGGAAAGATGTGATGAGATGAAAAATGATGTGATTGGATGAGAATAGGAATACATATGAATTGGATATGGATTAAGTAATGTGGACAGATGTGGAATAATGTGAAAGATGAGAGTTCATTATAGAAACTGTATTTATGACCTGTTTTTAAATGATTGTTTTATGTCAATAATGCAAGGGAAAAGCATTTTTTACCGTCTTGAGAATGAGGTCGTGGAGACCTAACTGATAAAGTTGCAACAGCTGATAGAGAGTCAACGGAGGACGTCTCGTGTAGCAAGGTCGAGGTCGGTTCGATTTAAATGGTGAGCTTCCGGTACGGTGGATGAGGGACTAAGGAAGTGGCCTATGAGTGAAGCGCTAGGTGACCTGCAAAGGATCCTAGAGAGTGCTGACCATACGGTGCTCGGGGGCTCTGGTTCGCCGAAGATACCCACACGTGCGTCGAGAAAGATATTGGAACAAGGAGTAAGAGTTGTTTTCTGAAACCGGGTATGGATCTGGTTGATTGACCTTGCTGGTCCTCAACGGATGAGTCCATGGCTCTTTTATATGGATCTGTTGGTTGATCTTGCTGATCTTCAAACGGAGATTCCTCCATCTTGATTTTTATAAGAATATATTGTCGGGTACTATGAGCTAGGAACTATCAAAAAGGCCCTTGAGGGACAGGTGGTGAGCGTTCTGGTTGCCAATGATGCCATAGGTACATCGATGAAGGAATGATTGGAAATTAGAATTCAACCGGATATTTTGGAGGATTATGATCAGTGACACTATGGTTTCATTAAATGATTGTTTTAAAGACAGCTGAATCTGTGAAAAAAGGCAATTTCGTGTAAGTGGTGTGACTAGCTTGAAGTTTGCATGCAGATCCGGCTAGGGGGCCTAGGAACTCTTTTCCTTGGTACCCGAGACAAAACCTAACCAAATTCTTAAATGGATCCCATCACTACAGTGGTTGGGCGGTTGGCTAACCCACAAGGTTGGATGGGATTAGGCTGGACTGATGGATCCCTAAAATGAGACTCAATTCTGTTATGGTACGATAGATGAAGTAAACCCGGATAGTAATTATTCTATGGAAAAGAATCAACGGTTGTGCCTCTCAATGAGGAAAAAAGTGTTGGTTTCTATGATCCAAGTGCAAGTTTCTTCCTTGATCTAACCAAGTGACTCACAGGTTTGGTCAGATCAGTTTGTTCAGTAATGACCCTGACTACGTTAGAGTACAAATATCCTGGAGGAATCGTCCGTGCTTTCCAGTAGGGGGAAGTTTTTCTGGGTTCGGTTTTTGAAGAACCAAGGGATTAGTCTCTTGTCCGGATATCCTTGGGCGAGGCCCTAGTGAGGGATACTGCCCGTGCAAGAAGTGCTACTTCCGCTGCTAGCACCCCCGAATCCGTTGTGCGGAGGGGGCAGGGATCTTTCACAAACAAATTGCAAACCGCCGTCTACATCTACTGATTTTTGTTAATTTTCCAGCACCGTTTTCTAAGGGAAAAATGAGATCTTGTCTGCTCGAGATGCAATGGCTCTAACTCCTCTTGGTCCTAGGGGTTTTCAAGGGTGCTCTACAAGCTAGTGAAGACAGATTTTGATTTGATCAAGTCTACAGTGAGATCCAAGCTCTTCATCAAATCTGCACAGGTGACGATAAAACAGAGATTAAGCATTCAATGTTTGGTAAAACAAAGATTAAGCATTCAATGTTTGGTCAAATCTTGTGTTTCTTGGCCCTTGAAAGGATTTGAGCTCATTTGAACTCTAGGGCCTCAGATTTGGACTCCCTGCATACTCTGTTTTTTGAACACAAAACAAAGGATTAATTTGCTAATCAATGATTAATCAGTACTAATCACTATTTTTTAGTGCAATTGAGGGTTCAAATTAACCATTAGGTATCTGATACAGATCCCTATAACTTCATATTGCAATTCGGAGATGGTTTGACACCAATGATTTTATATTCACGTGATCATAATATTTTTTTTTGTTAATAACATGTGTTAACATGTTATTAACATGTTATTAACATGTGTTAACATGTTATTAACATGTTAACATGTTAACATGTTCTCAAAAAAGCCGATGGGAAGCTCCCTGATAACCGGATAAAATCCCGCCGGGCTTTTGCAATACCCGACGGGTCCCGGCAGGGTCATCATCTAGCCCGTCGGGCTACAATTTTCTATATATATGGGCCCGGGGGGCCCTTTGGGAGTTCATTGCTGACAGTATACACAGGTAATGAGACTTCTGTTTGTGTGTGTGTGTGTGGGTGTGTGTTCATGCGGGCAGCCGCCCATTGTCGCAATGCGCGGCAGGGTGTGGGTGGTCCGCCACACGAGGGGTGTGTGTGTGGGTATGTGTTCGTGCGGGCAGCCACCCATTGTCGCAATGCGCGGCAGGATGTGGGTGGTCCGCCACACGAGGGGTGTGTGTGTAAGGCCATTCTTCGGAATGGTGCTTACCCTGGGGCACTTAGTCGGTAACGCGGCTAGTCTGTGTCCTATGGTAAGTATGGCACGCCGTAGCGGTACTAGTCGGTAACGCGGCAAGCATAGTATCGTTATGGCGATGTCACCTTCCCTTCCCTTTCCTTTGTCAAATGCGGGCATATGGTCGGTAACGCGGCCAGTGTTTGTCCATCTCCTATTCGTATTCCCATAGAATCGGGCGGTATTTTGTCGTTAACGCGGCAAGTTGGTGTCGTCCGCTAGTGCATATATTGTTTTTTGCATATTGCGGTATTTGATCGTTAACGCGATCGAAAAAATGTCGTAAATTTGCTTGCATATTACGGCATGTGATCGTTAACGCGATCAAAAAAATATCGTAAATTTGTTTGATTTGACTTGTATTGTTTTTATTGTGTGATCCATGCGATACTTGGTTGCTAACGCGGCATGAGTATTTCATGGATCAAAGTTTACATCATATTGTCTTTACGTTTTATTTCATAATATCGTAACTCAAAAAAATGAATATCTCTCTCTCTCTTCCTGCCCCCTCTCTCTCTCTCTCATGATACACTTCACAACTCTCTCTCTCTCTCTCTCTCTCTCTCTCTCTCTCTCTCTCTCTCTCTCTCTCTCTCATGATACACTTCACAACACGATAGATGTGTAAATGGATTTCTTTTTTTTCTCTCTTAAAATATACATAATTCTTAATAATTTCTTTTTTCTCCCTCTATTTACTTAAAAATTAAAACAGTACATTATTTTCCTCTTTAGGAACTCACATCTAATGTTTCTTCTCTCTATCTGTCACAACTCTCTCTCTTCCTCTCCTCTCTCTCTCTCTCTCTCTCTCTCTCTCTCATGATACACTTCACAACTCTCTCTCTCTCTCTCTCATGATACACTTCACAACTCTCTCTCTATCACGATAGGTGTGTAGATGAGGAGTGCTTTAGGAATACAAAACATTATTTTCCTCTCTTTAGGAACTTACAAAACTATTAAAAATGTCATCTAATGTCCCCTCTCTCTCTATCTATCACACCTCTCTCTCTTCCTCCCCCCCTCTCTCTCTCTCTCTCTCTCATAATACACTTCACAACTCTCTCTCTCTCTCTCTGTCACGATAGGTGTGTAGATGAGGAGTGCAACATGTATACACTTGATAAGTAATAATGCACTTGTTGCGGTTGTCTCACGTTCGATAATGTATTGCATGATGTTGAGTTCAGTAATATTGTTTGATATTCCGTTTTTGTTTGATCATTGATAAGTAATGATACACTTGCTGTTGTTCTCTCACGTTTGATAATGTATTGGATGATGTTGATTTCAGTAAAATTATTTGATATTCCGTTTTTATTTGAACATTGATAAGTAATGATACACTTGTTGTTGCTGTTCTCTCACGTTTGCTTGATGTTGATTTCGGTAATGTTGTTTAATATTCTATTTTTGTTGTGTTTAATGATATTTGCTAGATTTACGAAGACGACCAACATGCTTTCCCCTGAAGAGCGTAAAATCGTTCTACGGGCAATTCACATTGAAGCAGTCATCACAGTGACAATGTGCAGATGACGTCGTCAAAAAGATCAATGAGTCTGAGATACTCATGTGAGATCTAATAGAGCAGATATGGGAAAATGCACAACGTCGACTTCAAAGCGGAGGCAACGCTGAGTTGCTTGATAGACAAAAGATAGCAGATTTCAACCATCAACATATAACACGAACCATTTTGGGGAGCATGCGTGTAGCATGCAATGATCTTAGAGATGTTGCCCCGCCTGAAGCTAATATGCATCGTCTACAGTTATGGGACGTTGTATGGAGCGAGCAAAGAGCCAAGAGCAGGACGTCGCTGCAACGTCCAGCCAAGCAGATGCGAGTGGGACAGGTGCCATTAATCGTACAATCTACAATTCTATGTACACACACCTCATTGGCATCCCGCACACGAGGCTCTGCTCGAAGGGCGAACAATAGGCTCCGGTGTTTTTGGCACAGTAAAAGAGTATACAATTAAAGGTATATCATTTTTGCCGGAGCACATTACTTTTTGCGGAAAGCACTACAAAGGAGAAGGCAGTGCCAAGTTCGAGTGCTTCCAGGCAGAGCAGGGCATGCAGGTTCTACACCCATCAATTGTCAGGTGTATTGCCTTCACAAAAGAATCTTCTTGGATCACTATTTTCCCATACTATAATGGCGGCTCGCTTGGTGATACTCTTCTGAAGGTCCCCTTCAGATTCAGTGAGTTCACCAGAGCAATTTTCCGTTTGGATCGAGGATGGAGACAACCCTCACCCGATAAGTCATCTAGAACTTTCTAAAATAAAACAAATAGTAATAACCATGCCACATATTATGCATGCCCTGGTGGAAGGCCTAGCGGCAGCACATTTGGCAGGAATTGTACATACCGACCTACATCCATTCAATGTAGTGTTGGATTTTACAAAAGAGCTGAAGCCGTGCGTAGGTATTATCGATTGGGGGTTACTGCTGAGAGCGCCAAAAAAACGGGTGTCTCTCAATTTTGTATTTGAAGTAGACAAGAACCCTGAGAAGGTGGCACAGGCGGTCTCCTACGCAGATAGAGAGCGAAATAAATGGCCATGGATAGCCCCGGAACTTTATGATCCGTTTTTGGCAGATGCATACACTCCTGCATCTGATGTTTTTGCTTTAGGGTATTTATTACAAACTTTATATGACTTTTGGCAGAAAGTACAAGAGTTGTGGATGGACAATAGTTCCTATGAGAAAGTTACCATGGATACTATTATTTATAGAGTCAAAAATTGGATGTGCCTGCCTAATCGCGACGAGCGAAAATCTATTTTGCAAGTAGTTGAATTTTTTAGATCACTAAATACTGACCCAACGAGGGCACAACGTCCTCTTGTAAAGCTATCGGTGTCATTCACCCCAATTTTGTAATGATACAGTATCAGGAGATTAAGTTTCAAGAATGGCACTTTGTTTCTCTCTTCAAAATTTGATATGTGTCCATTGTTTGAAATATTATCTCATTGAGTCTTTGCAATATCTCTCTCCTCTTATGGTATTTAAGTTTATGTTTTCTCCTCAAAATTTGATGTGCGTGCATTGTTTGAAGTATTTTTTGAGTCAAGTGGATATTTCTCATTGAGTCTTTACATATCTCCTCTCGTGGTGTTAAACTTTAAGTTTTTGAGGGTAATGGTCAATTTATCTTACGTTGATCTTTACAGTTCATTAAAATCCTAAAGTCATTTACGTTCATGCGGATATGGTAGAAGCGCAAGCAAACGAGCATCAAGAGTTAGCCAAGAAGGCATATGAGCGAATGAAGGCCCTTGCACATGGCCTGACAGCCCGCGAAGCTACGAGAACAGCATGCAGATTGTCGAAATGGACAAATCCTACTTATGCCCAATGGAAAGACATAAACAAACGCGTAACCACAGAGATGATAAAGGAAATATGGCCATGTCCAGATGGCGAGATTAAGAAGGGAAGATGGAAGGTTTCGCGTTGCACTCACAATGATATCAAAATTAATGCCGAGCGCATTTTCTTGGAGGTGTACGGTCGTCCTCTCCATAACGCCGACGCTCCACTCTATTTTGCTAAGATGCTATATGCACAATTTATCCTAGAAACTCCAGTGGACTTCACTTCCAGAGAGACCACTGTCAACACCCACGACATACGTGAAGAGACAGTGACATTCACAAGGGAGGAACTTGCTCTCATGGTGGAGGGCGCTGGATTGGAGTTAAACAAGGTCAAAGAAAGCTTAGGGGCACAACTAGCAGAGAAGGAGAAAGAAGCTGAGCGATTATCTCAAGCGTCAACTCCTCCCCCGGCCAATAGAGGGATTCAAGAGCAGCTCACAAAGATCAGCCAAGATGTACAGACCATCTCTTCACGTATTGCTCCTGTGCGCCAAGGAAATATCTCTCATTTTTTGATACATCCTGATCTTGTGGGAGTTTTTGCTAAGGCTACTAGTTCCTCCACCCCCCAATGTCCTGTATGTTACAAAGTATTCGATGGGTGGAGCGGCCAGTATATACTACCCTGTGGACACTACTACCACTTAATATGTTTAGTGAGGCAAATGCAAAATATTTCCACATGTGCATTGTGCAGTGTCCCAATAAATCAAGGTATTTATACAGTGTTCGGCATGGTTAGCGAATATAAACCACCAGGACCTTTAGATGCAACTCCTAGTGCAATTCGCAATTTATTTCAAGATGAAAGCTAAGAAAGACATAAATCCTACTTTTGTATTGATAATTTCTCCAAATACGATCATTTGTACAAGTACTTTTTATGAAATTAATGAAATGACTTCTTCCTCTATGTCAGTGTCTTGCTCCAAAATTCTTTCACCGTTTACCCTCTCGTCTGCTAAATTAAGCTCATCTAAGTCAATGTCTAAATTGTCTTCTATCTCAAGGGTGGTGCACGACGTGCGTCCAACATCAAAGTTCTCGTCTACTACATCATCACAATTGTACATCCATCTGGGCATATCTTCTTCATACTCTTCGCTTTCAATGTCTCGCAAGATCTTTTCATTGCAATACATGTAAACAAGTTTATCTGCTCGGTCTGCAAGAAGTCGATTGCGAATAGTACTGTGAATATATTTGTACATGCTCCAGTTTCTTTCTGAGCCTGAGTTTGAAGAGCACTGACTTAGAACCTTCATCGCAAGGTTGCACAATAAAGCATAATGCTCACCACCATTCATCATCCACCACTTCCATGCAGGTTGCTCTTTAGCCATTTGTTGAACAAGGGAGTTGGAAAATAAACCCTCTTTCAATCGAAATGAGGTCATCTCCTTTATGCACTTTACACGATCATCAAAATTATTATAGAAAGTGTTTACCACTTTATAAAAATTTTGCACCACCTCAACGTTGGACATCAAATCCATATTCCAATATTCAGGATCTGACATGTAAGCAGCACTGTGTAGCGGTGAATGCGCTCCAATCCATCTAGCATGAAAGTACTTCAATAGGACTTTTCTTTGTCTACTGGAGAATGGTACACGCCATTGCTTTTCCACCACTGAATGCTCTAATTTCTCAGGACACTCCAAACTCTGCTGGACAGTCCACCATTGCATCCATGCTTTCCCGAGATTAGGCGCTCTTTGATCAAGACTTCATACGGCATACATAACAGGCATCATTACATGGTATGCATCTATCACACTGCTCCACCAACTTCTTCTCGTAAGCGCTGCCTTCAAGACTTTGATTTTCTCTTTCACTTTTTCAAGTTGAGTGCTCTCCCAGTCATGAAATGCCATGCATGTAAATGTTTCCCAAACTGCATCTTTATTTCGAAGAAGAGACTCAAAAGTGTAAAAGTGAGTGTAAAACCTAGTCTCCGCTGGAAGCTTTAACATAACTGACATGCGAGGTCGAAAAATATCTAACACTCTCTGTCTCTTGAGCATGAATCTCACAAGTTGATGAGCAGTGTTGACGATTGAGGCAAACCATTTGGTATCATCACTTTTATACCAATCTTTTAATACAAGATTCAAACTATGAGTATTACAGCCTACCGAAAAAACATGTGGATATTGTCGCTGTAGGATTTTGGATGCATTCTTGCAATTCTTTGCATTGTCCATGACGACTTGGACTACATTTTTGGCACCCACTTCCTCTATCACAGAGCCAATGACTTGAGCAATGTAAGCCCCAGTTTTGATTGAACCAGCAGAATCCACGGCATGGATGAAAGTCTCACCTCTAGGTGAAATAACCATTATATTAATTAATGGTTTTCTTTGTACATTAGACCATCCATCACTTACTATACTACATCTAGAAAGCTCTATATTGCTAAGAATTATTCTTTGTACATGTTCTTTTACTTGCGCATAACATTTCTCTAATAGATCATTTCGCATAGCATGGTACGTAGGCGGTGAAAACCCTGGTCCAAACTCACCAATTTTCTTCCATGCTCTCTTCCAACCAATGCTCACTGTCCACCATCATCATAGCACTCCCAGAAAAGTAAATCGCTTCAGCAAGGGCGAGTTGTGCATCATCGAGCTGACCTTGACGTAGACTTTCTTGCAATGAAGTTTGACACATGGGTATATTTCCTACGTCAAAGTTTCGCTTTGCAGGAAGATGCACTGGGTAGATTACTTTCTCGTTGCACATTGACGTTCAGAGTACAGGCAGGCGATGTAGCGGGAGTTTGATGATTAGAACAACAATGTTCTTGCTGCCTTGATACATTAACGGTAGGAGTGTCGTGTCTTCTTGAATCTTTCTTTTGAATTTCTTCTCTTATGCGTTTGGCCACTACAGGTGCAGAGGGTTGGGTACATGACTTTTTCTTCGGTCCGCCTAAAAAGTGTTCTCTTAGTCGAGGCGCCCCACCTGATTTTACTGCATGGCATAGCTTACACTCCCAATCTATGAATCGATCACCAACGTTAATTGCATATTGCCACTCTATCCCAGGTGCCTTTTTTTTCCTACTATTTGGAATTTGAACTCTATTGGAGATATCACTGGATCCAACATTGTCCTCCATCTCAACAAATAACCTATTCAACCAAGCATATAGCAATGAATACACAAATGAAAAAACAACAAAGTCACGCACGTATTACAAAACATACATTAGCAGACAAACTACTTCAAAACTATCTTGACATATACAAAAGATCATCACATAACACAAAGCTACTTCGAAACTATCTTGCAAGGTCTGACTACAAAACTACTTCGAAACTATCATGCACATTGCACCCCCAATGAAGGATGGCTTTTGTACCCAATTAAGGATACTTTACACAATCAAAGATCTATGCTTGCCCAATACTCTAGTATAGGACAATAGACCTTCTCTAACATTCACAAAGAAAATCAAAGATCTATGCTTGCCCAATACTCTAGTATAGGACAGTAGACCCTTGTCTACTCTAAACTATATCAAGTATCAAGAACCAATACAAGCCCCTAAGCAGGACTCTTAGCTCCATCAAACCATTCATAAAGCAGAATGAGGTAGATTACCTACGTAGCTCAAATGCAAAGCTGAATGACTCCAAATTTGTCCCTAAATCTCCGCAAGTATTAGCTACGAACCACACCCTGCCCCCAATTCAAAGAACTAAGGACGAGTGGCTCAATAGCCTTAGGAGTGCCTACAAGGAAAGACGACAGCCCCCAAGATAAGGACGTTCTTCCCAAGAGGACACTTCTAGCAACTTGAGAGCTCTACAAGTACTTTGAGGAGAGATATCACGCCCCCAAAACAAGGACTATCTCCCCAAAAGTTCCACGATGGGTGTCGGGCAGTGTTTATAAACAGAACAAAACCCCGTTCGGTGTTCTTTGGTTTTCCCGGCGGGCCCGCCAGGATATGTACTTATTCCAACGGGCCCGCCGAGAAAACCAAGAAGCCCGGAGGTGTTACGGGACTAGTGGGTTCTGGCAGGTCATTGCTCAGGTCTTGCGAATATATAATGTAATCACAAGTTTTAATATGTTAACGTGATCACGAAATTGTGAAGACGTTAATGAAATCCCTGTTTGACACTCCAACCATTCCGTACAGATTTGTTACCCTTGATTTAATGTAATTTTTGGTAAAATTATGCTGATAAATTTGTGGTAATCATCATACACAAATTCAAGTTATTCATAGCCAGAGTTGCATCTGGGAATGTGCATAAGAATGAATGCTATATGCATTATGTATTGGGCACATTACACCATTGTAAAAATGGGATCAGACACTACCCTTATCCAGAATAAGATAAGAGGCAAGACCTCCCGCATAGATTTGGGTTTGCATTGCATAATGACACAAGATAAACATCAAAAGCCCAAAAGAACTGTCAACAATACATTAAAACATGTTGCTCACATGGAGCAAGAAATGATGGTCAAGCTCATGGCCCTAGTCATGAAAGAAGAAGAACATCTCTTTCCAAGAGGAAGATCAACACCGAGAAGAAGAGCTAGATGAAGCATTGAAGGAAGACATGGACGCGTGAAGAGAAGCTGCCACGACAAGAAGACTGAAGACAAGAGAAGATGTGAGGCTCCAAGAAGTGAGGAGCCATGTGAAAATCTCACAGAGAGAGAGAGAGAGAGAGAGAGAGAGAGAGAGAGAGAGAAACCCCACAACCCAATGTAACCTACCCCAACAGAGTAAAACCACCTCTGAGCCACCGATGATGTAGGCCATGTGGTAGATGTATGTGTGAGCACTTTAGTCAAGGTCGCGGGAACTTGTAGTAGCCTTGGACACATAGAGAGAGAGAGTGTCAAGGACTATGAGTTTAGGGACTTGAGGCACTAGTCGCGGACTATCAAGTAAGAGGGAAACTTGGTATAGGGTCCAAGTGTGCTAGGATTATTCACTTGAGGGGAGGTGCGCTAGGCACCGGTCGCGCAGACTATCAAGTAAGAGTGAAACTTGGTATAGGGTCCAGGTGTGCTAGGAGTATTCACTTAAGGGGAGGTGTTGAAATATACAAGTGAATAGGGTGTGTGCGAGATTCACAAGCCGTTAGCAAGAGGCTGTAAAAGAGAATCTGTAAATGTGAGAGAACCTGTGAAAAGGTGAGAAGTATCTACTGGGAGAGAATAAAGGGTAGCATGAGGAGATTTAGGAGGTGTGGAGATATTCTGGGAAAGAGGTGGAGAGAATCAAGCAAAAGAGGTGGAGTGAATCAAGGAGAAATCAGTGGGATCGAATGCTTGGATGTAAACTCTATAAATTGAGGCATTGGCCTAATGAGAATTTACTGGTTTTTGATTATCCATGCCTACATTAAGCTATCAGTTAATTGCTCACTAATCACGTCATCACATTGCTGCAAATTTAATTGCTCACTAATCACGTCATCACATTGCTCACTAATCACGTCATCACAAAAGCATGTTCATAATTCCACATAAGCTACATCATTGGTGCTCAAAGGTGGCACCTTGGACTATATCTATGTCTTCTTGGTGCTCATGCCCAAGCTTCCATGGCCTTGTTGGCTATTACCCTAGGATGGTTACCCACACCCTATTGTCAGTCCATGCTTTGAGTGGCCAACCCTAGTTTCTTGCAGTGGTATCAGAGCCCTTGGCTTAGATCCTTGCTTAGGAAGTGATTAGATGATGATAATCATTTTCGGATTACTATTAATCTAATTTTTTAAAATACATTTTCTTGATCATGATTTATGATAATCATTTTCAGATTACTCTCTGTTAATCCATTTTTTAGAATGCATTTTCTTCATCATGATTAATGATAATCATTTTTAGATTACTGTTAATCTAATTTTTCGGAATGCATTTTCTTAATCATGACTAGTGTTGTTAATCGTTTCAGAATTAATTTTTACACAGTTATTAGATTTGCTAATTTCTTGATTTAAGAAGATTAGCAATGAAATTTGTGTTAATCATTTTTAAATTTGTATTAATAACTATTTTTAGAACCCTAATCCAATTTACTGTCTGATTTCTTGAAGTTTTGGATCTTCTTGATCTTGATTTCTCAAAAATTTTCTTGATTTTTGAAATTAGGGTTTACATAAGCTTTAGCAACCAGTTTTGAGTGATTTCTTGCGTTATCTTGCTTAGGGAGCATACTTTTTTAAAGATTAATCTTTAAAGCCCTTATTTCCTCAAGATTAAAACCCTAGATTGACAAATCTTTGAGTTCTTGAAGAAAATTGCAAGAAGAAGGTTGTTGTGTAGAAATTTGGTACAGTATTCAAGAAAAAGTGCAGAATCTTGCTGCAGTTTTAAGAAGTGTGCAGAAATTTTAGATTGTTGTGCAAGATTTGGTGCAAAAAAATTTAGATTACTGTGCAAAATCTTCAGATTGCTGTACAGAGTTTTTCAGGCTTCTGTGTAGAGATTTTGGTTCCTGTGCAGAGTTTTTGGAGCAATTCATAATTTTTACAGATTTGTA
The DNA here is from genome assembly GCF_041138505.1 of Cibotium barometz. NCBI lineage: Eukaryota > Viridiplantae > Streptophyta > Polypodiopsida > Cyatheales > Cibotiaceae > Cibotium > Cibotium barometz. Next base: position 13,498,938 of record NC_141109.1, read on the forward strand.
AAGTTTACAAAGATTTCAAATCTTTGCTTGAAAGAGTGGACAACACTTGAAAGATTTCAAATCTTTGAAAGAGTGGACAACACTTGGCTGAAAACAACATCATCAACAATTTCATGAACATTGAAGGATTTCTGCAATTTCAAGCAAATCTTGGTCCCAACTTCAACATTCTTGGCCAAGATCAACAAATAATAGCAATACCTCAGCAAAAACCATGAAAGTCATTAAGCTTTAGCTCTATTGATTTTCTGCAAGCATTTTCAAGGCTATTGATTAATAGAATTCATCTATCATACTGAAAATGCAACATGCATGTTGACATGGTGAAAGATTTGATGTTTGGACACATGCTAAAGCTATAACACATGCAAAATGTTGTAAAACTGGTATAGTCCCTCTCAAAATTGAACTCAGACCTATGTGCTTCCATTATACTAAAGGGATTCTGGTTTTCTATGTAGAATATTTAAGAGTAGCATGCAAAGCAAAGTGCAAGTGACAACAAGAGGCTGAGTTGTACAGGCTACTAGCCAATAAAGGACATAGATGACATGCAGGCTGTTGGGTTAGATGTAAATTGAAGTTCTTACAAAGATGAGCTATTAGAAGCACATCATCCATGCATAATACTAGGTTCAATCTCACGTGGTTAAAGTACTACACACTGCACCTTATGGGAAAGGCTCATTAACCAACCGCGTCATCGACATTGGCTCTCCACATTTTCCATTCTATCTAAGTGGTTCAAGGGCCATTGCTTTTTGGAGCCTACATGACTTGGATTTCTCTTTTATTCAAAAGGATGTTGTTGTATGGTGGTGCTCTATGATGGTGACACTTGGTCATGTATTTGGTTCCTTGTATATAGCCTTTGTATTTGTTTTGTGCACGATCCCCCTTCGATTTCGAGGATGAAATCAATGTGTAGGAGGGCATGGTTTGTAATAAAGTAGATTTGGTTGCACATGCACATGGGGAATGCGGCCTAGGAACTTGGGCTTAGGGTCATTTACATGTGTACTTTTGGGGACCTTGGGATATATTAGGCATAGGGCTCATGGACATTGTACCCTTTTTTATCATACTTCACTCTATAGACATCTATGTCTTCTTGGTGCTCATTCCCAAGGTTCCATGGCCTTCTTGGCTGTTACCCTAGGATGGTAACCCACACCCATGTTGTCACTCCATGCTTTAAGTGGCCAATCCTAATTTCTTGCAGCCTTTAAGAAAAAGGAAATAATTGCTACTTCTAGAAGGGATGAGGAACTCATGCATTACATTATGGACCTAGTTTAGGTCTAGGCTACTCTTTGACTGGTTTCTAGATATGGAGTTAAGATTCTCCATTTAAAAAAGCTTTTTGTTATAAGTATTGCATAGACTTTGCCTTTTATAATACTACTCTTTAAAGTTTCTCTCAAAAAAAAAGAAAACTTGTTTTTCTATGCTTGTTGGATTTTTTTAGTGGATTTTTCTTGTTTTTTATAGAAAAAATGGTGCTTGTTTTCTTTTTGTGGTTTTGTGGGGGCCTTTTTTCTTTCTTTCTTTATTCCTTAAAAAAATAATACATAAAAAGGAGTTTGATTATATGCAAAAAATACAAAGTAAGAGTCTTATTTAAAAAATAAATAAATAAAGAGAGGGGGATTTTTTAAATTAGAAAAAATAAATTTTTAGAAAGGAAAGATACAATTGAAATTAGAAAAAGGAGAGGGGGTTATTTTGAAGAAAGAAAGAAAGAATGGGGCTTATGGTAGCTAGAAAAAGAGGGAAGTGGGGGGAATCATGGAAGAGGAGTGGGAGGGTCTCTTTTATCAAATTAATTCTCAACTAAACACACTAGGCAATTTCCACCCTAAAGTAGTGCCAACCCAAGGTGATTAGTAGGTAGCCAATTAATATAAAACAGACTAAATGAGCAAAGATTAAGCAACTAAGAAGGTCCAAAAAAATTAGATGCATTCCACCATTCATTTTTCCTCTCTTTGATCCAAAATTAATCTTGGGATTAATCTCTTTTTCAAGATTTGTCAATTGTTATCCTAATAGCCTCTTCCTAGGAAGCTTGAATTGTCCCACAAAATTTATCCCTAATTGTGTACTAATTAACCCTAATCAAACCCACTTTTTCTATAATGCCTATCTAATACGCGATTAATTAATTAAATTCTATGAAAAATAGTGAAATAAATGATACAGACTAGTTCTAAACTACTTGTTGTACCTAAATATAAGTTCAAACACTTAAGAAAAACCACTATTTTTATTGAATTAAAGATTTGTAAATCTAAAGCTTTCCCTAATGCAAATGTCTCTGCTTAATTAAGCAAACAACATGCAAATTAACACATGAAATGGTGGATTCTAGGATTGAATTACTTGCTAAACCTTAAAGATTTATAAATCTAAAGCTTTCCCTAATGCAAATGTCTATGCTTAATTAAGCAAACAACATGCAAATTAACACATGAAATGGTGGATTCTAGGATTGAATTACTTGCTAAACCTTAATCTACAAAAAATTGAGGAAAAGCAAGATTTTTATCATTTTCTACTCAATGGAAAAAATTTATATAATGGATGTAACCCACTCTTCTTCCACAGCGCTCTACATTGTCATACTCCTCCCAATCTGTTGTCACGCAAACTCAGTTATTATCCACTAGGTAGCCACACACTCCTCTCTCTCACACTTTGGTAGCTACACAAGCATAAGGTTAGAGTAGAGAAGCGAGAGAGCAAGACTTAATTACACAATGGGAGAGCGTGTTGCATTATGAGAGGAACTGACTTATATACAAGGCTATAAGTTTTCACACACACACTTAGACTATGGCTAGTTAGGTGGCTCTCAAAAGATGAAGCAAGAGGATAGAAAGGTAAAATGATGCGTTGAAGAGATTATAATGAACAAATAACATTGAGAATGAAAAAAAGAAAGGAAGGAAGGAGTAGAAAGAGAAAGAGAAGGATGCATGGTGAAGTGGAAAAGACAGAGGGTTTGAAAAATTATTGGCCAAGTAGTTGCTTTCCTCCGCTTGTGAGAAATCTAGCTCATTCTTTCTACAAGTGGCATTTCATGAACTTGTTAATATTCCATCATTGATGGTGCTTCGCCAAACGCAATTAAAAAACTTGGAAGGATCAAATGTGTCGACACTTATTAATATTGCGCCATATGGTGCTTTTAAAAACTTGGAAGAATCAAATGTGCCGACACTCGTTAATGTTCCACCATAATGGTGCTTCCACAATGTGGTTTAAAAACTTAGAAGGATTAAATCTTATGTATTACCATGAGTAGTTCAGATCCTCTCAACCATCCATAAAACAAGATTGATGATGATAGCCATAGCATAATTAATGAAAAAATCTACCTTTTTTATGTAGTCTTGATTGTTCTTCTTCCCTCATTGCCAGATATTAGATATCTATATACTGGCCCATCTAGGTCAAGATTTGCGGAGATTCTTGGTTGGACAAAGCTATGCCAAAAGTAATTCTTGTGTTGTTGGTGTTTGTATGAGAAAAATGATGAAATATTGAAGGCAATTACGTGATTAAATATTGTGTATGGTGTTCTTCTTTTGGGTGAATCATTCGTTTTTTAAAATTTGAAGCATGCGTGCTATGGAGAATAATCTTTATTTTATTATTTGCCTAATAATAGATAGTACTAATGCTTCCATCATCCATGAAATATGGTGTTCTTCTTTAGATTTCAAGACCCAACAAAGGCCATCACATAAAAATTATAGCCATGTTTTTTCTTTGGGCATACCAATCATTGATGATACCATGGAGAGCGTGAGCACGCCTTACCTTAACCTCCATTTGATTGAAAATCAAGGCTACCCCGTTGAGTTTAAGCATATCACTACGCGGAGGAAAAGAAACTAACGAGGATTTCCCTAGTGACGGCGAGTGTGAAAATGGCCAATTGGAATCTTCCATGTGAAAATGGCCAATTGGAATCTTCCATGTAAAAATAATTCAACTGGTTAAAAAAATATAATAATTGTGTAATTTTTACTTGGGTAGCATAACGACGTTTTGTCTAATGGTGCAAGTAGTTCAAAAAGAAAACCTGGCTAAGGTGAAAAATAAAAAGGAAGCGTGTGTTTTCTATAAGAAGGTTTCCAGCCTCTATAAGCCTAATTTTAATAATTTGCATAATGATCATTGTGATTAAGGATGAAACGATGGAAACGATAGTGACGTGGCCAATGACGTGGGCAAGGTTGGGTCTGACGTGGACGCGTGCTTGGCGAGCTGAAACCTGTTCCTAAAAATAATAACCGCGTGCGAAAAATGCGATTAAAGTAAGAGCAGAAAATGCATTTTAAATGGAATAAAATTATCGAAAGGTATTTTTCCAACGGCTGAGATTGCACGATGGCTTTGGCATTTTTCGAGAGGAAATCCTTTTTCAACGGTGGGGATGCGATCACGGACGTGATTGACCGATGTGGATGAGATGACAGTCGAGCGTGACCTTTGACGTGGCGATCTCTTTTTGTTTTTTGTTTTTTTTGGAAAATAGAGTCGCTTTTGGATGAGATGACAGTCCCGCGGTGACCTTTGACTTGGCGATATCTTTTTGTTTTTTGTTTTTTTTGGGAAAATAGAGTCGCTTTAAAAAAAAAGAAAATACAGATGGATGATTTGTTGATGATTGGACAAAAATTCCGATTTACTGTCAAATCTTTTAAAATTAAACAAAAGGTATTATTTATATTCTGGACTTTTCCCTAAAATTACGAGACGTCTTTTCTTCGTCTTCTTCTTCTTCTGGTTTGCATCATCATGTACCTTCACGTACCTCGGTGAACCTTCCATAGCTTTTACCCGCTCAACATCCATAGCTTTTCTCTGTAGCTTTACGTGCTTAGCCTCCATTCCTCTTCTTCCTTCTTTCCCTGCTTTTCTAACAAAGCTTGGTCTCACCATAGCTCAAAAAACAGTTCATCGCAATTTCTCACAACACAGTTAATCTCTCTGCCAGAGATTGGGAAAGGAAGGGATCATGTTTTTTCCCGGTTCGATTTGTCTGTATTTTTTCTGCGGCAGAGTTTGAGAGGAGCGTCAAGGGCAGGTGCAGCGAGTAGTTCATAGCTGGAGAGGTGAAGCGCTGCTTCATAGCTGCAGCATTAGCCATGGCAGTTTCAGGTGAAGTTTTTCTTTGCAAGAGAAGGCAAGGGGCTCAGGAATTTTCAAGCAGGAGCTAGGGCCAGGGGGAAGAATCCGCTAAGGCCAGATGAAGGTTTTTCTCTTTATCTACATCAAGAATCAGACTAAAGTTGAGGGCCAGTGAAGGTCTTTGTCTCTTTCGCAGCAAGATTTAGCAGGGCCAAGCAAAGGAACTTTTTTCTTTCTATGGAAGATTCAAGCAAGACCTAGGGCCTGGCGATGGCATGTTCTTTTCCAAGCAGAAGCTAGGGCCAGGTGAAGTATCTCTTCATATCTGCATCACCATGTGAAGTGCTTCATATCTGCTGCACCGTGTCCATTTCTGCTGCACCAGACTTGTGACCCTAGCCAGAGCTAGTTTTCTCCGCAGAAGGCTTTACCTTTGCTCACAGTGCAAAAGACATGTCTTCATTCCATGTTTAATATTTCACGGCAAAGTAGGTCTCTTCTGAACCAAAGGTAGAAACCCCATGCTGAGGCTATGTTGAGGATGAAGCCTGGTCCAAGCTGCTGTATCCAAAACTGATGCCTTCATCTCATGGATGCCAAGAAAGAAAGACATAGAAAGCCAGTGCGGCAAGACGCTGCCCTGAGTCCTTGCACGGTCCTCCTCCTTCAACAGATGATGCAACAGGGAGGATCTTTGAGAATCAAGGTCTCTAAGCACATTGTTGTTGCAAAGCTTCTGGCTTTCCTTGTTCTGTTACTCTTTTTGCTCCCACTCAGAACTCTGTGTGTCTACACTGACTACATAGATGCAGGATTCTCTGCATCAGCTATGTCATATGTTGACAGCGATGGTGTCTTCCTTTACTCTTTGAGCTCGGGTTTCTCGGTGGCCTTCTACACATTCTCTGGGGAAGCATCCGTCTACCTGAGTGTCATACACACCTCTTCTCACCAGATTGTGTGGACAGCAAACCGGGACATTCCAGCCTCCTTGTCTGATAAGTTTGTCTTCACACCAGGTGGGAATGCTCTTTTGATGCATGGAAGTAGCTCCAATGTTCTATGGTCCACCAATACCACAGGCCGGGGCGCCACAAAGATGCAGATGCAGGATACAGGAAATCTTGTCCTGCTGGATGTATTAAACAACACTGTGTGGCAGAGCTTTGATTACCCCACAGACACCCTCCTAACAGGTCAGGTCCTTAGGACGCAGGCCAGCATGAAGCTTGTAAGCCGCTCATCGGACACCAACATGTCTTCAGGCCCCTACTCCCTATCTTTGGAATCAGGAGATCTGCACCTTGTCTTCTCTGCAAATTTTAACTCAGCCCTTCCGTACTGGAGCATGTCGCAGGATACACGTCTTGTCACTTCTGCTTCTGGTGCTCCCAGCTATGCTGTTCTCAATTCCACAGGGCTGAGCCTTGTACGGAACGACACAGTGGTGATCGCTCTGTTCACTTTGAATAGCAATGCTTTGCTCTGCAGGGCGACTTTACAGACAGATGGAAATCTCCACGTTTATGTCTTCTCCTCTAATGTGTGGACTCCTCTGTTTGTAGCTCTCAAGCGCAGCTGTGATCTTCCTCTTTATTGTGGCCATTTAGGCCTGTGTAATGGTGAGCAGTGCAGTTGCCCTGGTTCTCTCCAACCTCTGAATAAAAATAACATCACACAGGGTTGTCAAGGATCAGCCACGGTTCCATGTACCAAGGATTCATCTGCATCAGCCTCCTCTCATTTTGAGAAGGTCGGGGAGGGCCTTGAGTATTTTGCAAATCAGCACATTCTACCAGCGAGGACTTCTGGGCTTGATGCATGCAAAGAGCTCTGCACACAGGACTGCTCTTGCAGCTCACTTTTCTACTACAATGAATCGGGATTTTGCTATCTTTTCCCCCAGCTTGGAACTATTCAGAGCACAAGGAGTGCTGGTCATGCTCTCTATGTGAGAACAGCTGTTTCTCTTGAAGCTCCTAAGCAAGGGATACCTCCAGAAACTGCATCTCAGCAAGCTCAGGGGTTGCCCTCATTTGTGCTACCCGTTATTGTTGGAGGCAGTGTATTTATTATCATTGCCACGATAGGCACCTTCATCTACTGGCACTTCAGAGTGCGTAGACTTAATCTCCTAGGTGAAGATTATGAAGAAGACATTTTTCTGGATTCTATTCCAGGTTTGCCTACCAGATTCTGTTTCAAACAGCTTCAAAGTGCAACAAACAATTTCAGCAAGAAACTTGGGACAGGTGGTTTTGGCTCTGTGTATGAAGGAGTTTTGCCTGACAAGACTAAAGTGGCCGTGAAACAGCTGGAGAGTGTCGGGCAAGGAAAGAAGGAATTCCGAGCTGAAGTAGCTATCATTGGAAATATCCATCATGTACACCTAGTGCAGCTTCGTGGGTTTTGTGCAGAGGGTCTACATCGGCTCTTGGTTTATGAGTTTATGTCCAATAGCTCTCTAGATAAATGCTTATTTGCAAATGGGGAGAACAGTCAGGTGCTGGACTGGAATACCAGATACAGAATCGCACTTGGAACCGCTCGTGGATTGGCCTATCTTCATGATGATTGCAGGGAGAAAATTATACATTGTGACATCAAGCCAGAGAATATACTTCTGGATGAGAACTTCAATGCAAAAGTATCTGATTTTGGCCTGGCGAAGCTGTTGAACAAAGAGCAAAGCCAAGTGTTCACAACCATGAGAGGGACAAGGGGCTATCTTGCTCCTGAATGGCTCATGAATTTAGCCATTTCAGAGAAAAGTGATGTTTATAGTTTTGGTATGGTTTTGCTAGAGATCATCAGTGGTCGCAAAAACTATGAGCCTTCTGAAACGTCAGAGAAGTGCTATTTTCCAGCCTATGTATTTGAGCAAGCAGAACATGGTTGTCTTGAACAGCTTGTGGATGAGAGGCTAAGGGGCACTGTCAATGATGACAAAGTCATTGAAGCGGTGAGGATAGCCTTGTGGTGTATTCAGGAAGAGACCCCAACAAGGCCATCCATGGCAAGGGTGGTACAGATGCTGGAAGGAAATGTGAAAGTTTCTGAACCACCTTTGTCATCCCAGTTTGCGGTGCGGCTGCATGCTCGCATGGTTGAGGCTGTAAATTCTAGCCAGAATACTTCTAGTGCTTCTGACAACAATAGTCGAGCCTTGCTGTCTGCTGTCCGACTTTCAGCACCAAGATGATAGCTCTGGCAGCTCTTCTAATATTCCCAGCCATCTCTTGGGCAGAAGGATATTCCAGCTCTTTCTATTGTTTTCCAGCAGCCTGTCCTGTCAATTGATGGGGACATGTGCTCAACATGTACTATGTCTTGTTCTATATAATGTTTACTACCCTCCATCTGCCAATTCAAACAATAGCAACAGGGGGGGGGAGTATTGATGCTTTCAGCACTTTGTTGCTCAATCTGAAATTTTCACAAGTAAATTTCTAGTGTGAGGCTGAGCAATGAGGACTCACATAAGAGATTGGGGAAGATTATGGGAGAGTTTGGATGGATCAAGTTTCCTTTAAAAAGAGTTCTTTGCGGTGTGTTGTTTTTATCTTTGTTGAATGACATAGATCTGACATGATGTAAGGTCTTAGGCAACAAAGCTATTTTAACACAGATATGAACCACCCCCGGATTTCCCCCTCCCCCTTTGCCCCCATCTTCTTGAGCAGGGACAGCTGGTAATCTAGACAGCCTGGAATTGCTGTGTTGGGAAATCTGAACAATTGTTAATAGATAAATGATTTGAGGCCTGTGTTTATAAGGTTGTAAGGTTGAGGTTGCCCTATGCTGAGCTGCAAACATTGCCTTACACATTCAGTCCACTCTTCACACATTAGTGACATCAGCGCGGTCTAATCAGGTCTGGTCACGCATGACCATCACAGGAAAGACGCTAAGTTTAAGGTGCGCAGCTAGGTGCGGATCAAGGCCAAAAATGAAGTGCAAAAGTTGAAGCAAAGTGGGGGGAAAAGTGTCCTAAGCTAACATTTAAGCGCCTTTTGGTATAATTTAGGTCGTCAATGAGGCAAATCTGGAGCTGGAGTTGCTATTGTATTGGTCAATGCATAATAGATTCCATGTCTTGTGCCCTGACACCATTATTGGTCCCGCTTCCACAACTATGCAGGAGGAGGATTAGCCAGATCTAGTTGATAACGAGAGGTTTCAGTCCCTGAGAAAGATAATTTTATGTAGGTTTAAGCGTGGGTTTAGATAGTTTCAACAGTCACAAACTTTTTGCTTAGACCCTTCCTGCGTGGAGGTTTGGTTGAGCCTTTCTTCCAAGTACACATCAAGACAAGATTGAATGACTCCTTCAAGGGTGGGATTAGGTATGTTCTTTAGGGTGGTGGCTAAGGTGGGATACACCTTCTTGACTGCTTTTAGCAAAACAGCCACTGCATCATCTTCATCCATTCTCGCATTCACTGATGCAAGTTGAGCCATAAGGCCCTTCAAGTGAGAGATGAAGGCTCCAATGCCGTCTCGCTCTTTAAGTTCCAAGCTGAAAATTTCAATTTTAAGTGAGATCTTGGAATTCTTACCATAGAGCTTGTTAAGCTCATCCCATTTCTCCTTTGCAATCGGAAGCTAGTCCACATGGTGAATGAGAGCCTCATCAAGATGAAGTATGATGATGGCTTGTGCCCTCTCATCATCTTCAATATCTTCAGCCTTAGTTCGATCAATAACCTTAGTGCCGGAGATGAATGGCCAAAAACCTTTGGACATCATCTTGTACTTGACAAGGACTTGCCAAGTGTGGAAGCCCTCTCCCGAGAACTTCTTAATTTGGGTGTTATCCTTTGACATTGGGTATTGAAGGAGATTACTAGAGAGTAATGGGCTGATTTATGAAGAATAAAAAACCAAAAATTTGTGATGTTTTGGCTTAAGTAGAAAGAGAAAGGCTTATGAGAGTGCAACAATCCTTAATCAAGTTAAGGATGTTGCATAAAAAAGGAGATTAACATGGTGAAGTTTATGGTTTAGCACTTAGGGTTTGTGCCCAACCACTAATTCTGATGGAGATTAGCTTCATTAGTGTCAAAGAACACTTTGTTTGGTGATTAAGATCACCATTAGTGTTTAGCAATACTATTAGTGCTTAATAGCACATTTCTAGCGTCTAATGACACTTGCATTGGTGATTAGATTCACCATTAGTGTTTAAGAACACTCTTAGTGTTTGGAAACACTTTGGAATGGCTCCCCTTTGTTGGATTAGTAGTTTTATTAGTGTTAATCAACACTATTAGTGCTTATAAGCACACTTTGAGAAGCTTTGTGCACTTGAAGATGTTGATGAAGCTTGATGGCAATGAGGCTTATGAATACCCCATGGTGTATGCCTACCACTTCAAGGATATGGAAAAAGATCCTCACAAGAGCACTTAACGGATTAGTACTCTTTTAATGATAAGCATGAAAGCTAATTAGTGTTTAAAACACTTTTATAAAGCTTTTATACAAGCTTCCATGGCTGAAAACCAGACAGCCGATTGGTATTTTGACTCCAGCGCGCTCGATTCAGGCCGCCATTAGGACTGAGACTTGGGCTGTAGGACCGTGAGGCTTAGGGCTTCAAAAGCCCTAAGGTTGTGTGGCTAAAGATTACCCACACAAGGTGAATAGATGTACGAAAACCAGCACTGCTGATTTTGTGTGCCGGCTTGCTCAGAACGCAGTGACGCGGCTAGGAGAAGAGAAACCCAGAAATTTGTTGTATGTTCATGAGCGCTTGGACCTCCTCTACACTTTCCTAGATGGAAACTCGTCGAGTTCTTGCCTCCACAAGATGCTAGAGCTCCTCCACACTGGCAAGAGGTTTAGCTCCACAAAAAAAAGGGAATAAAATTGACCTATTCTACACCACAAAAATGACCTAATCTTGCCAAGCTCTAGATACCATGTTAGAATTTCGTGGTGCTCATGCTAGATCAAGGTTGTGTGGCTAAAGATTACCCACACAAGGTGACTAGATGTACGAAAACCAGCACTGTTGATTTTGTGCCGGCTTGCTCAGAACGCAGTGACGCGGCTAGGAGAAGAGAAACCCAGAAATTTGTTGTATGTTCATGAGCGCCCGGACCTCCTCTACACTTTCCCAAATGGAAACTCGCCGAGTTCTTGCCTCCACAAGATGCTAGAGCTCCTCCACTGGCAGGAGGTTCAGCTCCACAAAAAAAAGGGAATAAAATTGACCTATTCTACACCACAAAAATGACCTAATCTTGCCAAGCTCTAGATACCATGTTAGAATTTCGTGGTGCTCATGCTAGATCAAATATGTGGAGGAGAGAGACTCACAAAATATAAGAAAAGATCTTGCTTATTAAGTTGCTCAAAATACAACTAAGCTTCATGCTCATAAAATGCCTTCTAGCTCCACCTTTAAATAGGTGATCTAGTGGACCATAAGTCCATTCACACACACACCCTTCTCCTCCCCTTTTACATAACCTTAGTCTCTTAATAAGATTACCTTCCAAGACCAATATAGAGGATTAACACAACTTTGAGAGAAAAGCTGCTTTTTACAAGAACCAAGGTAATGATATACTAGGGGGACTCTCTAGATCCCAAAGATAGGTGAACGGGCACTTGCCCGAGTGGCTCAGCTCATCATGACCCAGCCTAACCAACTAGTCGTGGGTTACAGCCCTCACACCGTAGGGCTATGTGTGTGAGTGGCGTAGCTTCTAGCTCGACGGCTACATCCCTCGAAAGACAGCTTTCGGGGGAGGGGAATCCTAAAGATAGAGGACTTTAAAAAACTCTAACTAGCAAGCTAATAATTCTTTAGCACATTGTTGTTACTTTTTAAAAATCGATCTTAATTATGATAGGTACTTATAGTGAAACTTTGCTATAGTTGACTAGGTAGTCTACACGTGTCTTTAGCACATTGTTGCTACTTAATTATGATAGGTATTTATAGTGAAACTTTGCTATAGTTGACTAGGTAGTCTACACGTGTAATTTATCGCAACAACGTGTGGATATAATATTTTAAGGGTAATATAATCTCATAATATTCTAGAAATTTCCAAAAGAATGTATCACCGAATTCCTCAATGTTTAGGTGCAACAATTAGACCTTTGGTAGGCAAAGACGATCTATCAAATCTTAGGGATGTTTAGATTGGTCATAGGTAGCATGGGGGCACCCAAAGCAGTAGAGTCTAAGTAGAAGGCCTAGTTTGTGTAAAGGTCCATTAAAAAAGGGTGAACTAGTACCATAATGGAAAACTTAGACAATACAATAACAAGAAAATTTGTGGATTCTGGTGGTTCTAATTGTTAATAAAAAGATAATACTAAACTTTTAAGATAATACTAAACTTTTAAGAATAAAATCAAGTTTCCAATACAAGGTCGTGTGGTGGCCCTTTGCAAAGGAGCCAAACTAGGGCCGTAATCCCGTTGAGTGCCATTTTATATGAAGTCCTAGGTTTGATCTTCCTAGGTTTTGCCATTTTATACGAGGTCCCATGTTAACCACTCCGTAGGTTAACATGGTTTTGCCATTTTATACAAGGTCCCATGTTAACCACTCCGTAGGTTAACATGGTTTTACTCGCCTGACGTGGGCACTTATATCCTTTGTAGTAAGACAGTGCTAGAACATATCAAGCGGCTTTACCTTGTGCTTAATGTCAAATAGGAAAAGTCTACAGACTCTATGTATATACTTGCTTAAGACTAGTAATAGTGGTTGGACCATTTATAAGTTTGGATGGCCTAGTGTTAAAACTAGTCACTTATATTTTTGGCAATAAGCAATACACAATCATTCCCCTGTAATAGAATACTTATGAGCTCCCCTTCTTCTCTACTCTTGCTTGCTTGTATGCTATTGAGTCTTGCATCCTTGATGGATAGATCGCAAGTGTTAATAATATAATGGAAGCAAGCTTTAAAAAAAGAATGTCAGAAGGTTTGTTACTTATTAATTTGATAACTTCTAAGTTTTTTTTTTCAAAAGTTGATGATGAGCTTGATAGTTTGTAAAATGTACCTTAAAAGTTAAGAGAGTTTTATATAAGTCTGGACATTGTGAAAAATGACCTCTCCTCATCACAATCCTTTTTGTCACTTTTTTCCTTGATAGATTATCATTAAGAGGTAAGAGTTTCTCTTCTTTGCATGATATAGAATAGCTAAGGGAATATTTTCTATTAACAGTATGGATAAAGAACTCAAACCTTTAATAATATGCAATAAATATTAAGTTAAATGGTGTTACGGTTTTCTTTCGTAGTTGGATGATTTTGTAGGAAACAAGTTGTACCATAGGCCATGCTTACACTCACCATGGTCCTCCTATCCAGAGATGTGCCTTGAGGGTTGGCATCATTGACAAGGCTAGTTGTGCAGGTGCAATTGTCCGTGCATGTCGTGAGGTGCAAGAGGTAAAAAAATGTGATGCCCAGAGTGAAATTTGAAGGTGACGTACATGGAAAATGGGTGAAGGTGTGCCCTATGTGTACTCTAAACTCAAATATTTCTCCAACTCAACTTCTTTCTTCAACTCAACTGCTTTCTTCAACTCTTTTGGGCTACTTTCCTTGATATTTACTTGACGTCTCTTTTTTTAGTGGCCGAGAAATGTTGATATGCTGACTTTGGCCAAAGCTACAATAGAGATGGACATCTCCATTGCTTGATGGATTTGGCATTGTCAACCATTGGGGGGGTAGAGGCTATTTAGATTCATGATTGGGGGTAGAGGCTATTTAGATTCATGATTGGTGTGTACAAAGAAGAGGCGATGGAAGGGTCCTGCTGATTTGAGAAGGATCTAAATGATAGGTCGTAACATGGGCCATGCCACCAGCCATTGTCCCCCCATCTAGAAATTGTCGACAATAAGGCTTGGTGCAGGTTCTTGAGATTGTTGATGGGCCTATCCTTATACTAGATGTGTCTATTATATATGCAGAGCCCATGTGTATATTGTAGGTGTTGTACATGGGCAATGGGCTAAAGGTGTACCCATTATTTATATGGAGAGCCCATATATATGTTGCAGGTGTTGTGTACATGGGCAATGGACTAAAGGTGCACTTGTGTAGAATCTTCTTTCAGGTAAG